>NC_092497.1:45971144-46282712 GCF_047495875.1 Pithys albifrons albifrons
CTAACTATTTCCTCCTGGAATACAGGAGGGGTATTCAGCTCCCTCTCCCTGTCCACCAGCTCCAGAGGCCAGTTGTCTTGAGGGCCACCTGTCTTACTGGTGAAAACTGAGGCAAAGTAGGTGTTAAGTACCTCAGCCTTCTCCTCATCTTCCTTAACTATATTTCCCTCCAAGTCCAACAGAGAATGGAGGTTTTCCTTGCCCCTCTTTTTGTTATTAATGTATTTATAAAAGGACTTTTTGTTATCCCTAACTGAAATAGCCAAATTTACTTCAAATTCCACTTTTCTTTCCCTAATTTTTTTCCTGCATGATCTAGCTCTATCTGTAAATTCTTCATAAGTAGCCAGCCCTTTTTTCCATAGTCTGTAAACTTTCTTTTTATCCCTGATTTCTTTCAGAATCTCCCTATTTAACCAAGCTGGCCGTCTTCCCCTCCGCTGGCCTTTCGGCACACTGGGACAGCCTGTTGCTGTGCATTCAAAATCTCCCTCTTAAAACATGTCCATCCCTCCTGGACCCCCTTACCTTTAAGGGTTGTTTCCCAGGGTATGCTCTGAATCAGTTCTTTGAATAGGCCAAAATCTGCTCTCCGAAAGTCCAAGGTAGAGGTTTTAATGGTGACTCTCCTTACATCCCTGAGGACTGAAAATTCTATTATTTCATGGTCACTATGCCCCAAGCGGCCTCCAACCACTACATCATCTACCAGCCCCTCTCTGTTTGTAAACAGTAGGTCTAGCAGGGCCTTCCCCCTGGTAGGCTCATTTACCAGTTGATGAAGGATATTGTCCTCTATACACTCCAGGAACCTCCTTGACTGCCTCTTCTCTGCAGTATGAAGCTCCCAGCAGATATCTGGCAGGTTAAAGTCACCCACAAGAACAAGGGCTGGAGATTTTGAGACATCTGCCAGCTGCTTGTAGAATAATTCATCCCCTTCATCATCCTGGTTGGCCGGTCTGTAACAGACACCCACAAGGGTGTCAGCCTTGTTGGCCTTGCCCCTGATTCTGGCCCACAGGCACTCAACCTTGTCACTGCTGACCTCAAGTTCAACAGAGTCAAGAGACTCTCTAACATATAAAGCCACCCCTCCACCTCTCCTTCCCTGCCTGTCTTTTCTGAAGAGCTTGTAGCCCCCCATAGCAGCACTCCAGTCATGTGATTCACCCCACCACGTTTCTGTAACAGCAACTATGTCATAGTTTTCCTGCTGCACTATGGCTTCCAGCTCCTCTTGTTTGTTTCCCATAGTGCGTGCATTGGTGTACATGCACTTCAGCTGGGCCATTGATTTCATTCTCAACTCGGGCTCTATGCCCTTAGGCCTATCTCTTGAGAGCCCAGTTGCTGTCTCTTCCCCCTTCAAACCTAGTTTAAAGCCCTCCTAACTAACCCTGCCAACTTATGGGCTACAGTTCTTTTGCCCTTTCTAGATAAATGAAGCCCATCTGCTTTGACAAGACTGGGCAACACAGAGTTTGCGCCATGATCAAAAAACCCAAAATTTTGACGATAGCACCATCCCCTAAGCCACCTATTGCTAAGCTGGGCTTTCCTAAACCTCTCCTCATTCATCCCAGCTAGCACAGGAACTGAGGCAATTACGATCTGTGCTCCTGTCCCCTGAAGAGATCGGGTCAGTGCCTTGAAATCTTTTTTAATTACTCTGGTACTCCTTTTATTAATGTCATCACTTCCAACCTGGACAACCAACAGTGGGTAATAGTCTGAGGGCTGGATAAGTTTAGGAAGTCTTTTGGTAATATCCCTCACCCTGGCCCCAGGAAGGCAGCAAACTTCCCTGTGGGACGGGTCTGGCCGACATAGAGGGCCCTCAGTTCCCCTCAGAAGGGAGTCACTGATTACAACAACCCTTCTCTTTTTTCTCTTACCTGTAGTCGTAACCCGTCCGGTAGGCTGGGGGTAACCAGAAGATCTTGTAGATAGATCCTCCTCCTGACTGTCCTCCAACAGACTGCCCGAGTCCAGGGCCATATACCTGTTTTTTAAGGGCACCCTGGCAGGTGAAAGGGGTCGAGAGGGGGTGTTTTTGCCTCTACGACCAGGCACCTGTTTCCATTCATCCCCATCCCTATGGTTTGTTCCGTCTGCCTGATGGCAGGAGGGGCTGGGCTTCACCACCTCCTGCTGGGCTTCCTTAGGAGTGGAAAGGGTGTGACTCCACCAGTCAATTTCCCTTTCACTCTCCCTTATGTTTCTGAGCCTATCCACCTCTTCCTTTAGCTCTGCCACCAGACCCAGCAAATCGTTCACCTGCTCACATCGTATGCAGGCGCTTCTCATACTGTCCTCTGGTAGTAGGTCCAGGCTCAGACAGTCTATGCAGCCGGAGGCCTGAGTGGCTGCATCCTTTTTAGAGGGTTCTGTCTGTATTGACACCCCTCTACTGGTAACAGGAGCAACAGCTTTCATTTTTCTGGGAGGCATGACTGCCTTAAGCTGTGGGGAAAGGTAGAAAGAGACAAAGAAACAAATGAACAGAGGAGGAAAAAAAAAAAAAAAAGCTGCAGAAATACCTAGGCTTCTGCCCTGCCTGTTCGCCCTGCCTGTGCAAACTGCCGTGCAAACTGCCGTGCCACGCTCTCACTGACGTGCCACGCCCCTGTTTGCCCGCTCCTGTTCGCCGCGCTCCGGGTCGCTTGCGCTCCCTAGAGATGTTTTTAAAGCCTTCTCACTCTCCTGCTAATGAGCAAGCACCGCCTCCAACTCCCCTCTGAGTCACCTGCTGATAGCTGAAGGAGCAGCAAACAAAGCCTGCCAGGGAATGAGCCAAGCAGCTCCCTTCCCTCCCTTTAAAGCCTTCTCACTCTCCTGCTAACGAGCAAGCCCCGCCTCCAACTCCCCTCTGAGCTTGACTGTATATAATCTTGGGGTTTGGGGACTTCTGGTATCACTCATTGGATCCAGAGGAGGAGCAGAACCTCAACAGGACTGCAACTACCACTCTCAGCCAGGCTGTGGCTATCATTTTCACAAACAGGTTTTCCTTTCTTTTTACTTTGGACTCAGTGGGACCATGTGGAACTCAGCACAGAGGTTAATGAACACCATTCTGTTTGTGCCCAAGGGTGCTGGGTTATACATCTGAGTTTTGAAGGTTAAAACCAATGTCTCCTTTTATCATTGCATTTATTGTAGTATTTTTATTAAATTGTAACTCTGACTTGTAGTCTCTTTTTGAGTTGGGTTCGTTTCTCCTGCTGGTTTACCTTTAAACCATCACAACAGTCCCAGAAAGTGAAAAGAGACAAGGAAAACATATATCCACTGAAGAAAGCAGTGTGTAAATGTGTCTTTACTGCACCAAATAAAACAGAAAAGAGCCACATGGTCTTTGCATAAGTATAAATCCAAGGTTGTAGTGTGTGTCCAAACATTTTTCATAGCAAATACGTTTGAAGCGGTTCTTCCCATTTTCTTTACCCTCACATTTGGGTCAGATCATACAATGTGAAAGATGTTGAGAGTGTCACAGGAGTAAACCAAGCTATAAAAGTAGCAGTTCCTAGCTTAACTCTGCCCAGCTTCTGTGTAGGGTGGCTGCTGGAGTAGAAGCAAACCTGACCTTGAACACAGGTGGGGCTCCACAGAGGAACAGAAACTGCTATGAATTAGTGGATGTCTTCTGCTGGGATGGACACCACTAAAAATTTTAAAAGCCTCACAAATACAGCTTCTAATCAGTAATACAAGTTCCCACTTAATGGTCTGCTGGCATATTTTTATCCAGCTAATGAAAATACTGGTAGAATACTAAAGTAATGAGCAGTTCCATGCACTATTTTTATATTGAGGTAAAATTGCAAGAAAATGTTTTTGTCTAAGCAGTTGAAATTGCCAGCCAAAATGACTGCCAATTTCCAAGTGCTGTGCAGATGATGTATTTTAACATTTAGAACATGAGAGCTCATTCTCAAAAAAAACACAAAAACAAAACAAAAAAAAAAGGTGGGGGGAAAGTTAAATTCTTTAAACTGTACAAATGATAAAATCCAGTTAGGTGATAATGTGTTATTGAGACAAGTTATTCTCTTATGCTTAAAGTATGAATCACAAATTTGACTCTCACTGAAGTGTATACAAAATGAAGCCACAGGACAAAAGGGAGAGGCATGATGCTTTGCTTTTAAACCTTCAGCAACATTTCCGGAAACCCACCCTGTCAAATTTTCATTCCCTCTTACATATTTTTGTATTATTAAGTGGAAAGCTGTCTCTCTCTAAACTTCTGTCCTATGTCATGTAATTTCTGTGCCCTAGCATTGCTACACTATATCTCTTTAAAGAACTCTGACAATATATGATATAATTAGGAAAATATCTGTGCTTTTCTTTTAGGGTGATAAATTTCAAAGTGTCACATCTTTGTATTTCTTTTTACTCTTATGATGAAGTGAATATTTTACCAACATTCATGCAGTACTGTAAGACTCCCCCGATACGAGAATTATTTTGGCTGCAGTGCTGAAAGAGTAAATTACATAGGAGGTAGTGTGGGTTTGGAATAGCAGTTGAACATGAAGGATCTGTATTGGTAATGCTTTTTCAACTCATTCCAGTTCATTCTCAACAATAATAAAAAATAATATTTTTAAAGGAATTACTTTAGTTGCATTACTGTTCTGAGTCTTCATTTAGTACCAGCTGATTATTGCAGGTGGCCAAGTGATTGCCTCCACTGTGCTATTCAGACTTCCAGGAAGGTGATGCACAGCCTTTCATTGAATCATAAATATGAATTCATGTACACATATCATGCCTAGGCTTTGCAAACAAAGTTTTGGGAAGGGCACTACCCACGTTTGCTGCAAGCGTGCTGGTGGCTAAAAAGGCCAATGATGGATAGGCAAGTCCAGTTGCAAAAGGCACAGTGAAAAGTCTCCTTAGGTGGTATTGGCAAGGAATGGTTCTTTCAGCACTGCCTTTTCTCCTTGAGACTGACTCTGCATGCATTCTCAAAGGAAGCAGCAGCATCATAAATGGTGTGTCTCCATGAGTCCCGATTAGAGGCCAGAGTGGACCATTCATGGCAGTCAATATGGCTAAGGCTGAGGTTATGCTTCAGGGAGTCCTTGTATCTCCTCTTCAGGACTCCTCTCTTGTGGCAGTTCATGGCAAGTTCACCATAGAGCACAATCTTCGGGAGGCAGTGATCCTCCATCCTGGAGATGTGCACTGTTCAGTACAGCTGTGTTATCAGCATGGCCTCGATACTGCTGACCCCTGCCTGTTCAAGAACAGACACATTGGTCACGTAATCAGACCAGTGGATGTTTAGGATCGAACGGAGGCAGCGCTGATGGAACCGTTCAAGGAGCCACAGGTAGTGGTAATAGATGACCCAGGATTCAGACCCATATAAAAGAGTAGACAGTACAATGGCTCTGTAGACACTGATCTTTGTACTTTTCTTCAGGTGTTTATTGCACCAGACTCTTTTATGGAGTTTTCTGAAGGCTCTGTATGCCTCTGCTAGCCTGTTGTCTATCTCTTTGTCAATTTTACTGTCTGAGGAAATGATACTTCCCAGATAGGTGAACTGCTGGTGGACTGACTTAAGCTCTGATTCACCTATGGTGATGTGGGAATGATGGAAGACTTCCTGAGGTGCAGGTTGGTGTGCATATATACTTGCACAAGGACCTGCTATTGAAGTCTACAGAAATGCTCCCTTTCAGCAGCACAAAAGCAGAAATCTCACAAAAATGTGTAAACTGTTCTTCTGTTAAATGAAGGTTGAAACTAAACTTTTGACTTGGAGTATTTTTTGTTCACTCATGACTGAAGGATTTCTTCTGTTGGCTATTAACTGAACAGTTGAGTAAAATTCCCTCTGAATGCACAAATCTGGTATTACTACAGCTTCATTCTGAGGTAACAAACAGGTCAGGCAGCCCATCAAAATGTTAAGATTGCTACCAAGTATGACAAAATAGAGACAAACATATATTTCAAAAGTTTGGGTCTAGAAGGCACCCATGAAATCAGCTGTGTCAGATCCTTTACCAGATACAGCTGCTCTCCTTCACTTTCAGGTGCAGCAGCATTTCAAGCAATCCCTAGATGACTTAAAGGTGTGGAAATGCTTCCAAGATGTGTCAGCATGTTGATCTGATAGTAAACCCCAGTCTGAGCTCTACGTCTAATGGTCAGAGCAGAAACAAAATAGAGCTGCTGGCATTACTGGGAAGAAGACAAAGATGTAAGAGTTCATCCATTACCTTTGTCAGCAACTATGGGAAAAAAATAGGTCTTTGCAGAATAGTCCACGCTTAGAATCTAAATGAAAATCCTACTCAGAAAGCTACCTCTCAGCATTCTCTGGTTTTTTTCTGTTTTGACACCTAAATGAAATTATGGCATCCATATGTAGTGAATTAAAAGTAATAAACAAAGCTTTGCTGAATGGCCTGACTGCACTGGCAACTTGCTGCTCAAAAAGCAGCAAAAAGACAACTCAGGATGCTCAGAGACAGTGCAAAGTGGTACTGCATCATAAAACTCACTCTTCTTTATCCCCTGGGCAGGCTTCTGGTCCTACTACTGAAAAAGTAGTGGCCACCAATGGCTATTGAAAAGTGACAAAATATTTACAGCTAAAAATAAAGGACCTTTCAATTGTTTTGACCCTTAAAGCCTAAGCACCACTATTGTGCAATTTATTGCCTCACATACACCATGCTAGGCACAAACAACTACCCTGTTTCTACAAACCTACTGTTACATGTTTGAAAAGTATCCAGTCTTCAAATAAAGTAAAAAATAATCAACCTCAAGAAACATCCACTGTCTTTTTCTCTCCAATGCCTATTACATTATTTTGCACAACTTCTAACAAACAAAATACTGAAGTAATGGCAAACTGGGACATTTTAATACCTAGAATGTCATAATGGCATATTCTTATTGGTGAACCTCAATTCCAATTTCTCACATGTATTTAGTTTCATTCCTTGGTGCTGTTTGTACATAGGGAAATTATCTTCCCTTAGGTAATTCATTGCTTAAGCTGCTTCAGATCCTTTCAAAATATCTGAGATCATTGCCCATGACAGTTTAACAGTCTCAGTAAGATCTATCTCAATTTCTGTAGCTACTGATTGGAAGTCAGAATTTAAATACAGAGATCTTGTATTTTCTGTTGTAGGCATCAAGCTTTCTTTTAAAACATTATTACTGTTGTTGTATTTGTGGTTGCTTTGAGGGTTTTTACTGTTATTGTTAATCAGCCATGCTGCCTCTGCTTTTACAGAGTTTTGATGTTAGAAAACAGTTTTCACTTCACAGATCTAAGGATCTTTATCATAATATCCCTCCAGACAGAATGTCCAGCACACAGCTGCATAAACACATCATGCAGTGGGTGAGCAATTGGCTCATGGGTCCAGCACAGAGGGTAATAGTGGATGGGGTTACAGCGAACTGGCAGCATATCTGTAGTAGGGTTCCACAGCGCGCCATCCTTGGCCCTGTGCTCTTCAACATCTTCATAAATGTTTTGGATGCAGGACTGGATGGGATACAAAGTAAGTTTGCAGACAATACAAAACTCAGAGGAGCTGTTGACTCCCTTGAAGGCAGGAAGGCCTTGCAGAGAGACCTGAACAGGTTATAGAGCCAGACAATCACCAATCCTATGAATTTGAACAAGGGGAAGTGCTAAATTCTACATCCAGGATGGGGCAACCCTGGCTGTTTGTACAGTCTGAGGAATGAGATGCTGGAAAGCAGTGCCACAGAAAGGGACCTGGGGGTCCTGGTTGATGGCAAGCTGGATATGAGTCAGCAGTGCCCTGGCTGCCAGGAGGGCCAACCATGTCCTGGGGGTCATCAGACACAGCATCACCAGCTGGTTGAGGAAGGAGATTGTCCCACTCTACTCTGCACTGGGGTGTCCTCACCTTGAATATTGTGTGCAGTTCTGGGCACCACAATATGAGAAAGACATTAAGCTGGTAGAGAGCATCCAAAGGAGGGTAACAAAGATGGTGAAGGGCCTTGAGGGGAAGATGTATGAGAAGCTGCTGAGGCCACTTGTTCTGTTCAGCCTGGAGAAGAGGAGACTGAGAAAAGACCTCATTGCAGTTACAACTTCTCCATGAGGGGAAGAGGAGGGGCAGGCACTGATCTCTTCTCTGTGATGATTGGTGACAGGACCCAAGGGAATGGCCTGAAGTTGTGCAAGGAGAGGTTTAGCTGGGATATTAGAAAGAGATTTTTCACCCAGAGAGTGGTTGGGTACTTGAACAGACTGCCTGAGGAAATGGTTGCAGCACCAAGCCTGACAGAATTCAAGAATTGTTTGGATGATACTCTCAGGCCCATGGTGTGACATGTGGGGATGCTCCTGTGCAGGGCTAAGGCTTGAAGTCGATGATCCTTGTGTGTCCCTCACAACTCAGTATATTCTGTGATTCTCTTTCAGAAGTTCCAGAGTTTTGTACTTACATATGCAAAAGGTGTCACAAGCATCTTCTTCTAGTGTGTGCTGTTCAAAGCTTCTTACTTGGGTTTGTTTGGGCTATCTTGGGCTTGCTCATATAGGGAGGTAGAAACAGGTCTATACACTTAATTGGTTCACAGTTATCAGTAAAATATGTTATAATAGGATAGATATATGTCCAGTATAATTCACCTAATGAACTACTGCTCAGGTTGCACATGTGTGGGACATGATACAGCCAAAATACTGTGCAAAAATTTAAGGCCTCAAAACTAAGGGAACCGACATGAATCCTTGAAGGGAGAAGAAAGTATTGTGGTGTGGCATTCGACTCACAGTATCAGGAATGGAACACGTCCTGTCAGAAGTGGATTTGTGAAGAAAATGAAGAAGCCAACTCTAACGCCTCGAAAACTGAGGGTTTAAATGTTGTTTAAATGTACAAAATGGATTCTTTTGTTCTTTTTGCCAAGTCATCCTTCTCCTTCCCAAAATCCCCTGACATAACTGTTGTCTCACCCCTGAGGAATGTATCTGCTGTTCTGGAAGGAAGTTTCAAGAGGTATTTCTATTGGATCGTATTCACTCCTTTCTATTGGTTGTTAACTCTTTATTCCTATTGGCACGGAGATGAATCTCCCCTTGCTTGTTATTGCTAGGGTATTTCCAATCCCCTCAAAACGCTTATAAACCCGCACCCTTGAACAATAAATTCTCTCTCGTCCCTCTCCTGGGGTCCCTGTGTGGGTCTTTGCAGGCTTCCTGGGGGCCATGTGGTGGGGACAGCGAGGGAAGCACACCCCTCTAGGTAAGGGGCTAAGTCCTGGACCTAGAGCCCCTCTCAACCGTTGCAGATTTGTGGCAGCCATGTAATACAGAGATATAAGAAAATACTTGAACTGAAATTATTCCAGTGCCGCTTTGAAGACTCTTACCTCTTTTACAGGTTTTTGCCAACAGCAGTCATAAGATCAACACAGCTGACTTCTAACCCAAGAAATTAGCAGCTCCCTGTCCATCATCAGTCAACTCTCCTTTTTCCCGGATCACATTCCTACTTAATTTCCTAAAGACGGAAAGAGACCAATGTATACTCAGAGCAACACATGAAAACAAAGTCACACATAAGTTGTCTGAAACCATACAACAAAGCACTTGCCAAATCAGAACCAGGAAATTTCTAATACACATACATCCCAGTACATTGATTTGCTAATGGCTGTTAAAGACCCTTGGAGTGGATTACACTGTCAGAAAATACAGTTAATAGACCACAGAAACTTACAATTGACTGCTCAGGGTACAATCAAACTTTCACCAGTCTCAGGAATTATTTCTTCACAGTGACCTTCAGTGACCTTTAGACAAGGGGAAACTTTCCCCCATGCTCGTCAACGTTCCAAAAGAACTTACAGTCCAAGGATTTCCAGGCTAGGTGTAATTTCTGTGCATATAGTAGACCCCAGTGGAGTTGTCTTAAATGAATTTGTCTTGTCTGCCTCTAAACATATAAATTCTTGGGAGTTGTCATAGCAAGACATCTACTTGAAAAGCCACCTCCTTTTCTTTGTTTTGAACCTGTCTCCTACTAACTTCATCTGATGCTTGCCAAAATGTGAAAGTGATGGACCAAGAGCCATTCAAGTGGAGGTCAACATGCCCGTGAAAAGTGTTGTATTACAACTTTTTTTATTTTCTGAGTATTTTCTCTGTCATTTTTATTCCCTATAATTGTCCCTGATTCAAACACAGTGGAAAAGGCTTTCATAAAAGCAGTTTGACTTAATACTAAGAAGCCAAGAGATGGATTGGTAAGTGCATAAAGTGCTTCAGAAAATAATATCAGAAATGTATTCATCTTACAATTGCCAAATATGCTTTCCCTACTCATTGCCCACAAAATAGCAAATTTATGGCTAAAATGCATCCCTATGGAGTAAGGTGCTACAAAGTCCTTTTGTCATTCAATCTAGCCCTAGATTAAGACTATAACTTAATTGGGACTTAAAAATGCATGTGTCTTAAGTTTTCCTCTGTATTATGTATTAGTATGTATTAGTTTATGCAACTCCCCACAGAGAAGCAAAAACATTTAGTATATAACTATTAGATTTCTACATCAGGTTCCTGACTGAACAGTGATAGAGTAAAGCACAGTCTCAAGTAGATTAAAGTTATCCAAGATAACACCACCAAACTGGGACTATAGTACTCCCATTGCTTTAAGGTTGTCATACTTTCACCTCAGAAAATTTAAGCATTGTTCACTTAAACATCTAATCATTTTACTGTAGAATAAATATGTGGTTCACAATTAAACCATTAATATTCTGTACTGTTTGGGACCAAGACAAAGTTAGCTAGTTAGTTACTAGTGTCTAGTACAGGGTTATGATATGAATACAGTGTTGATAGAATGCTTTTGTCATTGTTGAGCAGTGCTTTTACGGTGCGAAGGTCTTTCCTGCTTTTCATACCGCCACACTGACAAGAGGGCTAGGAGTGCACGGAAAGTTGGGCGACACAGCTAGTACAGTTGAATCGAGCTGAGGAAGGGGTTATTGTATACCATATGACATCAAGCTTGGTATATAAATTGTGGAGAAGGAGGAAGGAGAAGATGTTTGAAGTAATGGTATTGCTCTTCCCAAGTAACTGTTATTCATTATGGAGTCCTGCTTTCTTGGTGTGGCTGAGCACCTGCCTGCATGGAAAGGGGTGACAGATTTCCTTTCTTTGCTTTGGTTGCCAACCATAGTTTTTGTTTTACCTATTAAACTGTATCTCAGTCCACTAGTTTCCTATCTTCCAATTCTCTCCCTCATCCCACTGATAGGAAAGTGAGTAAGTGCCTGTGTGGTACATGGTCACTGGCCAGGGTTAAACCTTGACACATGCATAACAGAAAAGATGACCTTACTGGAACTTAAAGCTAAAAGTAATAGAAGATAATTATTAGGATGATACTCAAGGCCATATGGCTTTTGATCTTTGCCCATCTACCCAGTTGCTGTCCCTGTTTGGTGTTTCCACAACCAAAGACTTTTGACAATACTATATTTGCAATATGACACCTCAACAACTTTGCTACTTTACTTAATCACATTAAAAATGTGTGTCTCCTCCTTTAGATGTCAACAATTCAGATCACAAATATTTAGTACTAGGAGGAAAATGTCAGCCACACTAGGATGTCAAGAGAAGAGTACCTTAGTAAAGGCAATGTAAAATTACACCTGTGCTCTACAGATGAGGCCATGCAGTTTCACATATGGACAGGGTAGGTATTGCTGTTGCAGTCTGGCCTTTGTGGCTCAATCCTTTTCATGTACAGAAAGGAGACAATATCCTAACGAGCCTTGCCTGTTTCTGAATAGAAAAATCTCCCCACATATTTCCATTCCAGAAAAATATGTTCATAAATAATTTCATTAATTTTTTTATACTCAAAGTTAATTTGGGTTCTTCTAAACAAAAGTATTGATGTAGCTGCTTAGAAAGAAAGTGTATTATGGGGCATGTAATTTTTTCATATGGATCTCTCCTGATTTTTATTTGTAAACTTTTACTTTTTCTAAACTGGCTGAAGAATATAAACTTGGTTGCCTGTTCTGGTGAAAGTGGAGATTTTTTAAAGACTGCTGGAGACTAGTCAATTTCTGTCTAGTTTTATTTAAGAAGCATGTCTAGACTTTGGAGAGTGCTGCAATGCAGTTGTATTAAATTTATTACATATTTCAAATAAGCTGTTATTATTTCATGTTTTCCCCTGTCAATTTTGATTATTTGCCTGCACATGCATTGTGGAAATTTATATATGTATAAAATTTTCCCGTTCTTCTGTCATATTACAGAATGGGTGAAAAACTAAAAGAAAACCCATGAAAACTCAAGTACATACATATGTGTGCTGGTTCAAATATAAACTGGCAGGAGAAAACAAACTCAACACAAAAGAGATTATAAGTCAGAGCTACCATTTAATAACAATATTACAATAAATGCAATGACACAAAGAGAATTGGTTTTAATCCACAAAACCCAGAAGTATAACCCAGCACCCTGGGCCACAAACACAATGGTGTTTGTTAGCCCCTGTGCTGAGACCCACATGGTTCCTCTGAGTCCAAAGCAAAAGAAAGTGAAAAAACCTGTTGGTGCAGATGATGACTGTAGTCTTGTGAAGAGTGGTGGTCGCAGTCTGGTCGAGAGTGGTGGTTTCCTCTTGTTAAGGTTCTGATCCTTCTCTGGATCTGACGAGTGGTTCACTGAGGTCTTCAAACCCCCATATTATGTACCCTCATGTCCAGGTGGGAACACCCAGTGCCTCCCCCAGGGCGAAGAGTTAAACAATAGGTGATCTGACTGTGTGAGTCATGGGGTATTTTGAATTCGTTGCTGGCCCATTAGCAGACATGCCCCCTCAGGCTGGGTGTGAAGGTGCTAACGACTCCCTGGAGGGGAGTTATCATGGCTCTTATCTCACAGGTGTCTTTCACACCTGAGGAGTCGGGTGCGCCCTGGGCAGCTGCTGCAAATGGTCCATTGTTAACAGTTCATGGGAAATGAATAGAGGGTGTAGGATACCTAGCTTTGATCATCCCCACACAGTGATAAACTGGTCTCACCTGCTGAACTAGGACAATATCTGAGTCTCCTGGGTAACCTGATGTAATTTTGCCGAGTGCTCTGTATTTAGACTTCAAGAAATTATATTATCTGTGTATTTATTTGTGTATATATAGTATGTATTTAAAGCTTATTTGCCAGAAGGAAACAAAGCTTCAATTTTAAAAAATCATTAAATAGAAAAACACTTTATTTGCTTGATGCTTGGTCAGCTGAAAACAAACAACAGCATCATGTTGCAACAACGGTGATTACAAAACATCACCACACCATTCCAATTTTATCTGATACTCTTTTAGGAAAAATAAGTTGATATAAGATTCTGATTAACTTCATGAATTTTCTATATTTATTTTTTATATTAGGAAGTGTGCCGGTTTAAAGGTAAACCGGCAGGAAAAATGAACCCAACACAAAAGAGACTATAATGCAGAGCTACAATTTAATAAAAATATTACAATAAGTGTAATGGCACAAAGAGAAATTGAGTTTAACCCACAAAACCCAGAAGTATAACCCAGCACCCTGGGGCACAAACACAGTGGTGTTTATTAGCCCCTGTGCTGAGACCCATGTGGTTCCTCTGAGTCCAAAGTAAAAGGAGATGAAAAACCTGCTGGTGCAAATGACGGTCACAGTCTGGTGAAGAGTGGTGGTCACAGTCCTGTTGAGGTTCTGATTCTCCTTTGGATCCAGCAAAATGGTCCCAGAAGTCCCCAAAACCCAAGTTTATATACCCTCTGGTTCAGGTGGGACCACCCAGTACCTCCCCTAGGGTGGGGAGTTCCACAATGGGTGATCTCACTCTGTGAGTCATGAGGTATTTTTGAAATCATTGAAGGCCCAGTAGCAGACATGACCCCTGAGGCTGGGTGTGAAGGTGCTAACAACTTTCTGGAGGGGAGTTACCACAGCTCTTATCTCACAGGCTTCTTTAACACCCAGCTTGTAGCCTGAGGGTCAGATGCGCCCTGAGCAGCTGCTACAAATGGTCCATTGTTAACAGTTTGTGGAGGGTTTTAGAATACACAGCTTTGGTCACACCCACACAGTGGTAAAATGGTCCTGGCTTGCTGAAAGGAGGAGGCAGTGGTGATGTAGCAGTTTTAAATCTCTTCAGGTATACATCTTGAACAAAAACTAATCTGTTTTTTTCTGAGTAACAAATACATGAAATCAAAATTATGATAGATAAGTGCAGCCTGGTATGAACTAGAAGCATTCCAAAAGAAGCCCTAATTTTTGTATCTATTGTTATTAACATCCATTTTAGTAGCCTTGATTAAATGTAAGAAGTAGTTGAAGCTAATTCCTTGCAGCCCAACTCCTCCACCATTACTATGACAAAGTTTGAAACATGATTAGAATAATGAAAAAAATAGATGTCCCCTCAGAGGCAACATTTCAAACTTATTGTTCAGATTCAACCAATCCAATTAGATTATTTAAAGCGATAGCTCATAAAATGGTAATATATTGCTATGAAAGTGAAGAAAAATACTTATCTCATTTTTCCAGGCTTGTGGTTCAGTTTCTGCAATTTACAATAATTTGTTACAAAATTTTCATTTTTCCATTACTTTTTATTGTTAGTGCAGAAAAAAAAATCCTATTAACTGACAATTTATAATGACAAGATAACTACAGTGCAGGAGCAGAGAGTATGTGAGTTTAATGACACACAAATAAAGTTTAATGAAATATTATGGAATGGAAATAGCATAGAGTCTGAATAAATCTCACTGGTAACTATGTATTATACCCACAAGAAAAAAAATCATAAGAGAAAATGGCTGTTAATATAAAAAAAAAACAATACACTGAGCAGACAGCAGAATTATCCAATCTGGCAGCACCATTCAAACTTAAATTCTGACTTCCTTAAAAAATTCTTGAAATCTGTATTTCTATCCCAGCCTTTGTTTTTTGTCTCAGTCTGTGAAAGAGTATCTACCACTATAGGCAAGAAGTTCATAAAATATCAATACACTTAACCAATACAGTTTACGTAATCAAACCTATTCAGAAAGAAAGGTAGCAAAGACACGGGACAGAGATATTGTAATGGACCATGCAATAAAGGAATGTGTGTCAAATGCCACGTTCAAAGAAGTCATTTATTTTAAGCCATCCTTAAGATGCGGGAGGGAGGGAGACCAAAAAAAAAAAAAGGCAACACATTTTTAAAGCACTATCATGAGCATAAAATTGCATTGGAAGGGGGGAATTTTCAGAAATGTTTAATACAAATTATAAGGAATATGATATTTTTTGTCCTCAGGAGGACGTGAAACTCAAATACTGGGAAACATACAAGTAAGTGAAAGAACAATGTGCAGCAGCATTAAAGAAAATTTTCTTTATAATTTGAGCCTAGTTAATAACCTTGACTTTCACACCCCTTTTTTTTCAGTCCTTCAAAGGACTATTTCTAGCAAAGCTGTGCCATTCTATAACCTGAATATACTATTTATCTTTCTACAAATGTCTCTGCAAGGTCAATTGTCCCAACTTATCCAAAGACAAAGAGGAAAGAAATACAAGTCTATTGCCACATTTGACCAGAAATACTCTACCACGGGTTTTCATGGAGTTGCAGCTCTTTCTTCTACATTCATATTTCTGTCCTACCATCATAGTCTCTTTTGGTGAGCTGAGTTACTGAAGATCATTTTCTACTCTGCAGAGAAATTATTTCTAAGATGCCTTTCATGTCTGTATTAAAACTCAGACACTGCATAAGGATTAAAGCAGATACAGGATTTGCTTCACAGATAATTGTATGCAAGCTCTGATAATTAGAAATGTGTTAGATGATTGAAACTGTTTGCAAATACTTCAGCTAGATAATTTATAGAGGACAGACACATACTAATCAGTTCAATTATTCACTATAAACTTTTAACAATTTACTAAATGTAGTCACATGCTATTCTTATATATGCATCTCAGTTTGGAAGCCATGAGTCAAGTTTAGTTTGAATTTGGCAAAAGAGAATAATTGCTATAGGTAAAAATCAGGTAATAGTATTTCAATTCATTGAGAATGCTTGAGACAAAGGATATTACCAAAGGGAGGAAGTGTAATTATGAATCATTGTGCCCATTATTTGTTGCACTGTATTACCCATTCCTCAGGGAAATTCTAAGTTTAATTACATATATAACATATCTATTAATAAATATTTCAACACTGATCTATTAGTTCTGTTTGGTGGGGAAGGAATATCATTCTTGCTTAAGAAGTGTGGCATTACTGTGAAATATCACTGTTGATGAATATTGGCTAATAAGATCAACCCAGTATGTTTTTGAGAATGGTGTTTTAGTAGTAATCTTATTACCCCTTTCAATAGATGATAATTTTAAAATATTTATACAATTAAAAAGTTGCTAAAGATAACAGGACTCAGAAGTTATGAAAGGATGATATAGTTTTCTTCTAGGCATCTTGCAGCTATCCTTGTTCTTTTTGAAATTCAGTAAAAGATTTATGAGTGTCTTACATTAGGAAAACTTTGACTTCCTGTCATCCTTCCACCTCTTCTAATGTTTTTTAATTTTCTTTTCTGAAAATGTCTCCTGCCTACAGCCCTGCTACAGTTTTGTAATTTTTAAAATTAGTTCTTTTTTGTTTTAATTTTGGGTTGCAGTCAAAAAAAAAGAATCCTGCAACAGAAAAAAACTGCAATGGTATGAAACTGGGACCTTTTTTTAACACCTAAACCCAGTCAAAAGGGAAAAAAATATAAATCTAAAAAATCAAATATACTGGAAGTGTGTGAGTGCATGGTAAGATCTTTGAAACAGTCATTATTCAAATTCATAGGGGATATTATTAATAATACATATTTCACTGTCCTGCAAGCTTTGGACAAGACTATGCATTAAAAAGCATTCTCGAAGAAGAAGAATTAATATTTGGAAAACTATAGGGAAAAGTGTTGAGAATTACCCAGCAGAATAAACAAAAATCTTTCATTGAAGATGCAAAAACATTTATTTTTCTACAATACTGAATCAGAGTATGAAACTCTACATTACCAGATAGTGTGAATGCCAAAACTAGGTGTGTTCACAAAGCCAGCAGAAGAGTTTGCAGAATAAAATCCCTTTCTGAGTTGCAAAGCATAAAGCTATCCCCAAATTTGGTAGACAGTTTGCTAAAATCTTTTTCAGATGTTAAATATAAGACCTATAAAGCAAGCTAATTCCATCACCTCTTTATCACAAATACCTTGCACATCCTTCCCTTTTAAAGTTACTCATCGTTTAAAATATTTTCTCTGGTATATTTTTGCATTGTGTCATGGTTTAGAAAAAAAAACAAAACACCACTCCCCTTAACCCTCTGCTGGGAGACACCAAAGGCAGATTACAGGTTGAGATAAGAATAATTTAATGGAAACAGCAATGAGATAAGAAAAAGAACACTAACAGCAACAATATTAACACTGCGTACAAAAGAGAAGGTGATTTACATGCTAAAATGCTCACCAAGACCAAGAAAACAAAAAAACAATAGGGGATGGACCCTCCACCCACAATGCTTTTCCCCCACCACACCGGTCTTTTCAGAAGGCAAAAGCCTTTACTTCTACCCTCCCAGCAGTGAGGTGTTATGGAATAACAACATAGATAGGACCATATGGCTCCAGGCTTCATAGCTACTGTGAAAAAAAAAAAACTCTGTCCTGATTAAAACCAGAACAATTACCAGCATATTTATATTAAAAATGTGTATTATTTATTTGTTGCAGATCTTATTGGAGCTGTTGGAAGTGCTTTCTGGTCAACAACTTTGCTTGGTAGAATGATATTTAAATTCTCAATTAAATG
The DNA here is from genome assembly GCF_047495875.1 of Pithys albifrons albifrons. Classification (NCBI taxonomy): domain Eukaryota; kingdom Metazoa; phylum Chordata; class Aves; order Passeriformes; family Thamnophilidae; genus Pithys; species Pithys albifrons. The sequence continues at coordinate 45,989,083 of NC_092497.1, forward strand.
CTCTCCCCCCCGCTGCATCCCATCCCCCCACCCCCACCCCCACCCCTTTTAGGTACAAAAATGTACCTAACATTTTTCCCTCTAAATCAAAAAAAATATTCCTCCCTACAGTTCATTGAGAAGCCCTAGAGCAAGTCAACTGCTCATCAAGAGATACTTTTTGTAATTTTCTTCCTCACCAACATTCATTCCGATACCAGTCTATTTATTAAATATTTGTCTAAATTTCTGATATTTCTGAGTCACTGTTGTCCACTGAAAGGTCCATCCCAGGAGAGCAGGAATGCAAAACCATAGCAGTTCACATAGAAGATTCATTTCAAACAGCTTTTAATTCACCCAAACCCTTTAGCATCTGCCAATGTGTGCAGCGATTTAATCCTCTTGGGTAGGCAGCCAGGCTACAAAGCAATCCTTTTTTGCCTCTGAGGGCTGTTCATTTTCTAGTACAGTAAGAGCTTCCCTTTAACCTGAAGGACCTGCCATCATGGAAGAATAACATTTAATACAAGCAGGTGGAAATTCTTTCACTGTTATAAAGTGTTTCTTCATTGTATCTTTAACATTAAAATATATGCTAAAAGTTATGGAGTCTGTGGGAATGGTCATTCCTACTCCTGTTAGTGTCTGATTATCCACTCTGCTCATTAAGAAATGGAGAACTAGGAATCTGTTGTTTGAATCAAAAGATTCCTAACTTCAGCTAAAATCACTAACTACTACAGAGCATTTACAAAGCTGGTTTGGGATAAGAAGGTGATGGAGAGAGAAACTGTCTTATTCTGATATACACAAACAAAGTGTGGAAAAAGGTTCTTTCACTGGGCCTACTTACCTCTTTGACCAACTCTAAATGACCATAACAGCTTGAAGAAGAAAGGAAGGAGAAGCTTATCTTCAGATGCAGAGTTGAATATAGATTTATTTAATTCAAGTTGTCCTTTCAGGCTAAGTACAAAGAAGAAATAATAAAAATGAATAAAGGAATTATGAAAGACTGACATAGTCAATTCCAAATCTGTATATCCTAACTTTGGTTTGTACCAAAAAAAAAAAAAAAAAAAAAGTACCTATATTTTATTTGGCTTTTTCTAGAGCAATTAAATGAGAATCTTACCACCCTCAAAAGTTCTATTGTGATGTTAAAAGCACATTGAATTGAAAGCATCTGTACAAAAATTTTAATTGACTTCTTCATATTGTTAAAAAAAAAAAAGAATGTGCAGGAAAGCTTGTATAGTTTTGTGTAGCTTGTAGCTTGTGGAGTTTTTTCCATTACACTTCTCTGGGACATTGTGTTTTTCTATTAAAAAATAGCTGGGATGAGAAATGTTAATTCACTGATGCTCATAGGTATTACACAGCTTACCCATATGAAGTTCACAATAGTCTGTATTGTATGTTACTCAGTTCGGTCTCCTCTGAACTTTCATATTTTTAGTCACTTTGCTGCAGGCATATGTGTGCAAACTACTTAATATTCAAATTCTTTTATGTACAGTAGAAGCTGTGAAGTTAGGCACTACTAATGCTGCACAGTAAACATGAGAATACTTCCTTATCAGTTCAAAACAAGAAAATGAAAGCACTTGATAGAAGTGCCTTTCTGCTTCCTGAGACCAAATGTTTATATGCTCTCTGCCTTCAGTATTTTATGACTATAAAACATTCCCCTTGGACTTAACACCATTAAACTTCTATCAAGAACAATTAGAAAGATACTTGAGACATTTCTAGTGTCATAAACCAACTAGTGTTCATTCATCACAACCTCTGCAAGTAAGAAACTCTCATAGGAAAATCTGAATTTCAGTGTTGCTGTTAAAGTTGTCCTGTCTGAGATTGTCATTACCCATTTTCAGAAAGAAATTGGGATCATTATATACTTTCTGCATGCCAGGATGTCATTTTCAACTTTCTAATGCATCCTTAGTCTCCAGGACAGAATTTTCCTTCATTTTTTCAGCTTGCTAATGCTCTGCTACAAATTTGAGATGTGAGCTTCCCACTGTCACTGAAAAAGGTGAAACCACAACAGACCAAACAAATGGATCTGTAGCTTTACAGAATTTCAGGACAAAACACTAACTAACCTTTTGCAGAAGAGGCTTTCATTTGGTTTTGGTTTGGTTTGGTTTGGTGGTGGTGGTGTTTTGTTTTTTTTTATTTAGTTGGTTGGTTCGGGGTTTTGGGCGGAGGGTTCTGTTTTGTTGGTTTGGGTTTTTTTAATATAGAAGTCACTTATGATCCTGGTCTTTCTAAGATGTCTCTAGGAGCTACCTCCATTGGAAGAACAAGACAGCGTGTCAACAAGTGCAAAGTAATACATGAAAAAAGGACTGCACATATAATGCATTCTCATTTCATATGATCTGCTGCTATTCCTGCATTTTCCAGACTTAATTTTTTAACTGTTACCTTTGCTCTTGAAAGTGGGCGCCTGCTGTGTGTCTGTTACTGCCCACTGACAAACACGTACTCTCTCCTGAATGACACAGTGGACCACTTGGACAGAAGTTCAAGTCTGCTTCTGTTACACATTTATTGTAACTATACTGTTCAAGTATAATAACTATTTCAAGTGCTGGTAAAGTGTGATGGAAATACATTATCTTTCCACAATTAATTCCTATTGGTTTAAACATGTTTGGCAAGAAAACACAGTTCAGAACAACAACAACAACAGCAACAACAACAAACCCACAGTGAAAAGGTGGGACATTTCAAATACATCAAATAATCCTGAATTTGAAAATTGTGATTTCTTAGGAAGTAATATACTTCAATACCTAGTACCTTTGCATTTCTAGAAATGTACAAGAGACAGGTAGTAGAACTCAGACCCAGGATTTACTGAGATGGACCCAATTAAAATCTGGCTAGTAGGAAGGGATGATCCATGGTACTCAGATCAAGATTCTGACTTCTCATTTTTCCAAATAAATGTTCTGTAGTCCCTGCTTCAATAACATTGCTAAGAAGTTCAGCAGGAAATAGTTCATTTTTATAGCATCCAACAGGGATTTGGTTTTGATACAACTATTCTCAAGCTCATTTCCTTTATGAGACATATTTTTTCTTATGATTGTCTACTACTGACATATATTTAAAATTTGGGGTTTTTTGTTATATGTCAACCTCCATAGTTTACAGCAGCCAAAGTGAATACTAACTGTGTCAAATATTTGAAAATCTCTTGTTTCAAAAGATGTTCTGCTTACACGTACTCTGGTAGGAAATCACACTACCTAAAGGTAAGCCTTCAGGGCTTCACCCTCAGGTCCTTCAAAGATCAGAAATTACATACAGCTAAATTTTATGCATAGCTGCTATGAGGCAAATATGTCCTCTTATTATTCGTGCTGCAGAAGCATCTGGGTAACCCAGAAATTCTCATTAACAAGCTATGAATCTTTAGGGACTCTAGGCCTTAGCTTGATTCAGCAGGAACTTAAAAAATTACATCTATTTCTACAGTGACAGAGCATGTAGAAACGTAAAAGCAGTACTTGGGTACTGACACCGACCACGGACTACAATCAATCATCATAAACCCCAGGAAGGAACAGCACATACGCTTAGTGTCTGATAGCTCCTCTACGGGTCACTGATTTTCTGAACTGCTGGTGCTAAGACACAGCTTAGAAGGTATTTGACATCATGTTCATGCCTCCAGAAAGGCTATATTCCACATAGCACATGCAGCCCCAGACTCACTTGTTCTTCAGGTGCCATGGTGTTTTGGGCCTCCATGGAATCCTTGACAGCTCAGAGCCTCTTCCCAGCATGTTATATTACTGCTCTATACTTTTCTCCCACTGCTCACTGCCATCACAATTGCCCCAGGGCAGCCCACTGTTATCGCAGCCACAAAGAACAGATTCTACTCATTCTACTCCCATTTCAGGCTTCCTTCTTTCACCTTTTCCTATGAGTCTGCCCATCAGGAAATAGTGGCCATTAATCAAAAAACACACCACATCAAATCTTAGATAACATAAAGCAAATTTCCAGCTGAATTTTCTTTTCTTTTTTTTTTTGATAAAAACTTGCAGTTTTCCAGTAGTGCAAAGAACAGTAACATCTTCCTCAAATGATCCTTAGCTGTAAAATGAATGAATCTCAGCAGCACAGTCATTGGTCAAATTTGTTTCACTCCTGATTTATCCAGTCTTTGGATAAATCTTTACAGCATTTTAACACACACTCTGTCACACATATTGATCTGAGAATTAAATTAATAAGTTTGTGCCATGGTCCTCTTTTCTGATTAGAGTTGATGCATACAATCCAGTAGATGCATCTGCTCCATGCACAAGTGTAAACTCTGGTTCATCTGAGTTGCATGGGAACAGGTTTCTCTTCTATTTTTATAAATAATTTTATTCCAGGTTCATGAAAACTTGAGTGGAAACAAGAGACTTATACAAGATATAGGTAAAACACATTCTTATCCACAGACAAACAAGTTAGGAAATAACACCTCAAAACCAGCTGAAGGTTAAAAAAGAAAAATAAAAAGACAGGCAACAATTGCAAAACCATATTGAGAAGGGAAAAAATTGAACTTAGAGAGAAAGCAGAAGATTGCAATGGCAGAAATAATCTCAACAGAACTAAAAAAACCCTGAAAAATACTCCTTTTAGAAGACTTAGAAATTACAAACTCAAATAATCCTTTACCTTATGACATTTCATCCTCAAGAACATAAACATTCAGGCAAAAGCAAAACTGGCACAGCTACAGGTTCTGCCCATACCTAAACAAGTAGCTCAAAAGTAAGAGAGCAGTTGGTCTCTGAAAGCTTTTTGAAGTCACAGGATGCTTTAATATATAATTGTAAGTATCATTTTTCAAAAGGATAGGCCTAACTTTTATTCCTAACACAAGGACTTAAGAACTCTTGCAGACTTTAGTGAGTTTGGAGCCAGCCAAATGAAAGGTGTTTGAAGATCAGTCACACCCAGTAGAGAATTCATAGTTCAGTGTTTTGTCCGTGGCTGAGCTTATACATGGAGGGGACTGTAGTATGCAAGTGTAGTTCACAATCCTTGGTGTGGTTAGCTCTATAAATCTTTAATCCTCATCTGTGTTCAAGGAAAGCCCAGCTGCAATATCTAAAGAAACACTGTTAGATCTTACTGCCTAGTGAATTCTAGGTGTGAATTCTTTATTTCCTTTAAAATAAAACTGCTCTGCAACCCCTAAAATGAATGAAGCATATGTCAGTATCACTGGACAAAGAGGATATTATTGAGTTATGTGATATTCTAAATGGTGACTTTATCACATTACACTAATGAATGAAATATGTAAAATCATCTCAGTGGTGTTCTTATGATTATAATTAACATCAGCTGCTCTATTTGATCCCTTAGGTGTATTTCATGTAATGGTAGTCTGTAGTTACATGCAACAGAGAATCAGAATCACAGAATGGTTTGCGTTGGAAGGGACAGTTAATATCATCTGGTTTCAAAGCCCCTATCATGGGTAGGGACACCTTTCACTAGTGATGCCTTGAGTGCCCCCAAAAACAGGACTCTGAGCCAAGTTAATGTGGAATGAGATAAAAAGGTACATTCTTTAATGTCCAGGCTTAGGGCTTTTAGGAATATATGATGACATCTCCGTGCACCCTCTTCCCAGAACACTGATTTCCATGGTTTTTATAGTATTGCCCATTCAATCCTCAGTTTACATATGTCTTAATCCAGCCCCAGTCCCACCCCAGTGCCATCCCCCCTGGTACTGAGGCAGGGGTCGTGGGACTCTCTGTTCTTCATCAGCTCTTCTTCCTCGGGCTTTGGAGTTTTTCCAGTGTTCTTAGACTCAAGGTTGTTGGTTTATGTTTGGTCTTGTTCTGCAGGCCTTTCTGATAGTCTTCAGCTCTTGTATCTTGAAAAGAGCCTAAACAGCTAAAACAATTTGAGCTACTAATCTGTGGTAGGGGTTAGGATGTATAAACAATGAACTTACTCCGTCACAAATATGAACACTACATTTGCTACAGTTACTGTGTTCTTAAAATCTATGAAAATGAAAAATCAGACACCCTTTTGGCATCACTAGACCAGGCTACTCAATGGATTGTGGACGAGACTTCCCTTTACCAAACACTAAACAAACCAAGCTTGTCATCCTGACTAACAAGTCTCAACTCTTTTTTTTTTCAAAACGTTTCTAATTAGTGGACACTTGTAACTCCACTTCATGCACTCTGATTGACCTGTGAAGAGGGTGTCTTACTTCAGTATCATTGAAAATGATAGATAGAACCAGTTTACTCTAAATAAGTTACAAACAGCTTTTACATGAAGGATAGTTAATGAACGGTTTTAATATATGAGTTAGTTTTGTTGGTATCTTACTTGAAAAATATTCTTACTTTCATAATTTGGCCCCAGAAAAATTATTCAAATTTAGGAGAGAGATAAAAAATAATCTTATGAATAGGCACTGTATCTTGAGTAGATAATGTAAAAGCTAAAAACGTTCATCAGAGCTGGCAGATTTTAAAGGGTATTTCAAGAAAATCATGACAAGAAGATCTCTCTCAAAGAAGTGAAAAAGACAAGAAATGGCAAAATACAGCTACAACCACATTTTAAATAACATGTAACTCTGAGAATCAAAGTGTAACAAAAAAATAGTGGGGGAAGACATATAACTATACAGATGGAGGCACAATATGAGTTAACTGGCCAAAGAAACTAAGCATAAGAACAAAAATATAACACTGCATTTACAGAATCAGAAAAGAGTAAATGGAAAATATAGGCTCATTGATTGTGGAGCAAGAGAGAAAATAAGTATGAAAAGAGAAAGTTATGAAGTATTAAAAGCCTTATGACTGAAGTTTTGAAAACAGGCATAATTGCACAGTTGATGTTAACACAGAGATAGGAGCACAAGGAAGGACTTCTGAGCAAAGTCCAATTAAGTTTAAAAAAAAAAAAACAAGTCAAATAATTTCTTAGTATAAGAATATTCACATTCCTTGAGAATAGTGGAGTTAATAGAGGACAAGTCAATAGAAATAAATGGAAATGTGGCAGATGTTAAACCCTGGTCATTGCAAACTGGTTTCCTGTTGGCCATGCCCATGTATGAGGTCAATCTCTTATTCTGTAATGGAAAATTGAGAAACTGGGGATAACTTCACAAACAGTTAAGTTCCCCAAGCATGATTATCAGAAGTATTCTGTCACATTGAAAGGATATATAGTTTTTCTTAGACATAATCAATCTTTTCGTTTGATTTGAGGGATGCAACACTTTAAATGGTGCAATTTTAGAAGCTTTATGAGTTTTAGAGATAAAGCACACATAAAAAAACATAAATAAAACCCCTTATAGGTCAAGCAGAAAGTACCAAATGTAAAAAGAACCCAAGTATGTAGATATAAAAGGGATAAGTGTTGGCAAAACTATGCTGTGAAAAAAGCCATTCCAGCATATACTGTCAGACAAACTGATTTTAACTTAGTGATGCTGCTTCAAGCAAGGAAGATCTCAGTCAAGAAGTGTATCATCAGCTATAATATCAGGAAGCCATGGGAGATAACCATTTAAGCCACATACAGCAGTGTCAAAGCACTAGATGAGATGCTGTCAGGTTTTGATCCTGTGCTTAAAAGAGAGAGAAAATCCAGCAAATAAATTATTACAAGGGTCTTGAACTGTGGGGAAATGTTAAAGCATCAGTTTATTTGGCCTGGAAAAGAGAAATTTGATATGGAACATGGTAATTTTGTTACAGTTCTGCTGGAAGAAAGGGATGAGAAATTAGTCCTTCACCATTTGGAGTGGGTAGCTGAGCAATGAGCTCAAAGTGCAACAGCTTGGCTGAGGAGGGGAGGAGAGAAACAAAAAAAGAACAAATAAATTATCACTATGTACCTGGACCATGAAACACTAATTCAGTAGTCTGTTCTCATTATTGAATATTCTGTTTAAAAAGAAAAATGGCAGTTCCAGAGTTACCCTGCTACCTCTATACACTCCAAAATTTTAGCAAAAATCTGCAGATGGGAGAGGGAAAGACAATACAATTTTGTATTAGTAACGATTGGAAAAAAACCAAACATAACCTGCCTTTTGCAAGGTAGCTATTACCTTATGTACACAGTGTACACCTCTTAAACTGAAACTGTATACTTTATCAACATAATTTAACATTCCCCACTATGTGAAAATTTGCATTTTCAGTTTCTAGATGACTTACTTTTGAGAAACACTTTAGCAACAGCCATTGCACAACTTAATTGTGAGCCTAATTGAGAAAGACATTGCACAGATTTGCCAGCAAGTGGGGCACACTTATGTCAGAGGCAGCAATTCTATGACACAAACAACAAAACCAGAATAAGTTAGGAGCACTTACTATTCCAAAGACAAATACTTATATATGAAACATTTCTATTATTAAACCAATTTTTTTCTATTTTCTTCTGGCTCTGCAGCCCTTTCCCCAAAAGTGATAAATTTACCCATAATGAGATAACAAGTAAAAATAATCTCCTGATGTAAAATTTTTATTAATACAATAAAGTCCTTAATCTGATATTTTCTCCGCACAATTAAGAAACAACTTATTTATGTAATACATTCATACAATTTTCTGCTTAGCCCAGCTAAGCAAAAGTGTTGTTCAAACAAACTTCAAGCTCTCAGATCACTACAGAGCTAAAAATGCAGTGTCTCCCATCTGTGTTTCTTAGTGTGGACAACATTTTGCCCGAAAGCAGAGACTCTGCCAGTTCTACATTATAACACAAAATGCTTTAGAGTAGCAATTGATGCCTGTTGGAAAAATAACAATACCAAAAAGAATCATCTGGGATAACTTTGCCTCTAAGAAACTATACAAGGTACACTTCCTGAGCACATCAATTAAGTTCCAAAGATCCAGCAAACTGCAGATAAAATCTGCTAAAATTGTGCCTTTGGTGAACATGCTTTAGTCAGTTATGCAGGCCAGCAAATACAAATGCAAGCTCTGAATTACCTAAATAGTGCAGGGTTGTTTTTGTGGTTTTTTTTGTTTAGTCAGGCATTTGTAAATTAATTCTTTGAGAATTCTTTATATAAATTAAAATAATTTGGGAAAGGAAAGAACTGGGTCATTTAGCTTAGGTTCTCAAGCACAGGTACAGTATAGGGAGTGAGAGAGGAAGACAAAGGTGAGAAAGAATACCCATCCCCAAATCTCTTTTTTGCTTTATCCAGAGGAGACTGTTGTCATCCCAACCCTGTTACTCTGACGTCACTGCAGAAATTCTAAGTGACTCTGGGGATTACTTACCTAGACTTGTGCAAAGTCCCTATGTACATTCAGGGATCTAATCTGAGGACTAAATTAGACAAGTCAAGAGCAAGACTCATGGAAGTTTCCTGCTTTTGCTCAGAAAAGATTAACCAAGAAAACAAGGCTGTTCACCAACAGTTTTGTCAAGATGAAGATTCTCTGAATAACCAAAAAAAGTGACTATCTGTGGTGCATACTAGAATTAAAATGCCCTCATTCTCTTCTGTTGAAGGAGTAGCGAGTATAGAATTCTTTGCATTCATTGCTATGCATTTTCTTAATAAAAAATTATACACTCAGCAATAAGGATCATCTGTACAGGACTAAAGGAATGAAACTTTTAATTATGCAGATAGGCATACTTTTAAAATCTTAAGTTTTTAAAAACATCTGCAATAACTAAAAAAGTAATTCTCATTGTCTTCTGAAACATTTCACATAGTATCCTCTTGATTCTGGAAGATATGATGTAAGTATATGCGCTTTGCTAGATTTTGGTTCAGGCTTTATGTCATCCCAAATGAAGGAACAAATAATGCCCTATCACATACATATCAGTATATTTGGGTTTCAACTTCTTTCAAAGACTACTTTCTATCAAACCAATAATAATAATAAAGGGAAAATAACAATCCAAGCTCATGAAAATATCTCTACAGATTAGGATCTGATTTAGCTTTGATAAGAAATGGCATATAAAGTTTCCTTAAGTAGTAAGGCTGGCAGACTTTTTGAGATACTATTTGAAAAAATAAATTAGATTAAAAAAGAGCAGTATGTACAACGTTGAGAAGCTAGCTGGATTACAACTATGAATTAGTGCTTCATGACTAAGTCTTGATATCCTTTCAACAGAAAAAATATTAATAGAGCACATGATATACATGATAAGATTAATTTATTCAGTGAAATATCACAATTCTTAAGAGAATAGTGGGAGGCTGGGCAATATTCAAGCTCTATAAAAGCATTTGAGTTGATTAAAAAATGAGCCCTATTACTGCAGTTACAGAATCTGTAAAAAGACCAGTTAAGAAAGTGGTAGTAACATATATGAGGGATTCTGCGTTTAAGTCCTAATGAAATTTTGTGTTGTTAGAAAAGATTTTGTGTAGGTTTGAAAAGGCCCTTAAGATTATCAAGTCCAAGCACTAACCCAGCACTTCCAAGTCCACCACTAAAGCATGTCCCTGAGTGCAACATCTACACATCTTTCAAATATCTTCAGGCGTGGTGACTCAACCACTTCCCAGGGCAGTCTGTTCCAGTGCTTGACCATATTTTCAGTGGAGAAATGTTTACTAGTATCCAATCTAAACCTTCCCAGATGCAACTTAAGACCATTTCCTTCTTGTCCTCTCACCTGTTGCCTGAGAGAAGAGACTGACATCCACCTTGACAGAACCTCCTCTGAGGCAGTTGCAGAGAGTGACGAGGTTGCCTGACAGGTTCATTTTCTGCAGGATAAACAACTCCAGTTCCCTCAGCATTTCCTTATAAAACCTGTGATCCAGACCCTTCACCATCACCAGTGCTCTTCTTTGAACATGTTCCAGCACCTCAACATCTCAGGGTCCTTTTTCACTGAACCACTCTGCCCCAAGCCTGTAGAGATGCACAGACTTACTTTTAAACCTCATAAAATTGGCCTCAGTCTGTTTGGATAACATTCTCAGGCACATGATGTGATTTTGATGTCCTGTGAAGGGCCAGGAGTTGGAATTTGATGATCTTTGTGAGTTCCTTCCAACTCAGAATATTCTGTGATTATAGAAAAACAATAATTTCTGCCAAATCATTACTGTTTCAAATTCATGAACAGCCAATTTCTCCTCAATGGATAATATTTCTAGATAGTGGGCAATAAACCATTTCCAAAACCAGAGAAATTATATGTTCTTCCAGAACTGTTTCTTTCATTCTCTCCACCAAATGTTGTAAAGCAAATAAACATTATCTAAATGAACAGTACATCCCCAAAACATGAAGTTCTCAGAATGGAACAAAGAATTTCTCTGGGTTCCTTTTTGAAGTCCTTCATTTAGTTATCCTTGTTTAAACTGAGCCTCTACTAGCAAAATGGTATGGCCAACTTTTACTCAAGAAGGGGAACAATGATGTATATTAATAAAAGATGTTGGTGAAAAGCAATATATATATAAACTTAGTTAAAGAATGATAGAAATTAAATTCAGCTCATTTTTCTTTACTTATCAGCAAATCCTTTCAAACCTTATAATCTCTTAATAAATAAGTTATCCTAAGAATTTTATTCATTTAAATTTCATTAAAAATTAGCTGTGTATGAACCTTCCAGCCTGAGTATGCTTTAAAGTCATAGGCTAAGTATTACAATTCTGACATACTCATGTGCAGGGTACATTAACAACTCTTCTATCCCAGACTACTTTAAGAAATAGGAAGGCAAAAACATAGTGAAAATCTGTGTTTATAGCAACTGTGTTCACTCTAGTAATTTCTGACTTTAATGTTATAGTATTCAATAACATTTTTATACCCCTAGGTCTATATATATACCTTTATATATATATATATATACCCCTTTACATATAAGTATATCTATATAGAGAGATATATTTAGGAATGGTATTCCCAAATTTACTACTCCCACTAAGAGAAAACCATAAGCTTCTTCCTGGTGAGAGAGACGAAGGACAGAGATTACAGGCTGAAATAAGAACAATTTACTAGAAATGAGATAAGAAACTAGTAACAGCAACAATGCTGTGTACAAAAGAGAGGGTTATGTATATTCAAAAATGTTCACCAAGCCCAAGACAACAAAATACCATGTCAGACAGAGCCTCCACCCACCATACTTTCCCCTTACCCAACCCCTACCCCAACTGCAAGCCATGCTCACCTTCCTCTCTAAATGGAGAAGCCCTGGTAGTGAAGTAAGGTGGTACAGAATAACGTCCTAAATGTGCTCACTAGGCTCCAGACTCTGCCCCCTCACAGCTACAATGGAAAAAATTAGCACTGTCTTGCCAAAAAAACAGGACACTACTTTAATGATTTTAACTAAGAGTGGTCAAGATGCTTATATTCAACACCTCAGTAGTTGCTTCAGACCTTAATGGATTATATAACACATAAATTTACAGATGAGACCAGCAGCATCACTTGCTTGGAGGAAATTAGAACAAATGGAGAGCTACTTGTCTCAAGATAACATCTCAAATTTTGGATAACAGAGCTTCACAGTTTGTGGAGTTGCACTTTACTACCGCCTTATAATGCTTAAAAGCTACCAGTGTATCTATCTTCCAGCCTCTTTTCTTTGGACCTCTCCAAAAACACCTAGAGATTAAATTTGCAATATGGCACGACATAAAATAACATTTCTTTTCTTATTTTAAACTAGCTATTAAATAACTTTATTGGACATTTTTTGAAGGTGCAGTATCACAAGAAATAGTAGATAACCAACCCTTTTGAACCAACAAAGAAGAAAAAGGTCTGCAGGAGAAACAATGGAACCCTAATATAAGGCACCAGATCTTGGAATAGATTTTAAGGTTATTTTTGCAAGTTTTTCACGTTCCTAGATCTGATGTGCCATGGCAGTAAAAAAAAATATTAAAATGGACATTTAGAAAGCAGGTACTGAGAACAAGACAGGGATTATAATTTTACTGCTATACACCCATATTTGGTATTGTCACACATTGAGTATTGTGCTTGGATAGTGTCAAAAGAATGAAACAGCTGTCTTAAAATGAACACCTGAGAAGGATGACATCATTTGCTTTAAAGAGAAGTCTGATACAGATGTCAATAAGCTTCCCAAAAGAGGAATGTGAGAACAAATTGAGGAACCATAATTGACTGTGTTCCCCTTGCCTCACCTAAAAACAAAACAACAAAAAAAGGAAAGAGCAATATATTCAATGAAAATAGCAGAAGACTGTTTTAAATACTCATAAATGCTACTTGCTACAGAGCACTGCAAAACTTTCGAGTGCAACACCACAAGACATTTGTAGAGGGAGTCAGTATTTGAAGGTTCAAAACCAGGTTCAGACAATTTCATTAAGTTTCCCATAAATGGATACTCAACCAAAAAAAAAAGCCAGATAGAGATCTATTCCACAATATTCTTAATGAAACAGCTATCAACACTGAAAGAAGGGTATGCCGTTATCTCAGGTATCTTAGGAATTTAGTGGGCTCTGACCTTTGTAAAGAGTTGTATTTTAATGAACTAAAGCTTGGACTCATGCTATTTTAGTTGTTTTTCTAATATCACAAAATGAACATAGAAAAGTTGAGCGCATTGAAGTATACTGGAGCAGTGCACCTGAGGAAATTAACTTAAGAAGGTTATACACTTCACAGAACCTAGCCAATAGAGATTATTTTTTGCTAAGAGATAAATTCAATAGAGAATTTTTTAAGTAGAGAACAATCTAGATTTACATTAACAAACAGCAAGTGTAAGTGTCTTAGTAGGAACTAGAACAATCAGATGGGAGATTAAAGGTCAGAGAAAACTAATCACAAATGCCCAGAAACCTGCCAGTGTGAGAAAGACTTTGTGACAGGGAAGATGGATAAAGACCCTCCAATGCCCCTTCCCCACACTTTCCTACCAGAATAAGGATGCTAGATGGCAATATTGCTCTATGAAAGAACAGCAAGAAGAAATATAAGAACACCCATGATGCAAAGGTGTAGGATGCATCTTTGGGCAAGGATCTTTTGAAACTTACTATGTATATATACCTCAAAAAGTTGTAGCAAGATCAGGTGTGTGAGATGAATTACTGCCCATATTCCCCCAGCCGGCTGCTTTTAAAAAGAACGTTTAATTCAGTGGCTTTCTGTCATTGGATTTGATTTTTAGCTTCAACACCAAATGCCAAGTGAACAGACACAGGAAATTTGCTATTTTGTTCCTTTTCTTGAAGCCATGTTGTTGGACTACACAGACTACGGCTCTGATTCTTATTTCAAAGCGGTGTACTTTTGACAAAATCATCATTCCATAAAACGTAATTTGATCATCTCCATTCTCTATACTAAGTGACTGCAATCATATCTCATCTGCAAAATGGCTGCTTTCATCTAGGCTTACAGAATTAAAACTGTCAAAACATGACAAATCTCACTTTTGCTTGTTGGCTTTCATTTCCATTTACTCAGCGTTATTATATATGAGTTCAAACACTCCAGAAGGGACACAAATTTTGCTGACAGAACAGCTATTGAATTTGACTTATATTTTATAATTTAACTTTTTTTGTCACTCATCAGTTTTACAATAAAAATGTCTTTTTTTACTAAATGTAAGTTTTGAAACAAATTCATTTGTCTCCAAAAAATTCTAGTCTCATCACTTAAAGATGACCAAGTGCACCCATTGCATGTTAAATGGGAGACAGTCAAAGTAAATAGTTTGCGAGTTGCCCATAAAATAATCTCTGCTAGTTGGCAAATACATAGCAATAGTAAAACACATTTGCAGAAATTAATTCCCTTTCCTTATGGATTTAATGAGACTTAATAGACACTGTTCATGTGAGCAAAGCTTGTGCATCACTAGGAGCAGAGAACAAGGAGATAACTCCTTGGTGAGTGTTGTCTGCAATGTATAATTCGGTCATCTATATTTTCAACCACCCGTGATACACATGTGCTACTAACTCTGATTATCATTAAATTGCCTTCCCTCCCCTATCCCCACTAATGGTCAAAGAATATTGATGAACTCATATACTGCAGCATTTAATGTTTATTTAATTATCAAGTGCTCCACTTGCTAATTGCAGGATTCCCTTCATGAATCAAGGTAAGAACACTTACTCTTTAAATACCATGAAGGTTATGTAACTTCTCTGGTTCATTTCCAATGCACATTCACCAAATTGAGCCAACACTGTTCCAGCAGGGCAACTCTTCTCTCAAAAAAACTCAGTTAAATGTGATAAGTTATGACAAAAGTTCATTGAGTATTTGAGTGTATTTACAAATAAGTGTCATGCTGGGAGAAAAATGGAATTCAGTAAATGGACTGAGGATTTTGCCTTAAACTTATATTCCCTGTCCTTGACAAGTAAAGCTAAAATCAAAAAGGTGAAAGATTACTGTGGTAGCTATCTATAAGAAAATATGATTTTGACAGGCCCAAAATGGGTAGGATTTTCCATGTGAATAATAGACCAGAAGCACAACTAGTGGCTTTTGGGCTGGAGAAGCAGGCAAAAAAATTCAAATATCCTACATTTTGCAATCTAGACATCTAAAAAAACCTTTGAGATTTAGTGAGACACTTATTTGGAAAAATATTTGAGGGAGACCTTTGTGCTTTTGGGTGGTTTCGGGTTTGGGGTTTTTTTCATTAGTGGTTTGAAGGCTGTAAAAAGGATTTGCTAAGTTTTAACAGTAGGAACTTGAGTTTTTCTGAGTCTTCCAACAGAAATCATGTTACTTTGTGAACAGAAAAGTCTGAGGCCACATCACATAGGCCCAGAAAGATAAACTTCCATAGGTTCCTTTGACTTTGTGGCAATTACCTCAACAGACTTAGCCAACCAACCATTCACACAGCGTGTGTATCATTCTCCAATTAAAAAAGCACAACAGAAAGGTTTAGATGAGGGAAAGAAATGAGAAGAAACAGAAGTCCTCAGCTCAGACAAGAGATGTCAAGAGATTGTTTCCACAGTGATGGTATTTTTAAAAAGTGAAATATAGGAGCTGTAACAAGAGTACAAAACTCATGGGACACCAAAGCTTAAACAGAAAGTCACAGGCTGGAGACTGCTAACTGGGGACCACTGATGGCTTAAGGTTGCAAGTTTCTGAGTTAATTAAGTCCCTTACATGTCAATTGCTCTGTAAGGTCACAAGCATTGCCATCAGCTTTCATAGCCACCGTATAAGAAAGAGTAACTCTCTGAGAGTCTGGTTCAGACAAATAGATACTTTGGAGTTGTAAACTGAGGTTTAGAGTCTGACTAGGCCAACACAGAACATAATTAAAAGACCTATTAGAGTCTCGTGGAGTGGGTAAAGCCCAGGATGGATGGAGTCCAGAGCTGATGCTATTGCATGAAGCTCTGCAACAAGTACCCTTTTCTTCAGAGCACAGCAGGCATAAAGCAGTCATTGATCCAAACACTACCACATTACAGCCATATTGCCCTATTTTTTTTTCTCTTAAGGGTTTATTTGCAGTCTAGAGTGCCCCACTGTTTACTTTTCATTTCAATATATGGTAGAAGTCTGTATTGCATTTACAAGAACAACGAGGATAGTAATCTATGTGCAAGCCTGTGTAAAGACAGCAAAGATACGGTGCATCAAAGTATTTCAAACCCATCAAGACAAAAGCTGCTACCCTGGGAGGAAAATATGTTGTGCTGTAAACTTAGTTCTGCTATGTACAAAGGCTATGAGGGGCCAGTAAAGGACAAGATGTCTTACAAATAATATGTGACAGACACATACCCTGGAACTTTTTTAATGCAGGATGCAAGATAAATCAAGAGTTTGTATGAAGAGTTTTAAATTTGTTTTGACTAATGAGACATATAGGTACAGACTGGGTGAATTGCCTGAGAATCCAAATCAAATTCCCCATGCATTTGCTGTGAAGCTTTCAATAATTTCTTTCACACACACTGAAATCTAGGGACTTTCTTCATGGCACCACTCAGAGGGGGTGGGGGAGGGGTGGGGCACAGTGCGGGAAGCAAGTAAATGAAGCAATGTTGCAGTTAAATGCACCATAAGTTGTCCACAGTGACATCCAGGTCAGCTGCACACAAGCATAGCATTTGAGCATTTGAATCTGTTCCACTGATTATTTCAGCTTTGCCGAAGACAGCAAAAAACCTGATGCTGTGTAACTCCACAAGTAAAGGAAAGCCATTGTTTCTCCTCTTTGCTGTTGCTTAAATAACTATCTGCAGTAAACTAACCAGAAGAATAACAAATCATACAACTGCTTTCTTTTCCAGACAGAAGAAACAGACAAGAGATATCTAACGAAGATTAGGTGAATGGAAAGGAACAACAGATTTGACATAATGAATTGTGTTCTGTATTGCTTAGGGTTGCATTTGGCTGCAAAGCATTTCTTGGTGTCTCTTTTTTCCCATGTGGCAAATGTGGGAGAAAAGTGTGAGTTCTGTCTCTCAAAATAGAAAGACAGTAGGTGCATAATCTGGCATTTTCCAAGAAAAGAGCTTGTTGCATCACACTTATGTACACTAACAGTCCAAATGGACTCAAATTGCATTCATCATGGAGTCCTCATGCAACTTGGTAGCCCTGCATCCACAGCCAACACCAGATTGCCTTTTGCTGCAAAACTCCACAAGGCCAACAGACAGACATCTGGATATTTTCTCTCTTTACACAGAGGTGCCCTTTCCAAATTTACAGGACAAACTAGGTAAGTTTACAATGTGAGAAGCATCTACCAAGGATACAGAAAGTTGTATTTAATGCATAGAAATATTAATACGCTGAATAAATAAATTTTCTCTCTAAATATTTTTATTATCAGCCTTCTGCATGTTTAATTCCAGCCATCCAGCTATTAGAAAGACATAGTTAAACAAGTGGGTTGGTATTTGAAGAAACAGAAGAACACTGATAACTCCTTCAGAAACAGGAATCTTTACATAAAACACAGTAGGCTTGCAAAGTCAGGAAATAATTGTGGACTTTATCTGATTGGATGGTGTAAATCACAAATAAATTCAGAAATTAAACACACACACACATATATACACTCATAAATACGCATATATTACAGAAGAAAACTGTTCAGCTCACAAAGCTTAAACTTCATTAACAGAGTTAAATCAGGATTGAAGCACCTATTTATTAACAACATACATCTAGCCAGCAACCAGTGAACTATACTTTCAGAACCAATACCAGCAGCCCTAGCCACTTACAGAATGCTGTGAAACACCTACAAACTATTAGACATCCCTCCACACTGTCCTATAGGTGCCCTCATGGAGATGTGGGACCTTCCTTAATGTTCCCCCAAAGACAATATGCCATAGCCACTGGTAGTTTCATCCCAGCCTTTTCAGTACCTTTACTTATTTGTAGTGGTTTTAGCTAGGCCTGAAATTAGCAGGCTCAGAGAATCTATGTGGATTGGGAGACAGCTCTCACCTGACTGGGTAACCAAGGAAGTATTTCATACCAGATGACACAAACTTAAGATATGTGTGCAGCAGTGAGAGGTGTTAGGTCAGTTCTACCATGGCTGGAGTACAGAGAAGATATGCTGCAGATGTTCTGCTCTGTTGGGCCCTGCCCCTGCTGCTGCTACATCGTATTCTGTTTTAGTTTCAGGGAAGTAGAAATATTTTGTTGTTATACCTTCTCTTTCTTACAGAGTATCTTTTAGAGTGCTTATGAATCTAGAATAATACACTTTGTGTTTACTGGGAAGTGGGAAGTTATGTTATATATATAGATATAGATATAGATATAGATATATAGATAGATAGATATAGATATAGATATATACATATATATATATACATATATATATATATTAAAAAAAAACTTGTGTGTGTGTTATATTGTAGTTTTCTCTTAATTTTCTCTTTTCTGTATATATACATATAGTTGGTTTCAGCATAAACCTGGTTTAGAGGGTTTTTTCCTCTCCCTTTTCTTTTTCCCTTAGCTGGTTGGGGGGAGGAGGAACCCTTTCCCTCTGTCTTGGACACTTGGCGTTTTGCCAGCTCAACCCAAGACAGCATTGAAAATCTACAGCTGTCATTCAGCAGAAGAACATTTTGCTATGTTTGGACAGCCACACAATCTGCATAGGATTAGTTCTGCCACACCACTGACTGGCTCCTGGAAAAAAAGCTCTTCTATTTCTAGAAACTTAATTTGCAAAATAAGTAGTTTAGCATTAAAGATTTAAATTACATTATTTTTATTTCTATCTTTCTAATGACTATATGTTTTAAGGTCTAATTATCTGTAAAATGTTTTGATGTCAAAATCAAGAAATCAGTAAAAAGCCATATTTTATTTGGTGTATACTGGCTTCTTCGGAAGCTCTCTGCTGTGCGCTGATGTTGTAACAGGTCTGGTTTCCATGGTATTAAGCAGACCTAAGATTTGGTGATATCATCAAGAGTTACAGCATCGTTCCAATACTGTTTTCTCTTTCATCAGGGAAATGTATAAAATCTTTCCTCATGGCACCTTTTTTTCCTCTACCACACTGTGGCTTTGCAGCTGAGTGCTGTAGGTCACATATGCTCTCCCATGACCACCAAACCTTAGGTATCTTGAAAACAGTTCAATCAGAGTACATAAATATATTGGCCAAGTCCATCATGCAGTACTATTGCTCTCAATTTACCAGAGGAGGGTAGTAATTCTTAAATTAATAAATACCCCTATTTTTGCTGAAATGTTTACAGGTCGCAATAGCATCTGTTAATAACAGGGTTCTGTCAACTGAAAAGAATAAAATAATCATTAATCAAATCAAAAAGATTTCATCACTTGTAAATCACTGACAAGTGCTATTCAGCTTCAGAAAGTTCCTTTATTCACATTTAACCCAATAGGACATTTAAACCAAGCATTTTGTAAGAAAAGGCTAGAATGTAATTAAATACTTCTCTTTCTTTTTGAAATTACTCTTCTTCCCAAAGAATGAGATTATGAATATGATGACAAGATATTCCATTTCATGGCTTCAGATAAAATATTGATGCATATCACATTTCACCTCCTACCTGTAAATACAACATCTATTTGGAAACTACAAAGTTGGCCTCCAATCCATCTTCGGTAGTACAGAGGAGAGAGCAGATCATTGGTGCAGGTTTTTGGTGCAATTTCTTTACCTCCTGTACCTCCCAGACCATTCCCTCTCTCCAGCCTCACCAATGCTAAATCATGAGCATTTCAGAGCAAGCATTTGATATTTGTATACTTCCACTGAACATAGACCAGCTCAGTCATACCCAAAATCTACCACATTTTAATGTTCTCTTCTGAAATGTTTCCAGCATTGTTTGTCCAGATGAGAGAAGATTCCTTTATTAGTGTTTGTTCAAAGAAACATGCAATTTCAGATGAGAAAGACATCCACTGAAAATTAACAGTGGCAAAATATTGCTATATGATTTGGTGATCAGAAAGACTAAAAAGGAAACACTGAGTATTCACAGAACAAGTGTATTTTATTTCAGTTTGGAATGTTCTCTAATCCTGATTAACTATGACATGAGGTAGGAAGGGAAACTGTAACCCACTTTTCTATGATGTTCTGGAATGACGTTAAACATTACAAAGGTAAATTACATTCCTGCCCTTCCTTTAAAACTGTTCTGCCATAACTGGTGAAACTTTGAAGATACAATTTTCTGTCAAATAAGGTTATTTCTGGCTTACATAATATTTGCACGGAAAAATGAACTGTACCTTTAAAGTATGGAAACTAAAGAGGAGAAGTATCAGGAAAATTATTTCCTTAGGGCAAAACACCTTTCAGATGGAGAAATTAAATAAAAATTTCATCCCTGCCTGTGCGTTGTCTCCTGTTAAAGCAGTGTTTAAGCTCATAGCAAAGTGAGGGAATTTATTTTGCTTCTTATTTATTCACTTGGCAGAACAGGATCAAATTTGCTCATACAAGTGCAGCATTACCACACTACAGCACAGCTCCATAGGGCCCCATCCTACAACCCAAGCAACAGGCTTATGCACCCCAGTACAGACTCAGGAATTACAGTGAGAGTTTGAAAGGGCTGAATCGGACACACTGAAAGATCCTCTGAGTAACTGGGACGTGGTTGTCATTCTTCTACAGCTTGTATGAAATTTTCACCTGTCAATGGAAATGGGAAAATATTTTTCAGAACAGGGAATAATCTGATTGAAAATCCATAGAACAACAAACAAACAAACAAAAAAACTAGTAACTGAGAAAGCTAAGGTCAGGTGCAATAGCTGAAACCACTTCTTTACTTTTCTTCAATAGGCCAGATTTCAGTTTTGAAAATGTTTCAACTGTAAGAAAAGCATATTTAGAGAAAACAAAACCAAAAACAAATCTGACCTGCATTTGCATGAATTCTTAAATATTGTGCAAAGAATTATCTGACAACAGCAGTGCTCAAAAGCAAAACAGCTGATGTGGACTAGTTACAGAGGCTGAACTCCATCAGTTTTCTCACAGTGTACTTGAATCACTTTACATAGTGTAGCATGGAACTTTAGGTAGAGTTCATATGTAAAACATCACCTGTCATTGTGATAACCAATGATTTGAATGGCTTTCTACAGCACTCAAGCACTCCAAAAATTAAGGAAAGCTTGGTCATCCCCTAGGAGACTTCAGATCTCTGCATAAATGCTGGTAACAGCAAAGTATTTGCCTAGGCTTCTCAACTGCAGTCTTAAAAACAGCATCAGGGGATGAGGGGATGACATTTCTCCTGCCTTCATTGTTAATTTGTATTTCTTTAACATTAACACTATTCCCTATGTCTTGCATTGCCTGTTTAAAATACCAGACACTTGATGCATATCTGTTTGAGCCAATATAAAACCAGCTACCAAGTTAGAGTTCCTGACTCAATTTGCAAATACCAGTCTTGCTATATGAGCTCTCTGTCATCCTCCCCATAGATCATGATCTTTTGTTCCCCACTACAATCTCATCATAATTAGCTTTTGATAAATCAAATGCCAGCCTTAACAAAATGTAACATAATGCTTTAGTTAGCAATTATATAGATTAAGGAAAAGAATTATGTAGATTAAAGAAAAGAAATGGCAAAAATTCTGGCAATTTAGACCACTTTAAAGGTCTGCTATCCACGGAAGTAAAATACAATTAAAGGTACAAATCTTTGACAAAGTATTCCATCTATATTCTATATTATATATATGTGTGTATATGCATGTATATATGTGTATATACACACACATATATGTTTGTGTATACACACACACACACATATATATATATGTTTCCTGAAACACTTCCTTTCCATTCAAGGATATATTATCATTATATTATCATTGGGCAATCACTGTATGTTGAAATGACAATGTAATTTTCTTGGAGGTCATCTAGAACATGAAATGTCCTTGGATTTTTCATTGGGACATTGTGTGATGTTTTCTGTACATATTTATCCTATTCTGAAACTCTGGGAAATTATCCATCCCAAGGACCGTGACAAGTGGCATAAAAGAAAGAAATCATAATGCATCCCTGGGCCCACATAATCTGGTGGTGCACAGAGTACGTGATGTAACTGAGCATTGGAGGCACATTGCCTCAAAGTCAGTCTGCTGACTAGGCTGAGTGAGGGAAAATCTGTAACTGCTACCTGTGGGATGCCCAGAATAACCTACTGTGAATAAAAGTCAAAATAGCCTCCCAGCTGCATATAAAACACAGAGACTGCTTTTCAAAGACAGCATTTGACCCAAATCGTGCTAGAGCCATTTTCACAAATGTCAGCTGTCAGGAAGCTGTCAGCTGTCAGGAAACCATCAGCTGAAAATCCCAGAGCTAAGCCATCATGCCCTGGCCCATTTGGGGGAGAACTCTGAGTCCTTAGCACAGGCCTGACCCCATGTCCAACAGCCATTGCCATGCTCTTTGCACAGATGCCTTCTGTCCTCAGAAAATGCCCAACATAACAGAGGTGGAAACCTAAAGCGGTTAAACGCCATCACTCACAACAATAATTAATCTCATAATCACCAGCTCAGCTGGCTGTAATTGTCAATATATTGTTTTATGAGCTTCCCTTGGCAGGAAATGAATGATTTCTATCTCGCAAAAATGAAATGCTTCCCCGGGTACAGTACAGGGATTATTTACACAGAGAAGAATAAATCATAATGAAACTGGCAGGAAATAAATAAAAGGGCAATCTGCTGGCTGAATTTCTGGAGCTAAAATTTCAGCTTGAAGCAGGTTTCAGGGATTTTCTATATTACTTTAGTTATTTAACCCTTGCTCCAACTTTAATGGAAACTGAATTCCATTTTGTTCAGTTATGGTGTTAGGCCATTTGTGCCATCAGAATGTAACTGTATAACCAATTCAGAAAGAAATAAAAAAAAGAAAACCAAACAACTCAAATAAATAAATAAATCTGGAAGTTGCTATAATATGGAAAAAAACCAACATCTACTCATTCTGCACTGTCCAAGTTGCCCATTAGCTGAACCCCTCTGCCAGACATGTAGACACAAAGCCAACTATAAAGCTAAATATGTGTCAGGAAACAATATTTATTTGCTGGTGAGTGGTATTCACCTAAAAAAATGAAATTATCTGCTGCAGTGGCATGATGAAACAAGATTCACAATAGTAGAAAAAATAAGATTTGAAGTTGAAACCACCAAGAGAGCTGAATGAGGAATCATCTGCAGAAGTGCAAAAATTTTACCCTTTGCTTTACCTTCTGTTACATCTCACAGATAAAGCAACTGCATCATCACTTTCCATAAAAGCTTTTTATTTTGATACAATGTCCTTTTTAGCAGAGACAGTGAAAATGGAGAACTATATGATTGCGCCCAAACTTGGCATGCCAATCTTCCCTAAGCAACAAAACTGGGATTTGGTGGGTTGGGTTTATTTTACTTTCTCACATGCGAATAGATTTATTCAATATTTTGACAGGAAACCATGAGTGTATTTAAGTCCTCTTTTCCCTCAATTCTCTTGCCTACCAAGCTCATCCCACAACTTTTTTAGTGTTGCAGTAACACACTGATTCCATGTTACCTCAGTGAAATTAGGCAAAAGTTTATTCTGTGATTTTGAGTCACAACAGTCATTCTGCCAGCACAGTGACAGTATACAAACCAAATGCCAAAAAATCTTCAAGGTTTGTCTCATGAAGGGAGCAGCATTCAGAAAGCCTCCTATCAACTCATATGAGTTTATAGACCTGCAGATGGGCAAAGTATCTCTTGGGAATGCAGACTACCTTGGGAAGTTCAGCAGGCTTCTTCCCCTGTACACCTACTCTTGTAGTGTTTCCAAGAGTCCACAAGAGCTTTCCCAAAAGAAAGCAGACTAAAGCAGGAATTCTGTCAGCAAATCTTATACTCAATTTTATTATTTAATCAAAGGTTTACTGCTGGCTAAAAATACAATCAACAGCAAGGCAGAAACAAAAGCTAGAAACCCAAACAGTTTTCTGCCCTTTTAGAGACACTGAAGACTTTGGGTTTCCTTTTGGCTTGCCTCTATGTAAATGTAAAAACTCATCTACAGAAATACACACTCCTAACTTACCACCTTTTCTTGAGGTCCTACCATATGGTCTGAAGGTGAAAAAAGCAGCCTGCACAGTGCTTAATGCATAGCTATTCAGAGATATATGTTTTGGTTTGATGACTGATACAGCATGCCTGCTCTCCCCTATCTTTATAATGAAAGCATTATTTTAAACCATATAGTATGAATTTATCCTCTTGTGTCTTCAGTTCCTCCTTATAGTTTTCCCTTTTTAAATTTAATAAATTTCTTCCTTTTCCCCCCCCTTACTGCTAAGAACTTCAACAATTCATTTCAGAGCAAATCCCTTCTCACTGCTTTTCTAATACCCATGCGCATTAAAACTTCATCCATCATTGTTTTCAGAGAGTCAGCTTTTTAATCAGATCTGTATGTATACTGGTTTGAGCATGTGGCAGTTTAATTACCCTCTTGAATATGTGAAACATGTCTTTGTCATATCTACTTATATCTGAAGAGAGCCATCCTATAACACTAATTAAAGAGGGATGATGACAATTTTTCCAGGCTTGAATTATGTCTCATCTGTCTAGTCATCCTCCTGTTCACTCTCTGGATTAATTAAGGGTGGAAAAAGGTTGTTTCTCCAGAGTTTTGACTAATACAGGCTGAAAACTCTGTTTTAATGAAGAAACATACAAAATTCCTTTCTTCTTATCCCAGAGTAAAGCACACAACAAAGCAGAAGAGAGCCCTTCATTTTGCTGCACTCTGATCAGCTAGACATATATTGCATGGCATCATGAGCCTTGTTACTAAAGCTAGCAGCTGGTCTGGAAGGACACACAGCAAGGTCAGCAAGTCACAGCTAGATGCTGACCCCTGATGTCTGGACTCAGAGTTGAAACCAATTTTATGTTAGTGTCATTAAAGGAGTACCAAACAGGTGCAGTGTGAAGGCACAGCAGCTTTTCAGCATTGTCTTTTTTCACTGTGGGAGTATTTTGCCCATAGACATTTTCTTCAGGTATTTGACGCACCTAAATAAAATACAAAACCTATCTGCACAGTTCCTGTTCATTTTCAAGCTAATGTACATTCAAACAGACCTCTAGAAGGCTAAACAATTAATTTTCATGTAAACAGCAATGGGGAAACCTTTCAACACAGGGAATGATGGAAAGCCCTGAGGAGTCAGGACTGCATCATCTGCAAGGAAGGGGCACTCCTCATACTAGATGTTGTCATATTCACACACAGCTCTCAGAGGAGCTACACCAGATGCCATCACACACCAAAAAAAAAAAGAAAAATTATGCAGAAGTGGGGACAGCAAGGGCTGGGCTTCCTTGGCCCTCATTACATGGGTGGACTGAGAAAGAGTATCATCTCGATCCACTCCCACTTTAAAAGCTTTTCCACTGCTTGTGCAATGGTCCCCCAGGCTTTTTCTTCTACTGTTTTTTGAGGTTTGGGGGTTTTCTTGATTGTTGTTTTTTTGGGGCTGTGGTGTTTGTTGATATTTTTTGCTGTTGTTGGGGGGGGGGTTTTTTGTTTGTTTGGTTTGATTTTGGGGTGAAGCTGTGTCTTTCATTTTGGGGTTTTTTTTCCTTCCCTTAGCTAAGAATGCTGACAGTGTCCTTCATTCAGAAGAATGTGCTGCCACTGAAGATTTTATTAGCTCAGAGAGTGACAGTGCTTTTACTATCCTGGTTTTTCCCTGTTTATATAAGGCACTGCAAATATGCTCTATGAAATTAATTTATAGAAATGACTACATAGTATTAATTTAAGGTCATCAATTGCTAAGTCTATTCTGATCTTCTAATTAGGCAATAACAATGGCTGTAAATTTGCATAAAACAAGGCAGTCAAATATTGAAACTTAAAATGTATCTTTAATAGCCAACATATTTCATTGTCATTGTTCATATACACTGTATAAACCTAGTTTTAGTTTCAATATTTCTTCATGCCTACTATATATTCTTCTTTTTATTTTCTTCCCCTCTGGCCTAATACAAAATTAAACAAGGTACTTACAAACACTTCACACTTCACAGATTATTTGCTACATATACTGATCCATTTTCCAAACTACAAGACTAAAAACAAAATACCACTTGCTATATGTAAATTTTTTTTTCTTACAGAATGTTCAAGTTTATAATCTCAGAGCTTTAAAATAAAGTTTTGTGGGGAAGTTAATAAATTCAAACCCAACTAAATTAGAAAGTCAGCCTTTGGCTAGATACTTCAGCAGTTGCTATTGCAAGAGGTTAAAGTAAATGCACTACAATATCAAAATTTTATTGTGTTTTTTTAACCTCGAGTTATTAACAACACTGCGAGACCATAATTACTGAGACACAGAGATAAAAATACTTCTTCTGTTTTCGATTTTTTACTTTACATATTTTTCACTAGTTTATTCACACTATTGCATTGCTCATTGCTCTCACTATTTTCCCCTCAGTTAGAGCCAAACAGTCACTGGTTCTCCCACAACATTATTTAATTTCCTATTTTGTCTTTGTGTGGTCTTGCCATCTTTAACAAACCCTTGCATTGTTTTCCGTGGGGAACAAACTGCCCTGGAAAGAAAATGCACTCTTTTAAGTGAAATATCAGAGGTTATCTCACACAGACATGCCAGTGTACTCCTGCATGAAAATCCTATGCGGAGCTGGGGGAAAACACAGAAAAACAAAACCAAACCATTTTTTTACTTCTGTCAGCAAAGAAATATACTTTAAGTACTTTAAATAACTCTTCTAGCCATGCTAAAATCTGCTACCTTTTCTATATGCATAGTATTTTGTGCCACTTGCACAGTAAGTCCTACCTAGAGTTTGGAGTGCTGTTTTCTCCCACACAGCTCTGCAAGTAATCAGCATAAAGTTGCATAATTAGATTTATTTTAGAATTCTATAGACTCCTAAGGATTTTGCATCTGGCTCATCCAGGAAGCACACATTCTTTAAGACACTAAAAAGTTCTGGCAATAAAGTAATTGAATTTCATCAAGAATCTGATATTTGAGTCCTTAGATAAGTATTTTTTACTAAGTACTGTGAAAAAAAGAAGAAGCCTATTTAATAATGTATCCTATTTCTAACATTTCTTATTACCTCCAACCCAGTTCTACAACAGGAATGATTAAGTAGCAAAAGGGGACCTTTTAAGAGATATAATGAAAATATTTTTTTTCTTTAGTCCAGTATAACCATGAAAAAACAGACTAACAGAATAATATGCAATTTCAGCCTCTGTGTGTGGACAACAGGATCACATTTCCTCATTTCTCCACTACAAAATAAATCTCAATGTAATCATCAAATGTGATGGTTTCATCCTATCTGTCTGCAAAATAGAAAATCTAGTCTTGTAGAAAGGTGTAAAAGTATTTTATTTTCAAAATGCATTAGCATCTTTCCTATAAGTTTGTAATTTTAGTACCCTTTTCTTTCCTGCCCTCCCCACTACCAAGTTGGTTAACTCTTAGTCCTTTTCTTCCTCTTTTGGACACCTTATGAATGATGTTTAAAAGTAAAGTTTACAAGAATTTACCTATAGAACAAATAATTTCTGGAAAGTTATAGGGAAATGTCAGCCGTCATTTTGAAAGAAATAGCAGCACAGTCAATAATGAAAAAGAAATACAGAAAGAAGTGGCTTCAGTTGCAAATTCTGTTTTAACTAGTCCATCATTATAAGAATTTGCATGAATTTAATAACAGCACCAACATCCAATATTCTGAACCTAATGTAATAAATGAAGGGTGATCATATTACCCAGTTTTAAAAATCACTTTACATAATGTAAACACTTACTTGTTCTAATTTAATTTCACTTCACATCATTTAATAAATGAATGCTGATCATTTGACATAATTGAATAAGTAGTTCAGCTCATTCTCTGTACTTCTTAGGTCAAAAGTTAGCCTGCTCTTTGTCATCTTCTGGGATGGTATTGTGAGATTTAAAGTTAGATTTCATTTCTTCCCTCAGCTTCTTTCTTACTCAGTGTGTAATAATTCCACTCTGTAGGAAGGAACACAGTCCTGCAAGCTGAATTTTTCAAGAAATACATAGCATAACACTACAACCGCCAGCTTCATTGTACAGGGAAGGGATGGGGAGAGAGAGAGGGGGAGGGGGAGGAAAAACCATACAAAACAACCACCAAAAAAACTTACCAGACTGTGAAAGCCATAATTTCAATCAGAGACTAAGTGATTTGACAATATCTATCTGAAGAAGGTAGGGATTGGGTCTTTAAGAACTTTCTAGTAAAGCCAAAATATTTCTACTTCATATTTGGGATACAGATTTTAATTTTCAACTGAAAAAACAATAGATTTGCTGAAGAACAACTAATAATTCAGAATCTGAATTATATTCTACTCAGAGTTAAGACATCATTCATACTAAGGGAAAAAGAAAAACAAAAAGACAGACTTCTAGGTAAAAAAGAGAGAGAAGGAAAGACCAGAAGACAGTTGTGGAAAGGCTACAATAATGATTTTTACCTGTCTGCAATAATTTTGCCTTTCTGACTTGTTTTCTAAGGCACACAAAGTGTAATCACCATTTCATTCATGAAACATATGGGTTACATACATATATATACGCACGTGTGTGTGTACATATATATATGTAAACTCTGCAAACGCATAATCACAGAATATATTTCCAGCTTTGCACTGGACATCAGTTTCTCTCCTACAAATCCAAAGAAACACAGTTTTCACAAATGTTGACTGTAAGTCATCTGCTGCCTTCCTATACAACTGCTCATTTTTCAGATTATGAAAAACATCTGGTGATCCTTTCAGAATGAAGCATGCAATGCATGGATTGCAATAGTACCCAATGATTTATGTCTGTTATAACAGAGAAATAGTGCAGTTGCTTAGAAACAGTACCATTTTTATTTCAAAAGAAGTTATTCCTGTCCAAAAGTAACTATTCAGAATCCAAGTGCCAAATGCTAAGGGGGTAATAAACCTATTATTTTGTCTTGTAAATCTCTGCTAACAACCATTTGTAGTTGTGATAGGTCTGTTTCATGCATCCTCATCCTTCTTACCAGGTTTAAGCTTTGCTCTTCTAGACATACATCTAATAGGCAGGGAGAAAAAATAACTACATATTTTTCTTATCATTTTCATAGTTCATTAACAGTAAAGGGAGCATGGCTTTTAGCAGACTGAAGAGTAGATGAGGACATCCACATAAGTAACCCTCTTTAATCACCTTAAAATTATTACTTTTCAGTTAGTGATAAAAATATGTGCATTCTACTTTAGGAGCCTCTGGCTCAGAAACTGTGAAAGAAGTTGGAAGGTATAAGATCTGAGAAGAAAAATATTCCCCTCAATAAAGGCAGATAGCAAAAAGGTACTATATTCACTCCACTCTTACACCTTTCCTGCTTCAACAAACCCTTTCTTCCTGAGCCAGCTGCTGTTACTTCTTTTTTACTGCATCTTTCTAATATCCTAGCAATAAATTTGCATTAAAAAACAGTTATGTGCCAGGGTACCACAAACCACCTATTGTGGTTGTTAACTAGATAGACTTCATTCTTTGCTGCATGGATGCCATGTCAAGCAATACGAAAGAAATGTTTCCATTATATTACTCAAAGACAGAACTATTTTCCCTTATTTATTTTGGAACATGCCCCTTTTTTTCCCTCTATCTATATCAACATATTAATTGTTTGGGTGAGTGGGGGAGCTTTTTGGCAATTCTTTGGGATGTTTATGTTCCTATTGGTTTTTTGTTGGTGGTAGGTTGTTGTTTGGGTTTTTTTAATGAAGCAGCCCTACAGTATGTTTCATGTTTGATTTTCACATAGTTAATAATTAGCACAAAAGAACTGACATACATCCTCTGATTTTTTTATTTTTCCTCAAGAAAAAACAGTATGTGGTAACTTAGGATTTGAAATTTACCATAAGGTACCTGAAAATTTGTAGAAAACTTAGACCAATAATGACTTTGCTGACTGTATTACTTCAAGTGTTAGAGTTGCCCAGTCCAGCAGTGCCTATGACCCAAGCACTTTCCTTGTTTTCAGTCTGGTAAAACCTAACATGCTGTGCGTGTAGGCCCCAGAGATTCCCTACATACACTTATTAAAGGACAAAGCTGTGGGAGTTCCCATTCTCAGGTCAATAGTGAGGCTTGGTGTGGTTCCCAAACAGACACGTATGTACAAGTTCAACTTTACTGGCCGACACAGGTAGAGCAGAGCCTTTACCAGCACTTCTCTGAATACCACTGGCACTTACATAAACAAGCATGCGAGCAGGTATATGCTAACTTAGTCCCTTCCAGCATATGCAGACTGGAGTGAGACTGACAGAAAATGGATAAGAAGAGGATGTAGTAAGTAGGGAAGACTTAATAAAAAACAGTGTATTGTTCTTGTCTTTCAAGTACATATGTGACCCACTGTGACTTTTCCAGCAACAATAATTGACTCATTCCTTGCTCTGACATGAAATAAATTAATAAATTAATAAATATTAATAAATGGAGAGAAACTTGCTTCTTCTTTAATTTGGGAATTGTTCCTCTGCAACTCCCAAGACTGCTATACCTCCTGCTGCATGTCATCTTATTAAGTTGCTTTGTTGGTGTCAAACCTATTTAGATTGTACCCCCATGACACTTCAAAAACTGACATATATTTCCATTGAAGAGTAAGTTGGTTTTTAAAAAACAAGTATTTGAAGGAGGAAAAGAAAAAAATTGTATTAAATTTTATCCAAAAGGATTCTTACAGAAAAACCAAAGCATTACATACAAGTTTGAAGGTAGAGAAATCCAAGATTCTACTACAGAAAACATTCCATCCAAAAGTTCAGGTCATGACCTTGCAAGAAATTGCCCTGAGCAAGGTATGCTTTTTCTTACTGCTTTCCTCACACTTACATACAGTAGTTTCATGTGTGCACCTGATAAAGACCCATCTCCAGCAATGAAGTTTTGCAAATACAGGACACTTCTTGAAAAAGAACTGTGGGACAACTGATCTAATATATGTCATTAAAGAAAAAA
This sequence comes from Pithys albifrons albifrons, assembly GCF_047495875.1. NCBI lineage: Eukaryota > Metazoa > Chordata > Aves > Passeriformes > Thamnophilidae > Pithys > Pithys albifrons. The sequence goes on from NC_092497.1 coordinate 46,020,716, forward strand.
AAATCCAGCAGTGATCAATTAATTTGATTTGCTTGCAAACTTCTCTTTTTTTTAATTTGTCTTTCAGAGCAACTGCAAAGCAGTACAAAACCAAGAAAATACACAGCAAGTTGAGCAAAGCAGCCAGTGCCTACAGTTTTATGAGAAGGTATACGAGTCCAGAACCATGAAGTCATGGAATGGCTGATGTCCCATGAAGATGCCATTGCTGACACCAGCCAACATCTCCAAGATGCTCAGCACAGTACAACACCAAAACACATACAGCATGACAAAACCCAACTGATCTTCCAGCTTCTTTAGACAGCCATCCTGAAAAAGCTGCTCCAGGTGGCGTAAGTGTCCCCTGCAGTGAGAATATTTCTCCTTACAGCAGCTTACAGGTACACAAAGTGGAAGATGCCAAGAAGTAGTTGTTGCCTTTAGCCAGTTGTGTAGTTGTGGACCCCACAACACTGCATCTTTCACTGCATCACATCCACAGCCCTGCTTCCAAGATACTGGGAGCATGACCCATTATACTGATAGATGAGGTATCCCATAGCACTTTCCAGCTGAGAAGTCATCACAATAGAGTAAACATAGACCAGAACTGCTGAAGATACTTCTAGGCAAAGAAGGAGCAGCAGCAAATACATGAGAGTCCCTTGCTGACAGCAGGAGCTCTGAATAGAAATAGAATCAGCCAAAACTCCAGCTGGCATCAAGATAAGTGCAGCTGCAATAGCCAGCCAATCAGGGAGATATAAGTAAGACTCCTGAAATAAATAGCTGTAGTTCTTGAACATCAGAATCACCAAAACCCAAAATCACCTACGACCTGAGCTGCAACAGTGCCTAAGAAGACAAAACGTAGAAACCTCAGCAGAGGCTGAGCAGGGGATCTGAGCCAGGCATCCTCATAGCACCACAGAGATAGTGGCAGCAGCATCACCACAGCCCTAATACTGCTTATTCCTACAAGTCCTAACTGTCACCACCACCCTTTAAGAGCCTTTTACCTCACTTATTCAGCTGCAGCAGATAACATTTCCACCCAAAAACACCTTTCAAGGGAGCAACACTGATGAGACTCCTCCTACACAAAGACTATGCCTTGCACCAGCTTAATCACATGCTGCTGCTGCAGCTCATTCAGTGTAGCCTGCAGAAACCAGGAGAGCATGTGCCCAGCTTTCTGTGGAGAGGTCCCTAATACTTGTCATTGGAGGTTTTTGCATTTTAAGGAGGGAGGACAGCTGGAAAAAGACTGTACCCGTTTCATGAGTGGAAGAGCTAAATGTAGATAAGTAGTCAGGGTAGGAGCCAGTAGTGCTAGTTCAGATCACTTAGACCACTCAGTTCTACAGCATTAGACAAGATGGCAACAAACTCACAAGTCAGAGCCATCAACAAATGAATAGTTTAACCAGAGTTATTCAGTCAGAAATTTCCACAGGAGACATGCACCTAGGCTCATTATCCTCCCAATATCTTTATTATTCATTCATTCATTCATTCATTCATTCATTCATTCATTCATTCATTCATTCATTCATTCACATTTGTATCACTCAGTTTGCATTACCAGTGATTTGACTGACTGCTGTAATGACTGAATACAAGCAACAAATGCTCTTTACACACTTTTCGTTGTATGTAAAGAAACTGAATTGCATACCAGTTAAATCACTACACAACAATCCTTATCAGCATTATCAGAAAAGCATTAATACTCAAATTTGTAATATACATGAACCAAGAAGAATGGGAAACCTGCATAGATCTTGCCACAGGGGTCAGGAAGGAAGATCCCAAGTCCAAAACTAATTCCCTAATCATCCTTATGAAGTCCTTTAACATCTCTTCTGCTTCTTGAGATAAAGAGCAGGACTAATACAACAGACATACCTAAGGGAGAATGCAGAGATGATCCTTATTTTCAGAAACATGAGCACCTGCAAACCTGGCAGAAAATCAGAATAAATTGATGCTCACAGCCCTGAAACCCTATAGAAATCTCAGCAAGGCTGATAATCCAACATCTGTCAGACATTTTACAAGATCCTGTTGCTATTATACACACTATGCATATACAGATGTTGGGCGGATCCCATCAAAATCTCTTTCTAAGTACTGTACAAACAAGTTATTAAGGCTAATTACTTTGGAATGAGAAAAATTGTTTTTATTATTTTTAATCTTTTCATTAACAATAATCAGAATGCAGTGATTAACTTGTTAAATCTTAAGCAAATGCTTCTTTGAAAGCTGCTCTAGGATGTATGTCTTCCTGCAACTGTTCTCTGAATACTGTGTCTGCTCTCTCTCCTGCTCAGCCTGCTGCTACTCCCAGCCTTGCTGCTGTGTTGGTTTTGCTGCCATTTGCTTCTTCTGTTAAATGCTTTTTTCTCTGATTTCTGTCTTCTTCATCAGAGAAAGGGAGAAGGGGAGGAGGAGAGGCACCAAATTTCCCCTCACATCTGTACGTACAGGCAAGCTCCTCCAATTTATGTCTCCACAATGCAGAAAAAAATCATCACAAAAGGGTGAGGAAATGTATTGGAAACATACCAGACAATATTGTGAGGCATAGCAACTACCTTTTTTCATCTTGCAAGATCTGGAAAAAAAAAGGCACATGAACCTGCCTCCTTTCCTTTCTGCCTTCCCCCATGTTCATAAAGCTAAATGAAATACTAAAAAATTACTTATGTCATGATTTACTTTTAGCTTATTCTACATCTCTGTTCATAGCAGAACAAGTGGACCAGGGGTCCAGGTGCTCACCAGTTCACCAACACTAAACACTGACTGGGAGCCAGTCCCCAGCTCAACTCTCAGTGTCCACTTCCCACTGGGAGAATAGAGCACACTCAGCACCATGGAAAAGGAAACTGCGGCAGAGGAGATTAATATCAGCAGTTATTTAAAACCCCTCACCTATATTGTGCCACACAGTGCATAGACACTCAGAAAAAGAAAGCTTCCACTCAAGACAGAGGACAAGAAAAATGGAATTGATCCCTGAAGTACCCAAAAAACCTAACTGGCACCCTCAATAGCACTGTGTTAAGTAGTTTTACCTGTGTGTGTGGACAAAAACTTGAGAAAAGCAATGAGTTGAGCTATCCACCAAGAGACTGTAATGTGAGAAAGAGATTATAGGTATGACAGACTGGGAATGCTCATCTGTTTTCTTGAACAGCACAGCATGATAAACCCTATCCCTGTTTTCTCTGAAGTTGTTTCTGCTTATGAATTGATGAGTATTGAAATTCACATATGGGTGTAACAGATAATACATCATAGATAAACTATTTTCTGGAATGTTGCTGAAAGTATAATACTTCAAGTTAATAAAATGTCAACTGTGGGTTTTTTTTCATTCAGCTCTAGAAAGCTGTATCTGACATTGAACAGCTAACATGCCGGGAGGTCAAAGAGGTTCATTCCATATGGGTCCAGGAGTGGGACCGAAGAGCCACCAAGTAAGTCAATGTTGTGTTTGTGCAAATGCAACATAAGGGAATGACTGAATTCATCTTGAATGGCACAGGCTGTCATATGGATTGATTAGGGAGCACATCTGAACTGTAAAGGGCAACAATTCAAACCAACATGGCCAGCTAATCTGTTCCGACGTGTGTACAAGATGAAACCATGGCCATGACATCAGGATACAGTTACACAAGTCCATCTTAGAATTATAGAATGATAGAATCATGTAAGTTTCATACAGATCTCATATAAAAAGAGACAAGACCTCAAAGCTAGACCCTTAGGCACTGTTATTGTCAAATGATACAGACACACTCTAAAGCTGCCTCAGAAAAACAGCTGGCATTTCCCCTGTAACCTATGCATACATGAAGCTTCTGTAGTTGGACCTTGCAGCACTCTGAAAGAAGTTTGTATTAAGAGTTATGAACATTTTTAAAGGTCTTTTTAGATTAAAGCACACTTATAGCATAGGATAATACTTTAAAATCCTTCTGGAACACAGAAGTTTTTGTCAGCTTCATCTACTCCACTTTTACATTAAGCTTCCCCACCACTACCCATCTTCCTGATACCTTCACTAGGTGGAAGCTGGTGTATGACCCAGTTGGGCAAACAAATCTAGAAAAAGTATAAATGAGTATCATTGGTATCACTCCTCCCTTTACTGGTCCCAACCCTGTTTGCTGGTCTAGAAAGTATGTCTTTCCGAAGCTGAAAAGATTTCACATACAGTTTTTAAAGTTTCCAAGAATAGCCTTGGCTGCATGTAAAGTGGCAACAAATAAGTAGTAATATTGGGAGGGGGATAAGAAACCAAAACCAAACTTTGATTCTTCTCAATAAGATTATTCAAGCTATGATAGGTACTCAAGATACCACAGAGCAGAAGGACAGGGTATCAATGAGGGAGATATTTTTAAAAATCTGAAATTTTCTAAGTATATTGGTTCTTTGAGAATAAAACCCATTGATTTATGAGATAGATAATATTACAAGATTGCTCAGACAGCACAAATGCAGGAAGATGAACAAACCTGGATGGGCCTGGAACCTACAGTTGCAGCCACTCACAACTAGTTGCCATAGAAACCAAAATAAGATCTTAGTTTGCATGAGACTAATACCTCCTTTGGAAAGGTTGAAGCAAATGGAGGACATATGATTACCACCTCCTATTCATGGGCTAAATATATTCCTCTCAAGAACTGATTTACCATTATGGGGGTGTTAGCACTCAAGTAAGCCAGATGTTTAACCCTTGCTCCATTTGCCAGACCAAAAGTGCCCTTGTCTGTGTTTGTAGAAGCACATCAAATGTTTCAGGACTTTTATTTAGTTTTGCTTTTAATATTCCAGGTTTTCATTGGTATTGAAAATGCTGAAAATCAGATATCAAAAGTTGGGTGAATTTAACATACAAAATATACAAAAAAAGACAAAAACCTTTTTATTCTTTTCATCTTAAATTTTATTTTTCCCTTCCTATTTTTGTTTCCCAGCCTGGAATTGCTATGAAATATCTTGTAACAGGGATGACTACAGACTATCAAGATAAGAAAAAAAAGAAGGGAAAAACCCCAAACACTTTCTGTATTTCTGTTACTCTGAAATTTGGAAAAGATTTTAAAATACACAGAATGGTAAAAGGAAAAAAAAGGGAATTAAAATGAAAAGGGAATTTCTGTTCTTTTGATAGCCTTTATCTCATTGCAGTATCTCATGTAGTACTTTCAATCAAGTAACTCTTAGAAAGTCTTCACAAACCTACTTCATGGTTACTGAACGTAAACCAACTGTTATGTTTATCATTAATGTTTTGCATAATAGCTAGCTGTAAGATTTAATACTGTAGTTTTTGTTTATCTTTTAGTGTAATGCTAAGTTTAAGTAGTAGAACCTAGACAAAATATTTGAGTTTTGTCTGTTTCTAAAAGGGGGGACTGCTGCCAAAGGGGTTTTTGTTCTGATTTTCACATTTTGTAGATTTTAGGAACACAGTAGTTGTAGATTTTTAGAGGGTTAATATTTCTAACTGTTTAAGTTTAATGCCTTTCTATCACTACCCCTGTCCCAGAACCGGGAGCTCAAATTCCTTTAGTTAATTAATCTTGTTTAGACTCCTTTCCAAGGCAGAGCTGAAGGATATCAGAAGGCCTACAGAATGAAACATAAACATAGGTCAGAGTGACCCAAAAGCCAGAACTGGATGAACTCCAAGGGACCTTTGTGTGCCTGAGGAAGAGGAGCTGATGAAGACAAAGGGTCTTGATGACCCCAGACCCAATTCCAGGGGTTGGACCAGGGCTGGACTGAGAAATGTGTAAAGCAATGATTGGAGGGATCTTATTATAAAAGCCATGGAAACAAGAACTGGAGCACATGCACATCATCATGTATTCCTGTGGGCTGTAGGCCTGTGATATTAAAGGACCTTTACTTTTTATCTTACCCTACACTAACGTGGCTCGGAGTTCTGCTTTGGGGCGGGGTCACTCACGGCATCAGTAACAAAAACAGGTTTGGACAAAAAGTACTTTGTAAAACCTTCAAAAAATTAAGAAAGGGCAAAATACTGTGAAATTCAAGTCATCTTGACTTTAAAAGTATTTTGTGACTTTTTTTTCATTGTTTTCAACCATCACTAGCTACAATATTATTCATGTGAATGCAATGTTCTCTTTTGTGTTTGAAACCATATGCAAGGTTTCTGGGCATTTTCTGAATGTATAAGAATGCTTTTAATACAAAATAGATTTTTAATATGAAATAACCTTTTAATTGTTAAGTCACAAAAATAGCTAACAGATTTCTCTTTAGGGAGGAAGTCAGGAGTGCCTGAATGCATAATATGGAAATTATTAAACACCTGACAAGAAGCTTACATTTGTCAGAAATTTCCATGAGTAAGGTTTCTTCTCTGTTGAGTCTCTTGAGAAAAAGGAATCTTTGTAGAATGTTTTTTCCTCAAGAGCACACTTTCATGCAAAAATCGGCTGGAGACCTGCTGGGTCAGCTTCCTCTACAGTATCACCTGTGAAAATACAGACAGGTCTTGGCAGTGTATAGCTTTCTACTTGTGACTCTTTTGCCCAAAATATGAATGAATCTAGCTGTACAGCCATAAAGCAGCAAATAGTGAATAAAATTTTTGATATATTTGTTTCATATTAGTATTACAAAATCTATATACAGCACCTGGGATAAATCATTCAAATTAACTTTGTGATAAATCTTAAAATAGTCAGCCTTAGCATCCTAAATTACTGAGGTGCTTTGGCAAACATTGCCTTTGGATATTCTGTTCATCAGATGATGCAGGCCTTTTAATGGTGTTGGAGATCTAAAACTTTTAAGTCATTAGAGTTTATTACAATATGGAAACTTGGATCTCAATGTTTGTCTTAGAAGGTAAATCTAGACTCAGTGTCAGTTTGTTTCTCAGAACACTTCAGCAGAGATGTATTTGTTCATGGCATTATGGGTTCTTATAACTACTCAAAACTAGCTGAAGAGGAGATTCAGCATGATTATATGCAACAAACTCTTGATTACAGGTTCACTTGAGCACTAGTTTAGGAGGGAAAAAAAAACATTCGAGCAGTAATGATGTGATGAACATGGGACTACTTCTTAATTATTTGTTCTGTCCACAAGACAGATGCAGCAAGTTCTTTAAAGATGAGAGCATTGGATTACATTGGTGTGAGCAGCTTGTCAGACCTCTTCGGACATGTAATGGGAGCTCATCTGAAAGATTTGTGCAGCTTTTTCTCCATGAACTTATGGCAAAGAAGTCAGCTGGCAGGGTGTAGGTTCTTCTCCTGAATAAATAAATCCTTTTTCAGATCATTGGGGGAAAAAAAGTCAATGAAAACATTCATTTGGGTTTAGTCTGACAAATGATTAAAAGTTCAACTTTTCCCCGAGAAAGGTTATTAGCAAAAAGTACCTACAAGGCAGCTGAAAAGGTAGCAACCAAGTGAGAGTAAAAAGATTATTTTATAAAGTCCTCATCTCTTTTTACTGGCATAGTACTAAGTGCATCTGTATCAAATATAATGTTCATCTCATTCCAGGGTTTATAGTGACTATACAAGAGAATTTATTTTCATTGCCTTTTGCAAGTCATGATAGGTGCACATAAAAAGTCAACTTTGTCAGATTCAGTCTTACAGCACATTTCAAAGAAGTGGAACCAATTTTAATGGGATTTTTATGCATTTCCATTCAGATGAAATGCAGACTTTAGATGAAAAAAAATCAAACCCAAAGATATTTGCAATTTATTTCTGTGCTCTGTTTCTATCTCCAATCTCTTCACCAAACAATTGCCTTCAAGAGGTATGCTGCCCAAATGCAGATACTGTCACTGACATGAAAATGATCTATTAGATTTAATATCATACAAGTAACTAAATACAAAACAAAAGCAAACAAATTAAAGTGTATTTGATCATGGAATATCACAACACATTTAAGGGGGAAAATGTGTATGCATTACAGTACCAAGAGTGATGCCTCTGCTAACTTCCAGACCAATGGTAAGCAGGACAATTTGGCATTGCCTTGCTAGGGAGTCACTTTATTTTACTTCAGAGTTTAATGTACTCATCAAAACTTACCTTTCAAGCCCAGCTACTGAGAATCAGCGTCCTTTTCATAGGTTCCCATGGTGTAGAAATCCAGCTAGGATGATCAAAAATGTTCCAGTACTCCAGAACCATTTTACTTTCTTCCACAGCACCTTGACAGGTGTGATTATTGCAATCCAAGAGCCTTCTTGCAGCAGAACCGGGCTCTGGAATATGCTCTGCATGAGAAAGTCCAGAAGAGACTGTTTTCCCACCTACAGCACAGTTGGAGCAACTTTTCTTCAGTACAGATAATGGCCCTGTGTTGGTACTTGCTTCAGCTTGAGAATCCGTGCTAACATTAACCAAGACACAAGAATATTCCCATTTTCGACAGTCGGATGAAAATCAGAGACTCACTGTCAAGATGAGGGAGAAAAGGATTTGGAGGAAAAACAACATGACTAGGATTACACAAATTCCATTCAATGTTCTTATCAGTGAAATAACAGTGAAGAAGAGCATAGCTGCTGAAACACGACAAACACTAGCAAAAATGCTCAATAGAGAAAAAGCACCAACTGGACTTTTCTTCTTTAATCCACTTCCAAAATTGTGGAAGCAATCAAACAAAATACTTTCTATTTTCCTGATTGGCACTGTGGGAACAATTACTCAGGACAGAAGAGAAAGTAGGTCCATAATCACTGAATCACAAAATATGCTGAGTTGGAAGCAACCCACAAGGATCACCGAGTCCAGGTCCTGGCCCTGCACAGGACCATCCCCATATGCCAGAGTATTGTACAAACACTTCTCAAACTCTAATCTTGGTGGTAATTGTGTTATTCCTGTTGCAGAGAATATAATGCCAGATTACTTAGGGCTACCATGAGCTTTCATCCAAAATGAAGCAATTAGGTATTACCTAAACTGTCGTTCCCCACCACCTCCCACTCACTGAAGAGAGTGTGTTGCAGTGTCCTTGTGATTCAGGCAAGGAGGGGGACTCATATATCATGCTGACTGGAGGGTAACCTTACAAGAGCTTGTACACATTTCTCCTCCCTCAATATTCATTCACAGGTGGAACATTAGAAAAATATTAAGAGTGCTACAGGCATAAAAAGCAATAGAAGTAGAAATACATTGCTTTGGCAAATTGAACAGCCATTTTGAATAACTGATCAGGCATGATGAATAGTTAGACAAAACAGGTAGGTAGACAAAAGCCTCATGAATTTCAGTTGTGGAGAATTTCAAAAGTAGCATGAAATTTGAGGCAGAGGGTCTTACACTGGTGTCTGCTCCAGTCTGAAATTCTGGATGTGTGGGCCAGGGCATTCAAACACAGGTAAACACTGCAACTCTACATCATTGGAAGCCAGGTGAGCCTCACCACACACAAATACAAAAAATGGTCAAAAACTCCATTTAACAGTAGTGCTCAAATGTGTAAAGGAAGGTAGAACTTCTGGAGCAAGACAGACACTCTACCCATGCCCCCAGGGCTACACCAATGGTGGAGGTGACCAGAGCAGCTTCATTTTCTCCGCAAGCCCTGTTGACATATTTCACCAGCACTATGTTCACTTTAGAAATAAAGCTGTATTGGCAGACCTGTCATTGAGAGGAATGCACAAGAAAGATATTGCAGACATCTAATAAGACCTCCAGTTTCCAGAAAAATGTGGGATTCAAAGGGAGTGGAGCTGACTGAGAAGCAGCTTCTGCAACTAAAGATTTTCTGTGATGAGGGGGAGGGAAGGGGCAGCAGCTCAGACCATTGACCTTCCTAGATTTGTTTTGGCATTGTCTTCTGCCTCAGCATCTTCTCTCTCCCTGTGTACAAACAGGGAAAATGCCTTCCTCTTGTGCAAAATACCAGAAGAAAGATAGGACATATTGCAAGGGAAATGGAAACTGAATTCCTTTGTGTTCATTGCATTCCTAATAGAAACAAACCACCTCCAAATCAAATATTCAAGGCGCTCTCTGCTCTGGCTGTTTGCATGGATTTTGCCCAGTGCAGCCCCATTCATTTTAACATAAAAATATAGCATTGCTCAACTTGTCTTTAACAAGTGCCACTTTGACAATTGCATTTGATAAGCCTTAAAATACTGAAATATCATACAGGAATAATGACAGAGCCCATTGCCCTGACAAGGTAACAAACAGTGCTGAAAATTACAGTGTTTAGATTTATAAACTAGATTAACTGTGCTAAGTACATACTGCTAAATACTTACGCTTTCTAGGTTTGCATCAGCTCAATCCAGCCCATTAACTGGTTTTATTTGTAACAACCACTTAATTTACCACACAGCAGTGCACTCTTTTTAATTAAAAAGATCTTCAATATTGCACAGGTTGGCTACCAGAGAAGAAGCAACTGTGTCTCTATATAATTCTATAAAGAAGTAATGATGAAATGTTTTCTAGTAGTAAATGGTGGCTAGTAGTAAAACATTTTATAAAAATGCATTGTCCTTACAAACAAGTTCTCAGATACTGTGATCTATGCTTTTGTTTCACAGTACTCCTCTGGACAAATCTGCGGGCAGCAGTAGAAAGTAGAACTAAATTCACAAAACATTCAGGTGCCATAGAGATGAAAGCAGCAGGAACAGACGGAGTTTGATAACTTAAAAAGCCTGCACTCAGAGAGAAATATGAACAAGCACCCAACCACACTGAGATAAGCAAGCAGCCCAAACCAGTGCATTAAATCAGACTTATTGTTCTTCTCAGTCATATTCTCATGCTTACAAGTGCTTCTGGGAAGGCAGATTGCAGAAAAAGATGCAGGTGGAAAGTAAAAGTAAACTGGAATCCTACCAGAGATTTCAGGGTTGGCAGAAAGGGTCCAAGATGATCCTTTGACCTACATAAAAAATTCTGTATGAAAAATAAAGTTTGAAAGCCATCAGTTAGTAAAACACATATTAAGAACTTTCCTAGCCTAAAAAGTAAATATTTTCATTAGTTTAAACTAGGACTTGAAATCATAGCCTGTAATTTCCAGATTTCAGTGAAAAAGTTCAAAATATTTTGTTTGGATGTTTTGTGGGGCAATTTTGGCAAGAATTTTTTTAACACTTCAGGGAAACTCTAGAGATACACAGAAAGTTTATTTTGAACTTGCCTTACTGACAGATCATGTAAGAATGATCTTTGATATAAGGGGTATTTTTAAAAGTGTTTTATGTATCGTGATATAACTCAGAATAACATGTTTAAGGAACCAGAATGGTTTTCCACAACAAGTCTCTCCCTTGAGAATTTTAAGGTGTCTTGCTTAACCTTTTTTCTTCATGAATCAAAATGAAATCAGGTTTTCCTAAATACAGAGTGTAGAGTACATTGTCACTGGGGAAAAAAAAATAAAAGTCCAAACAAGAGTGGAAATAGAGCTTTCCAGAGACCTGCTATATAAAGTATTGGTTTTGAGCTTGGTTAAAAAGAAAATATAAAGAAACACCATTTAATTTCTGGAGCTGGAATAATGCAAAATCTTATGAACTCAAAATGAGACCTAGCCTGCACATATTTATTTAAATTACCTCACATCAGGTATATTCAAACTGTTTCATTTCACAATTAAGGTAATTCCAGTTTAGATAGTAAACTACTAAATGGCTCACAGTGACAGAAATGGAAAAAGCATGAAAGAGGCTAAAAGCCTGAACAATATTAAACCATTAGTTTATCAGCAAGGATGTAAGAAATGAATATTCCTGCCATAGACAATATTTTTGTGAATAGATTAACAGGTGGAGATAGGTTCTAGCTTTTGAATTTGATTTCAACTCTTTCTCAAATGAAAGAAAAATCATATCTATGCAGAATGCTTATACTGGATTTTACTTGAATAGCTGCAAAATTTGTCACACTTACTAAGGTTCACTTTGTAAAATGGGTCATTGAAAATTAAAAGAACCTTTAATTTGGTAGAAAATTAAAAGAACCTTTAATTTGAAATTTAACATTTTTAAAAATATATATAATGAAATTCATTTAGTGCAATGCCTTAGCTTAGATTGTGTGCTGTTTGGCTAGGAATCATCTTTTGGGGGGGGGGTGGTGGTGTCTGTTCTACTATCCCTTCTGTTACTTGTAGAACATGAAGCACACACTAAAACCAGTATAGTATCAGTAAACCCAAGAAAAATAATTATATGCAATCAAGTAACAAGAGGTAATCCAGAGAATCCAGAATTCAAAGTCTTCCTAGATTTTCAGACACATTTTCTGATTTTTTTAATTATTTCTGGATGACAGAAAAAGTTCTTGAATATGTAGTAAATGCATCAGGACCTACCACATAATAAACAAAATACTTTTAAACAGAGACTGACTGGGTTTTAGTTAAAGGTAATTTTTTTTAAACATGTACCTATCTCTTTAGGCAACTAATCTCAGGGAAGTGGTGGCACAAGGTGGCACTCTTGGTAATGTCTTGTAGGGCAACTAAAAAGAAGAAAATTAGGTTGGGTATACAGCTATTAAGGGAACATCATCTGCTAAACTTGAGTGCAAGTATAAACTTTAGGAAAGACAAATTACAAGAGAGACCCTTTGGTGCCATTTGCACTGCTCTGAAATTTCCATAAGTAATACTGTTAAGAACTAAGTCATTTTGTTGTACATTAAGGCAGGTCAGTGAAAGATGGATGATCTCCTAACTTCTTTGATATTATTCCCTTTTCAAACTTCATTTGCATGACTGTTAGACTGTATATTTTCATACCAGTTATTTCTGCTCAAATTGCATGGCACTATGCTCAATGGAATTTAAGTTCGCTTTACTTCTCAGGTGAATATCACAGGCCATCAGGTATGTGTCTGCACCAATGTTCTGTTTCCCCTTTAAAGAAAACCTGAATATGGGAGTAAAAAAGCTGTGCTAGTCTCACCCGTAAGTTGTTTGCTTTGGATAACCCAGGTAATAGTTGCAGAGAGCATCACCAATGGCACAGTTACTTGAGATTTTGGTTCAGCTCTGACACAAGTGAACAAATATTGCTTTGCAACTAAATAAAAATAACTAGAGTCACATCCTTTTCATTCCCAGGTAGCTTGACATTTACCCCATTGACATTTATCTGAGAAATGGCTGCACCTGTCATAAAAGGAAGAGCTAGTTATTGAATATCACCATTAGGACAGGGCACTCTCAGAAGAGGCTCTAATCCAAATTATACTTGGTCACCACTTGCGAGACTATGTGTCAGTTTCCTACTTTGTGAAACACATTTGCTTTAATATATGCAGATTTTTTAATATACTGTTTTTTCTTGTTTTGCTTTGTGTTTTTCTGGTATTGTAACCTCTAATGGCCCTTTTTTTCCCAGAAAAGTCACTTATACACGTAATATAGCTACCTTTATCTTCATATTTTGTTATTTACATACCGTACCCATGCTCAGATCCAGAGATCATGTTCTCACAGTCTTTTTAATGTTACCTATATAGTTTTTTAGGACCCTCAATTAATTTTCACTAGAAACACTTCATTGCCTTAAGCAGCCACCCCTGGCTTTTGAAGGCAGATGGAAGTGTTATGTTCTGTCTAGAATGTACTTCCCTCTCCTAACTGCATCATGAGAAGGAACTTTTCAGACATTATCATTAGCCATAACTGCTATAGGAATGCATTGGAACCCTGCAAGCAAGAGGCAAATTTTACTGCAAAATTCTGACACTAAATCTTTATGTATTACCACCACTGCATTCACCCTGCCCACAGGTCCACAGACACCACCTAGCTCCCTTTGGGAGAGCTGAGCACACTTCCCACCAGACTCCTCCATAAGGAGGGACAGACTAGTCTTCTGTCATAAAGACCACCTCTTGAAGTTAAATATAGTATGAAGGACTTAAAAACCAGAATTCTTGGGAAAAGGGACACTAGGGTTTAAGCAAGCCATAAGTTCATGTCACTTTGGGTAATAGAAGCATTTTAAAGACCATGCTCAACTAACTACCTGTATATCTGGGAGTATTATCACATTTCAGGTTAGAGTCTATAATGAGAAGCAAAATGAGAAAGCAGTAGGACAATATATGATAAAGAAATGAGGTACACCATCGAGACCAGCAGGGTCATTTCAGAGAAGAAAACAGAAATCATAGTGCCAAAACAGGGAGTCATTTAACTCTTCTCTTTTGTATGCCTGTGTTTGGTTACTGTTTCTAAATCCGACATCTTGTCCTTAACCCATTTGAGCAACTGTATTTTGCCTCCACTGTCTCTTAATAGACTCCTGGACAACTGACAGGATGATCAATTAGGGCACCAGAACACTATTCTTGAAGAAATAGCCTGAGATCTACATTCCCTTGAGGCCACCTGTCTATCTGGGATATTTCCCCCTGTATTGGCCCAAATGAATCCACCAGTGCTTACAATGGTAGATCTGGCAAACTTAGCTTTATGTAATCATGTAGGTGAAGTTAAATTTCCAAGTGGAGAGGGAAGAGATGTCTCCAATTTTATTCTGTTAAGGGAGAAACTGAGACAGACCTAGTCAGTGTATCTAAGATCATTCCCAACTTCATGCCTCCGGTTTTCACCCACAACCACTCACCCACCTTCAGTACTCAGCCCTTGAATGGCGATATCTCCAGAGATATTCAGAATAATTAGTTCTGCACTGTACCAAATCCCCTCTAATGACAATCTAACTGACTAGTGTTAATACATTATCTAAATTCAGAACCAATAAAATGTTAGGAGCCACATAGCAAAACCAATTAACTTACGGAATTTGTCTGTGGTCTGAAGACATACACTACAAGAGGATAGCTGGGCTCTGCTATTATTCTAAGATTTACAATGAATGTGTATAGATTAATGGCAATTTCACATAACATAAAGCAGAATAATGCTATGAAGTAGCTGCCATGTAACTAGTCTGTACTAGCCATTAAGTCAGATCAGATACAACATTCTTTTCTATTGCTCAGTCCTCACAGATAACCTGAGATACCGCATGCAAATATTAATTAAGAATTTATTAATACATTTACCTGGGAGTAATGCCAACAAAAGCTGCAGCATTTACAAGTGAACCTGGAAGAATATTTCAATGACAGCACAATATATTGACCAGCTTTATTTACAACAGCTTTTACTCATTCGTTGCCTCCTCAAAAAACTACTAAGTAGATCTTCAACATAAACAAGGCCACAAGTTCCTACTGCAAGCAAAGAGAGAACTTGTACACAGCTTTGTGAACCTGCAAGCCAAGAGAGTCAGTTGTCATTACTGGAAGATTTTGGCAAAAGCCCCAAAGTTTAACTCCTTTTCCCCTACTTCTGTCAGACCATTGTCTGACAGTGTGTCATACCAGAAAATCTCACAATACAAGAGGCAAATGACTGTGCACTGAATGTACAACCACTCCAGAATGCATTGTTACTGTCACTTGTTTCATGTACTTCTGAGCAAGATATGGTCATAATTTCTGTAAAGCACAGCACTATTTTAAATCCCAAAACAATTTTAATAATCTCCTCAAAATTTTATCTACTGCTTCCAAAATTTAGCTGTAGTCACTAGATCTCAGCAAACTGGATCAATGCTATGTAGGAAGGTCAACATTTTCATATTTAAGTGATATTTGTTAGAATCTCAGATACAGCTATGCTGCATCAAAGTGCTTTTGTGCCTTTGCAAGTCTCTTGGAGACTTTCTCTTAAATTGTAAATTGTGACTTAAATTGCTTGGGGAAAGCATAAAATTCGAAATGAATTTGACCTGAAACTTACATAAGCGTTGCTAGGTCTGCTTATATCCTCTGTGACAGACAAACCACAGTAGGAAGTCCTGTGATTTCATCTATCTACAATTATCAAGGGACACACAGCTTCTTTTATTCACAAAAATAACAAAAGCTTTACAAACACAGATCTTAAGGAGATTTAGCCTAGCCATCATTTAATGTGACTGATACTTAAAGTACATTGATTTGAGTATCTCTTGCTTCTGTCAAACCACAATACTTGATCCTTATAACAATCTGAATATTTTCATTGAAAGCTTTTGTGAAAGCTTTTATATCAAAACACCTCAGATTTTCTCTCTGAATCAAACCTGAAGGAGTTGTTCTCACCACACTGCTTACTGATGTCAGTATCAAAAGATGAATAAAGCTTGTACCACAAATGACAGAGCCACTCACATTCATTTGCCTTATGCTGGGAATATCTGCCTGAATTTGCATTTTCAATTTAATGTGTTATTTTTTGTACATCATCTGTTACTGATGTCATCTTGCAAAACAAAATAATGACTCTCAGATAGGACAGAAGTCGATGTACTATATATAATTTTTAATTCTACTTACATACACTAAAATTCAGTGTCTGAATAAACTGTGCATATTAACCTCATATATTGTACTGTCTCAGGTTTGGCCTAGTGCTTCACCAACGCTGGACCACCTCCCCCCTCTCCTCCCAAAGCCTTCCCAGCAAAGGAGGGGAAAAAACTGCACAGAAAAAGAGCTTGAAAGAAACTGAGCTGACTTAAAAAGAAATTATATTTTCTAACATCCACAAACACATGTGCAATTTACACACTCCGTGGGGCCCCACCCCAAGGGGGGGGTGGGGAAAGGAAAAAGTGAAGAGGGAAGAATGCTTAACAAGAAATAAGGAGAAACAAACCCAAACCACAACAAATGAAACAGACAAATACAATTAAAGACTTCAGGAAAAGGAGAACAAGCATGAAACAATCTCACCCACATCCCGGGCCAGGAAAAAAACCAACAGAAATAGAACAGACCGTCCAGGCTTCTACTCCCAGCTCCTGGAAGAAGGAAAGACAAACTCCCTCCTAACTCCCCTCCTCCTCTGTTACATGGAAAACACATGTGGAATACTTTGTAATGTCCATTTCCTTAGTTACACTGGTTACTGAGGAAGCCATGGATCAAACCCATTACATGTACCATGAAATCTCGCACTAAATGAAGAAATACATTCTCACAATTGAAGATAGTAGTAGGTTAGAGTTATATTCCATAAATCAAGATTCAGTTCACATTAACAGTGTAGAGGAGTGCCTAAGAAATATGACTTGGTCACCTAAGTTACTTGCAGTTTATTAAGGAACAGCCTCAAGAACATACTTAAAGTTGCTAGCTTGAAAGCCAAGTCGACACTTAGAGTTTTCTTGGTAACTAAAGTGGATAGTGAAGTGAAATAGGTAAAGGATTGAACACCATGTGAAGAACAGAATGGAGACAAAGAGATTGAAGATAGCTCACTTGTTATTAACCTGAGTAGATTAGAGTGTCATTCTTCACTCTAATTGCACTGCTGTTCTGCATTCCTAAATAATGATAAAAAATTAGGATCATTATGCTTCAATAATTCTTTGATGAAGCAATTCCACTCCTGAAATGAAAAAAAAAAAAAAAGTAAAACTCATGAGAAAAGCAAATGCTTTGTTTGTTTGTCTATGTTTCTCTGGATTTTCCTTCTTACAAAACTCAATGAAAGCATAAAACAGGGATTTGTGACTGCAAAACCTTAAGGGAGCATTGAAATTATCTAATCACACCCTAAACCTTGCTGTGGGAGACACCTTAAAAAGGAGATAGTAAATGCAACCAGAGAACTCCCAGCCTCACTTGGTACTAAACAGAGCTGCTTTGAGGATCTAAACTAACAATAGGATCATGGCATCATACAATAGTTTGTGTTGGAAAGGACCTTAAATATCATCTAGCTCCAACTTCCTCTTCATGGGTAGGGAACCTTCCACTTAGAGCAGGTTGCTCAAAGCCCCATCCAACCTGGTCTCAAACGTTTGCAGGGATGGAGCTTCCACAGTTTCTCTGGGCAACCTGCTCCAGTGCTTTACCACCCTCATGGCAAAGAACTTTTTCATAATATCTATTCTAAACCCGCCTTCTTTCAGTTTGAAGCCATTCCCCTTTGTCCTATCACTATGTGCCCTAATCAAAGCTCTCTCTGGCTGCCCTCACAATACAATGCACAGTGCAGAAACATAGGAGGGGGCCATCCCCAACTAGAGGATGAGTTGTCATGATCCACTTTTTAAAAACAGAGTCCCATGCTCGATATTGCATTCAATGGGAGTGCTAGCACCTTAATTACTGTTTTATTCCTATATACGTGTTATCAATCTCTTCAAAAAGTTATCCTGTAAGTCTACACTGAAGTTGTATACCACACTTGAATACACACCCAGGGGAGGAGTGCTGCCACACACCCTTGGGGAAGCACCCCAGGGACCCACACAACTTGGTGGAAGAGATTTGTAACACCCAGAGACTGTGCAACTGTGTCTGTGTGTGTGTGTATGTGTGTGTGTGTGTGTGTCTGTGTCTGTGTCTGTGTCTGTGTGTGTCTGTGTCTGTGTGTGTCTGTGTCTGTGTGTGTGTGTGTGTGTGTGTGTGTGTGTGTGTGTGTGTGTGTGTGAGAGAGTGCAACTGTGCATGCATGCCTGTGACTGCATGGGTGAGATTAGACCTTGTTGGCATTGGCATTTGCCATATAAGGGTCCTTGCAAGTTTGTACATGTTTCCTAATGGTTTATGAGTGTTCATTATTGTCATTTATGTTGCATTTCTGATATTGATCTGCCATGACAAGTACACTGAGTTGTTGTTTAATTATGTTGCATTAATATATCAATAAATCATGGCAATTCTGACTTACTGTTTTCTGCACATTATTTCTTTCCTTGTGATACTCCAGTATTGTTATATTGTTTAATCAGAGGAAAGTCATACTCTTTACCAGTATGAACACTGAAACACAACAGAAATAAAAACCAAAAATGTTCATATACTAATTTACCAATAACATTTCTAGATGTCATTCACGCAAATAAACCCCAATCATTAACAGAAGGTTGCTAACCAGAGCAAATCAATGACTAGGTCACTGCAAATCTGCTCTCATTAGTTCTCAAGCCACCTGTATGTTCATAGAGGAGGTGTCTAGGATTTTGTCAGGGGTTTTTCCCCAACTAATATGGTTAAATATTCACAACATAAAAATGAGAAAAAAATAATCCTTTATTATTTTTGTGGATTTATAATTACTTTTTCAGGAGAAGAAAGTGCCTCCCCTCCGAATCAGAAAAGGATAGCAGTGCTGTAATTCTCTTGCCTTGACTTCTTCATGGAAGAACTGGTACTTTATGTCTTGATAAGGTTTGTCCTAGTTCAGCAGGTGGGACCAGTTTATCACTGTGTGAGGGTGATCAAAGCTATGGATTCTATCCCCTCTATTCATTTCCCAAGAACAATGGACCATTTGCAGCAGCTGCTCAGGGCACACCTGACCCCTCAGATTGTGAGCTGAGTGTGAAAGACATCTGTGAGATAAGAGCTGTGATAACTCCCCTCTAGGGAGTCATTAGCACCTTGAAACCCAGCCTGAGGGGGCGTGTCTGCTAATGGGCCATCAGTGATTCCAAAATACCCCATAACTGACACAGTCAGATCACCCACTGTGTGACTCCCCGCCCTGGGGGAGGTACTGGGTGTTCCCACCTGGACCTGAGGGTACATATCTTGGGGTAAGAAGACCTCAGGGGGTCACTTGTCAGATCCAGAGGAGGACCAAACATCAATAGGAGGAGGTCATCACTTTCAACCAGCCTGAAACCACCACTCTCCACCAGACTGCAAGTGTCAGCTGCACAAACAAACAGGTTTTCCACTTTGGACTTTGACTTTTGACTTTGGGGGAACCATGTGGGGTTCAGCACAGGGGCTAAAAAGCCCCTTTCTGTTTGTGCCCCAGGTGCTGGGTTATACTTCTGGGGTTTTGTGGATGTTCTCCAAGTTTGCTGTGTTTTGGAATTTGCCTACAATAAGAAAATCCTTCTTTGAAGCTCCTGCAAGGTGGGAAGTCTTCAAGATGTTAAAACCTACTAATTGACAAGAGCATTCCCTCTGACTGCTGATTTCTAGACCTTCTAGTGTTTTGTAAAATAGACAAAGACAGAGCAAGCAGCAGAAAAAGCTTCTGGTTTTGTTTTCAACCAGTACCTTCTGTGAAGATTCCAGGTAGTGTATACCATACCCATTTCATATCAAACACCAGTGTAAGCACTTGAAAATGTTCTATGCTATCAAGCAGAATAAGGTTTATGCTTTCTTAGGTGGCCATGGTGAACACGGTGAAGTTGTTTTGGATGGGTAACTTGGTATAGATGTAGTAAGACCCTTCTCTTCAAAATAACTCATACTGTTCAACAAACCACAGCACAAGCTGGCAACAGGAAGTGTTACTCACAGAACAGAAAAAACAAGGGGTTCAGTGCGGAAAGCAAGTCGTCCATTTCTTTTCAGTGCTACAGGAGACCACACACACACCAAGGCAAAGATCTGCAGCTTATTTGACTTCCATCTGCAGCTTTTAATGATGTTCAAATGTTATTCTTCTCTTTAACCTAAACCTCTCCTGGAATCATGACTATTTTACACCTCTGCTGTAGAAGTGGCTCCTTCCTTGATTGCCCACTACCAATTATGGTTGTACAGTCTCCTGAACAGATCAGCAACAGTCAGAGTGAGGAATTACAAGCCTTTTAACTGTGAGCAACAGCAGTCCCCAGACCCTCCTTTTCTCTTTAAGTGCACAAGCATGAAAGCTAGTGGAGGGATGGAGGTGAAATGGCAAAACAGTTCTGTCTTTCCTCCCTTAAAGTAAACAAACTTTCGCGGAGAGAAAGGACTTCACCAACAAGCTTATGAAGTTTATAGTGAAGACATTTTATTTCACACAGCACACGGTTTATATAGCATTAGAGGTACATCTTATTGGCTAAAAGGGTCTCACCCCAACACCCTAGAACTTCTATTTGGTTAAAAGCCTGTCTCTCACAAGTCCAGTGTTTGTATTATCTCATCCCAATGTTTTGAGGTCCATGTCCAGAGATCAGGAAGGCAGTTGAGACGTTCTCATGAAAACACTTGCAAGGAGTGACCGTTGCCTACCGGACAAACAGCAGGTGTGTGTCCTTGCAGGTTGAAGTATCAGCATGATTCTCACGGAGCTAAAGCAGTTTGGATTGCTCAGAAATTAACTTTTTGCAAGCAATCTCACAACAAATCCCCTCTTTTTATTTTGAGCGATTCAAAACTGCTTTTACAGACTTGTGAACTATAATAATAAGACAAAGAAAAATATCAAGCAGGAAACTAAAGCAGCTACAAAAACTAGACGCATTAGGCCTTAAGCTAAAAGCTGTGCTGAAAACAAGGGAAAAATTCAGAAGAAAAACAACTCTATTTATCAATAATGTATGCCTAAAATACTTATCTAAATCAGTGGTAGGTTTCTTTATTATTCTTGAGATTATATTCAACTACCTATTTAATGTCTTGGTCCAAATATTCTGCTGAAGCTGAGAGTTAGCAGCAGGATGGCTTGCTGCAATCCTAAAAGCATGTGAGAAGCACTAACCCTTTTAGGCATTGTCTGTCGCTGTGGTATTGCATGTCTGTTTGCATGGCTTGATCCATTGGGTCGGCACCCACCGAGTACCAGAATCTGTGAGTAGGCACACGTAACTATGACCAGTAAGTTTAACTTCTGCTGGACCTTCCCATAGTCCTGTCTGGGGATTTTTAAATTTTACCAAGATTTTCTCTTGAATGGTTAAATCTGAAACCAAGGATTTACCAAGAATTAACATTGGAGGTTCTACTCTGTTACCTGTGAATGGCAAGTAATTTAAAATATATAGGGCTTTATGAAGCCTTTCAGTAGGCATACTCCCTCGTTCTCCCCCCTTTTGTTTTAACAACCGGTCCTTCAGAGTACGGTGTGTGCATTCAATCATCGCCTGACTCGTGGGGTTGTGGGGTATGCCCCTAGTGTGCTGAATGCCCCATAAATTACAAAAATCAGCAAAGCATTTAGAGCCATATGCTGGACCATTATCTGTCTTGATAGAAAGAGGAACCCCTAAAACAGCAAGACCCATATATAGATGTTTGATGACCTGTCGTGTTCTTTCTCCTGTTTGTGCAGTAGCCCATGGCCATGGAAAAGGTGTCAATACACACATGAAGGTATTTCAAACGGCCAAATTCTGAAAAGTGTGTCACATCCATCTGCCACAATTCTAAGGACTGTAGTCCTTTAGGATTAACTCCCACACCTAAGCCTAGATCTAATCTCCCACAATCAGGGCAAGATTTTACAATCCCTTGAGCATCATGTAAGGAAATGTGAAACTGTCGTGCTAACACCTTTGCAGACTGATGGAAAAAGGAATGGGATTGCCTTGCCTGGCCAAAGCTGTCCAAGGGAGGACCAGTCCATGCTGGGGCTGCTAATAAAGCATCAGCTCTGTCGTTCCCTATAGCAAGACCACCTTTCATTAAGTGGCTACGCAGGTGGGTAATAAAATAGGGTTCAGTTCTCTGGTTCAGCAATTGTAACAGATGTAGCAAAAGCCCATGCAATACTGTGTTTTTCACCTCTCTAAGCACAGCTCGTTTCAGTCGTAGAACTACTCCTACCACATACAGAGAATCTGACACAATATTTACCAGTCTGTGGTGCCAAGTCTGAAAAGTCCACGCTACAGCCTTAAGCTCCAATGTCTGTAAGGAATCCTGAGTCTGACCCTCAATGATGTTCTCATGCCACTGGCCATCAGCAGTTTGCCAAGTACTAAAAGCTTTATGAGATTTCTTCCCTGCATCAGTGAAAACTGTATCCCCTTCAACAGGAGCCTGGGATAATTTAGGAGCTTGCTCAAAAGCCTGATCTTGCAATAAAGCAAGCAGCTTGTGAGGAGGATAGTGATTTGTAATCACAACCCCAAAACCTGGGAGAGCCACCTGGAACGGCATTGAAAGTCGCAGTAACCATTCCAAATAATTTTGCACAATGGGAACAATAATGGTCTGAGGATCCAGACCCGATATCTCTTGGCAGCGAGCTCGACCCTTAACAATCAGCCGAGATAACAATTCAATCCGAACCATAACTGTCTTTTTGGGCTGGATTGACAAAAATACCCACTCTAGCACCCTCAATGGATTAGAACTAGATTTCTGCCATTACATTATCAAGGCAAAAGGATGCTTTCTTGTCTCCAAACATTCCTCGGCATCCCGAACTTGTCCTGAGTTAATGACCACCAAAATGAAGGGACAGCCCTCTGCCATACAGGCAGCGTGGTAGTTTTGAATTTTTTCCTGAATCATTTGAAGTGCTTGTTTCTGCCTGTGGCCCAAATATCTGAGATCCCCAGCCCGTGTAGAAGTACCAAGTAGGCGAACTAACGGTTCCAGATCATCATTGGTAATCCCACACAGAGTTCTGACCCACTGTATATCTCCTACCAATCTCTGTACATCAGTAAGAGTGCGAATTTCCGTTGAAATGTGAATCTTTTGTGGCTTAATAGATGACTTTAATATTGTCCATCCTAAATATTTCCAAGGCTCTGTTCGCTGAATCTTCTCAGGTGCTACTGTCAGACCCCTGCGGCCTAACTGTTCTGTTACCTCTCTCAAGACAAACTCCTTTCTCAGTTCCTTCCCTGAAATCAAAATATCATCCAGATATTGGTAGATCAGCAAATCTCTAAACATTTTTCTAACAGGTTCAAGGGCTCATGCCACAAACGTTTGGCACATGGCTGGAGAATTCCTCATGCCCTGAGGAAGAACAACCCAATGATATCTCTTAGCAGGCTAGCTTTGTTAATAGAGGGGACCGAAAACGCAAACTTCTCAGCATCATCTGGATGCAAGGGTATGGTAAAGAAACAATCTTTTAAATCAATAATTAACAAGTCCCAACATTCAGGAATCATTACAGGTGAAGGCATTCCTGGCTGTAAGGACCCCATATCCTCCATTACTGCACTGACTGCTCTAAGGTCTTGAAGCAACCTCCATTTACCACTTTTCTTAGGGATAGTGAAAATCAGAGTGTTCCAGGAACTTGTTGATGGAACAATGTGACCTGCAGCCAGCTGTTCTTTCACCAACTCTTGAACCTTTTGCAGCCTTATCCTGCATTAGCGGCCATTGATCTATCCAAATAGCTTTCTCAGATTTCCATTTCAATTTCAACAAAGGCTGCCCATCGTCAATGGCCGCCTCTGAAAAGGCTGGGTCACAAGCTGAGCTCTCGGCCGGCTAAGAATGTCTCTGCCAATGAGAGTGACTGGGACAGTCATGATGTAAGGCCGTGTAGATACACAGGCACCATCGGGAAAATAAAAAGCAACAACATCTCGGCTTATTTTGGTCACCTGGGTTCCTCCAATCCCAAAAATGCCTGTCTGTGCTGCAACTACAGGCCATGACAGAGGCCACTGGGTATTAGATATTATGGTTATGTCAGCCCCCATATCAATCATCATTTTCATCTGTCTAGAGTCCCCAGATGGAGCTACTGTAACCATCACTTCAGGCTTGCCTTTTAAAATATCCAATGCCATATACACTTCTGGAGACCCTGTGGAGCCAAACCCTCCTTCTCCTCTAACCTGTGATCCAGGTCTCGGCACGCAGGAATAAATCGGAACTAACTGAGCAATACAACTCCCCCTGGGAATAAAAACAGGCAGCGTCAGTGTATAGACCATGATCTTAATCACCCCTACATAATCTGCATCAATAACACCAGGCAACACAAAAATACCCTGCTTTGAAGTAGAAGACCTACCTAAGAACAGAGCACACAAACCACAGTCCAGAGGTCCTCTGATATTGCTGTCAATAAGACGGACCTCCGAGGTAAGCAACGTAGTATCTGCTGCTGTCTCCAAATCCACTCCGGCGCTGCCAGGGGTTGCAGAGTGGAAGGAGTCAGGGGCACCTGCGCCTGAGCAGGAGAGGGTAACAGCGCCTGAGGGGGGGGGCGGAGAAGGGACGCTGGAGTCAGATAACCCTGAGGAGTCTGAGGATGAGCCACAACAGGCCAAGCTCCCTGTACTTGTGTCGTAGCACGCTGGGATCTCACGCTGGCCGAGCGGTTTCCTGACCTGTGGCAATCAGCAGTGTCATGCAAAGCCTTCTTACAGACATCACACCACTTCGCAGACCCTGAGGCTTGAATGTGAGGAGGTGCCCTGCACTCACTCTTGAAATGGCCATAATTACCACATCTAAGACACTGCCTCTGCCTTTTACCCCTCTTTGATTTCTTCCCCTTGGATAACAGGGGAGTCACGACACCCTCCACAGCCGCAGCGATATAGGCAGCGTGGCTCGTCTGCTGGGTTCTCTCTACCATTTCAAGCATCTCTGCTACCTCACAATGTTTCGGCATAAGCCCCAAAACTCGCTTAGTTTTGTCATTAGCATTGTCAAACGCCAGCATCCTGAACATCCTTTGCTTTGACGGCTCATCTAAATCAGGATGCTCCTTGAGGGCTCTATACAGATGGTCAATAAACTGAGGGTACGTCTAATGCCCATCCTGTTGAATGTGTGTGAATGAGTACACTTTACCGGGCTCATGAAGCATTGAGAGCACTTGAAAAGCCAGAGACTGGGAAAGACGTAGAAAGCAGGGGCTAAAGCCACCTGGATATCACTGGCCACATACGGACCTTGCCCTGTCAGCATCTGAGATTGAACGTCCAGCAAAGGATCATTGTCCTGCCTGGGTTTAGCACACTCCACATCCACCAACTGTTGCCAATTCTTCATAAAGAGCAACAAATGCAAGGGAGGCAAAATCAACTCCGCCAATTGCTGAGTATCCTGAGGGATCAAGACATCACCCATAAAAATATACCTAAGCATCTGCTGTGTCATCGGAGCCTTCAAACCATTCTGAATAACCGACTGCTGCGTCTTTTCTAACAACTTCCAATTAAAAGGCTCCCAACGCAACCCAGCTGGAGTTGCCACAACCGGGAAAGCAGAAGGGACCAACTGGCCCTCCAAGACTGCATCACGGATAACCCCTCTAAACTTCTGAGACCAAGCAGCTGCCTCACCCGAGCCTTCCGGATTAACCAAATTACTAGGAATATCGGAAACCGAAAGCAGCGTGATACGGACGGGGCGGGGAGGGGGAGGAGGAAATCCACCGCACGTGGAGCCGCATCAGGAACCGGAAGTGGATTGGACAAACCCAGAGAGTGTAAAGCAAGGTCACCAAGTTTAGAAAGAACCTCTCCCAGAGCAGCGCTCCAGGGAGAATCTTGTGGAGGATCGTCTTCCTCCGCGATGGAGTCCTCATCATGGGAGCGGGGCAAAGGTGGAAACCCACAACGTGCCGACCTCGAAGAGTGGAGACACGATGAACCAGCCACGGAGTCTGACGAGCGGGATCTGACCGCAGCTCGGCACACAGGCTCACAAGGAACCCTCCACGAGGCCTCAGCAGCAGCGGGACCGAAAGGAAACCAAGCAGCAGCGGCAGACGGGGCAGGATCGGGACCGGCGAGACGGGACACAGCCTCAGCAGCAGCAACAGAAGCGGCAGGGCAGGCGGAATTGGCTGCGGCGGGAGCAGCGGCAGCAGCAGCGGGAGCAGCGGCGGGAGCAGCGGCAGCAGCAGCGGGAGCAGCGGCGGCGGCAGTAGCGGAAGCGGCAGCGGCAGCAGCGGGAGCGGCGGTGGCAGTCCCGGCAGCGACAACTCTGGCAGCCGCAGCGCCTGATGCGGCGGGAGTCTCAGCAGAGGTGGCGGCCCCTGCCCCAGCAGGCAACATGGAGATCTCAAGTACCGTCTGGTCACGGAACAGTGCACCGGCAGCCAGTTGAGGTAAGGGAGCAGCGGGGAAATCCGGGGGAGCCGACGGAGATGGTACAGGGGTCCCGGCACTGGCAGCCGCCTGCGATGAACTGTCCGCCTGAGTAGTCTGTGGCGTAGACGCCGCATTCTCGCCCCCAGCCACAGCCCCGGCTGGCAGACTCGCGGGCAGAGCAGCACCGGAAACCGCTGAAGCCTGCCGGGGGCCGGATCGAGCCCGAGTAGAAGGGACCGGCAGCAGGAGGGTGGGCATGGGCAAACGCGTGGAAAAGAGTCCCAAAAAAACTGAGGAATTCAAACTGGAGGCGGACTCACCCGAGCCAGAAGCAGAGCCACCAGGCGATAGTGCCACAAATGCAGAGGTGGCCACTGCTCTCTCGAGCTTAATTTTGGACAGAGTGTCCTCACCAACTTCCAAGTGGTGGCAAAACAGCCTGACTCCTTCTTCCCGGTCCCCTGTTCTTCCCAAAGGCCCTTGCCTATAGCATCCCATGTTCCAGGCTCAAATAAAGAGCCGGACTCAGGGAAAAAACCTTTTTGTCGAGCCCAGAGCAACAAATCTTTAAGATTCTTCGTATCGATAGCATGTCCTGACGTAGAAAGGAAATACTGGAAGACCTTAACTACTGCTGCCTCTTCTGACGACAGCGCAGACCCCATGTCTTCCCCCAGCCGCCCGCTCACCTCAAAAAAGAAGCAGAATCCGTAGGCGACTCGTAGTCGATCACGAGGTGTGCACCTCGTTCCTCCTGGCTTCCGCGGGCTCGTCGCGGTCCTGCCAGACCATGGGGGCAGTGGGTACTATCGGCCGGGCCTTCTCCGCCGTCCTTCCATGTCAATACTCCCTCTTCTTCAGGGAGCGGGGATCGGGTTAAGCAGCCATCACGGGAATTTCCTTCCTCCTAGTCCGAGGGTATCAGTCAGCATTCAGGGCGCCAAATAAAGTAAACAAACTTTCGCGGAGAGAAAGGACTTCACCAACAAGCTTATGAAGTTTATAGTGAAGACATTTTATTTCACACAGCACACGGTTTATATAGCATTAGAGGTACATCTTACTGGCTAAAAGGGTCTCACCCCAACACCCTAGAACTTCTAATTGGTTAAAAGCCTGTCTCTCACAAGTCCAGTGTTTGTATTATCTCATCCCGATGTTTTGAGGTCCATGTCCGGAGGTCAGGAAGGCAGTTGAGACGTTCTCATGAAAACACTTGCAAGGAGTGACTGTTGCCTACCAGACAAACAGCAGGTGTGTGTCCTTGCAGGTTGAAGTATCAGCATGATTCTCACGGAGCTAAAGCAGTTTGGATTGCTCAGAAATTAACTTTTTGCAAGCAATCTCACAACACTCCCTCAGGAAAAGAAAGGTTGTAAGCATGCAATGCCTTTCTGATTCCTTATCCTGTGGAAAATGTATACCCTAAAGCAGTCAAGAAGCTGCCCAAACTGTAGAGAAAACCATGTGTTGTAGTTTGGGATTATTATGTAAATTCTCTCCTCTGCAACTAACTGCCCATGCCAGCAGTTAACAAAAGAAGTAGTTAACTGCTGATCACTTGGATGGGGGCAGGTTTGTCTCTTTTGTTTTTGGGGACATCTTTCCATTCTTAGCTCGGCACTCGGGAGAGGTGGCTGCTGAGGAGGGAAATTGCTCTGCTGGCTACAGCTAGGGCTTCTGGCTGAGACGCTGTTTTCCTCCTCACCACGGCTGTTTCTCCTGGTTCCTGCATCTGGGAACCCGGCCTCTGTTCCAGCCTCACGACTGCCTGCACCGTCACGGCCTGCCCGCCCCAGCTGGGGCAGTGACCCGGGAGAGAGAGGTGTGCAGCTGCTTTTGCAGGACACGTGGTGGTTCCCCACTTTCAGCTTTCTTTTTCCTTCATCTGGGACAAAAGACACAGAGTTCTTTTGGGAGCTCACCACTCGTCTGTCTTGCTGGAGAGGGACTGGGAACTACTGAGAACTCACTCCGCAGCCAGCTGGACTGTGACATTGACACTGCTTAAGTATAACTTTCCTCCTGGAGGAAAACCTGCTGGGTTTTGTTGGTTTTTTTTCTTTCTCTTGTGGTGTTGGGGAAGCGGTTTGCACCAGTCTGTTTATATATAGCAGTTAAGAACAGTTATCCTTCTTGTATTAAATTCCTTTTTTCCCTTAAATTTTATAAAGAGTGGCATGATTATTGTGGAGGAGGCCCCTCCCCCACTTGTGGGTAAGCATTTTGGGTTTTTTCCCCTCAAACCAAGACACCATGCCAGGACCAGTTTATTCCATCTGCAAAGATTTTTTGAAAACCTTTCTCACTTGCCACATTTCTAAATGAATAGAGAAGGGCATCTGCTTGAAGTCCTTCACCACAAGCACATGAATACTCAAAATCCCAGCTGAGACTCATTTTGTACTTATCTGAATTTGTATATTTGTACTGTACTGCAGCAAGCAACTCTTATATTTGATTAAGAATATTACTTATCACATTTCTGCCACTTTTAAAATATAAACATCTGTGAATACCAAAGAATTTGTATCAATTTCATTTTATTCATCACACATAAAATATATGGATAACAGACATGGCAGGTTCCCGGAAAGCTTCACAAATTAGAAATCTCTTACTCTAAGATTGGGGTTTTCTAGCAAGAGAGGTGAGTCCTTGAACAGTTCCTTACTAACTTAAGCATGTGAAATCTTTAGGAATAGATATGTCTTCTGTCTATGGATGAAGGGTGAAAAAGACCACCACCACACCACAGCACTTAACAAGAAGCATTTCTGATGTTCCCTTCTACTATTTCACCTTTCCACAGACTTCTCCCCGTGGCATAAGTCTGTGCAGATCTTCTGTTTTGGCACAAGCTCTGGGTCTGGACCAGGGATCAGTGCTGGGACACGATTATGGAAGAGGGAGAAAAAATCATTAAACAAATTTATCTCCAGAGAACACAACAATCTTCAGCTGTTCAGACAGATACCAGGAAAATATCTGTAACAGTGCAGGATTTCAGTATAGACTAAGTGTTTGTCATGTTTCTCAAGTGCAACATCCTTCAAACAAGTCTCACTGCCTCTTTTCCAATACAAATCAAAGCTGTTAAAGTGAGCAGGACTGTGCTGGGAACTGTAACCGTATACAGGTCCTTTGTACTATGAACAGACAAGGAGACCCTCCAGTTTTCACACTGGTTGGAAAATACATTGCCCGCAAATTTCATAAACCATGTGAGAAAAGTTAGGTCCATGGTAGACAGAAGATATGGGAAATTTACTACAAAATAAATGAAGCCCAGTCACCTCCAGTGAAAATGAGTATAATTGTAGTGATGTTAAAGCATATATTCTAGCTGAGCATTTTGCCCTACACTAAACTTGATAATTATTTTTAAGACTATATAAAGCAATACAAAATAAATATTTTTTTTAAAAAATATCATCACAGTCTTCCTGATTTTAAAACAAAATGTTCATGATAATGGAAAAACTAATCCTATAGACAATTTCTGCATTACCAGGGCACCACAGCAGCCCAACAAATCTATTTCCAACCCAACTTGAATAGGGATCACTGAGACACCTGTTTTTGAGTAACTAACAAAAAATTCTCATTAGTTATAGGGTTTAGCTTTTTTGTTCTAGTTTGTCACATGTCAGAGCCATTCCCTCTTATCCATCTGGTTTACAGTAGTTGTCCTTGTATAGGGGCACTCTGTGTGAGCGACTGGAGGGGAAATGGTGCCACCTGGAAAACACAGGACACTGATTGGCAAACCCTGCCCTTTGCTGGGAGATTAGGGCTGACCTGACTGTGTCAGAAACACTACTGAAGCCCACCAAGCCATTAGGATGTTAGTGCATTATTAAAAATTAAAGTATTCCATCTTGCTACTTCGTCTTGATTCTGACTTTCATTTCAAATTATTTTGTCTTTTATGCCCTGTTAAATTGATTTGTTATGCTAAATTTGTGCCAAATAAATAATGAGCTTCCTAATTAGCTCATGCTGAAGCAAAGCAAGGATGAAATTATATCAAACTGTCTTAGCGTCTGGGGCCCTATTAAAAAACACACTGAAAATACTAGAAACTGTGCAATTCCTCAGCACTTTAGTTGCTAGCATGTTGATTCCCAGTGCTTTTTTGTTGTAGGGAAGCAGTTGCTTTGAATGCTTCTAACAGCACAGAGATTGGCTGTCATCACTGTAGTCCCACAGACAGCTGCAACCTGCAGATGAAAATTCCAGTAAGTAGCAGAAGAAAAATGTTTATTCACATATTCCTGAACAAATAACTGACACAATGCTCTGAATTTAAAATTATTACTGTATTTTATTTTTATCTTAACTAATCCACAGCCTTAGCCAATAGGCATAAATAACCTAGGAACTCTAGCATACTTTCAAGCTTTTAAAGGGATCTGTGCTGCTATCCCATCTTTGAAACAGTCTCACCCTTGTACAGCAGCAAATGCAAGGTGAAATTTTGACTAAAAAAATCAAAAGGGAAATTCTGCCTCAAGTCAATGACAATATCCCTGTTAAGCCACAATCAGCACAGTCTTTAGCCCTAGGATGAAGATCCTTATGTTACCTAAGAGAGGAAAGAATAAAAAAAACAATACTCTAGTAGGGTCTGTCTGTTGTCCTAGGCAAAACAGTGCCTATGATACTGGCTGTTACTATTGTTTTCATTAATATTACTACTTTTTACAATTATTATCACTTCCAAAATTACTAATATTACTGTTAGTATTGACTTTCTAAAGGATTACTACTCTGTCCAGACAACCTCTGGTATTTTTACATGGCAATATTTCTGACCAGATGTACGTACATCTTCTGCAATTTTCAAAATTGCGTTTAATGAAAAATTCAGGAACAAAACAAATTTTTGTCAGGACTTAGATCCTGAAAATAGTGTAAATTAAGCAGAATAACTATCAGCAATGTTAATAGCTAAACAAAGAACACATCTAATCTATCAGCTATGACAACTATTTTCTTCCTTGTTCAAGTGCCACTAAGGGGGAACATAGAAGAGCTGAGCCCTCAGAATGCAGCTGAAGGCAGTGAGACCTGGCCTTTGACATCTTCTTGTGGTTTATGGCAATGAGCCATTTTGTATCACAAAACATTTTATCAGATAAATTTTTCTAATTGCTGTTAAAATCATCCTTCCATCAGCAAAACCAGTAAAAATACTCCTTTTACTTCACAGAAATATGTAGGTCTTATGTTTAAAGGACCCAGGCAGCACAGTGATAGACACTTTTTAAAAGCCTGTGAAGAAATTAATTATTCTATCTTCACAGCAGGATTTGAAGTGTGTATGATAAAGAAGTAAGATAAAATAAATGTCAAATAACTGCTCATGTAACTAAGCACCAGCCCATCATAGGTCACTTTGAAGAAAAACCAGTGTGCACATAATTACAGTATCAGAAGATATAAAGAGGCAGCTGAAATTAGATCAGAGACATGATTCTGACACTCTGTGCTGTTTAAGTGTTCGGCTTTGGAACCTCCTAATCACGTTCTTTTATCACCAAGGGTGGAGTAAATTCATTTTTCAAATCAACAGAAAACCACTACTCAAAATAAGGCTACTGTTTGTCACTGGTTAGACATAAAACTACTTTACTGTCAGGACATATTCATGAAGGTCTTCAGGTGCAGACAATTTCAAAACATTTCATAATGACACCAGGGTGATTACACACCACATCACCTCACCCCAGCTCAAGAGGTGAAATTCACTAAGAAAATCTTGTAAATATTCCTCTTGGTCTGTGGAGCAGTTTATGTGTCTTTTCCGAATAAATGGAGACTTCTGCTCTTGGAAGCACCATGCCTTATGTGCAGGGTCATATTTTTCAATAAAATATTGGCAAACTGGTAAGCAATGGGCTACACTCTGTAAAAAGTTAAACTTTTCTCTTTCTGGGATACAGTTTAGGCTAAGACATATTAGCAGGTGATGAAGGACATTTGACTCTCTTTTTAAAACTTTATTTCCCTTTCTCTTCCTTTTACAGCTCTTTTGGAAGCACCAAGAAACATTTTCATTATTCAGAAGTGAAATCCACCATTTGAAGATGCTGCATGCAAGGCAACACTGTTGACATTTCACTAGAGTTCAGGTCAGCTCCCATGCCCAGACAGGATAAGAGCAGCTTTTAAAGAAGCTTTCAGAGCTGATACAGAGAGACCTGACACCAATATGCCCCAAGATACTACCTGTCACAGTACCTGCTGCACAACCAGACTCTGCACAGGCTATTCTTCAGCCAATTGCATCACCATTTTTCCCACGGTCAACTGAAAGAAGCTGGTGCCCATCTCACCTCATATTGCTCAGACTCTGTGCAGATATTTGGAGCGACTGTGGATAGGTTGGACTGGTGGGATTTGTTTTGTTTTGCTGTTGGACTTTTTCTTTTTCCTGTATGTTTTTATCCACAGCAAGGATCATTGTAAGCATTGAAGCTCTTTAGAAGATGGCTAACTGTAACAACAGTAAAAGGGCTGCAGAATTTAAACTGACTCTTTTTCTCCTCCTCACTTCTTATTAAATTATATTCCTTCTTGGGGAAGCTATTGGTTTTCCTTCTCTAAAAAACATCTGCAGAAAGTTCTTAGTTAAGAACTCCTGGACAGGAGGACAGGCAGAGAAGTCAGTCCTCTAGAACAGGAGGCCTGCAATTTCTTTGGTGAACTACGTCAGCTTTGTGTCTGCTGTCACATTGTTGTGTCAGGAAAACCATGATGTCTGAAAAGACCAGTAACAGGCTAAGGTAAAAAAATGAAGACCCAGACTTAAGGGCTGTTTCACAGACACACACATAGAGCCAGCAAGAAAAGGAAAATAAATTTATTGAGATCTTGACGCAAGGTTATGTTCGCACTGGGAATCAGATCTTCAAAATAGGGTCATATCTTGCTTTCTGGATAGTGACAGCTGTCTCTGCTGCAACAGTCCTTGCAGTAGCATCTCGAGTTTGACGGAATAGACTGCTCATACCTCTACCCTTCTTAGTCCTTGTAGCCCAACTGGCTATAGTCCTATGTGACCACTCAAGCACAAGAATAATCCATCACTATATATTTTATAAACCAGGTAGAAAATGTCTGAAATAGCTTAATGATATACAAAAGACTGTTTTGCATTATGATTTCTGCAATAGCTTAAAATGCCTGTTTACAAGTGTTTTAATTATGTAACCTCTAGTCAGTTCTGCAACCAGGACCACCTAAAGTAGCCTTTGGAAGGAAAGATCAGATTGCCCCACTGGACTATTAAGTGGTGCTTCTAAGCATGTGAGTTGGACAAGAGCAAAGTTACCACCAGAAGGGCTGCTGCCCCATAGAGTCAAACACCTATTTGTGAAGTTGGCCAGAAGTCTCTCACCTGATTTCAAGGGGCTCCATCATTTCCACTGTGTTCCTTCTCATGACAGCTAGTTGGGGAGCTCCTAAATTAACCCCAAATCAGTGACTCAGTAGCATGGGTTCACACAAAGGCGCAGTTCTCATATGTAGCTGCACAATGATGAAGGGTAGATCAAAGGATTGATTTGTTTTATCCCTAGAAAACTTCAAGGCCTGAATGTCACCATCATGTAGAAAATGTCCATTTTCCATATTCAATGCATAGCACTTGAGAAGCTTCTGATTATCTCTGATCTGCTACTTTAGTGGGCTACTTACTTTTTAGCCTCATGTGGACTTTCAAGTTACAATAGGCATGAAACAAGTTTTGTAAATCCCCTGTAGCAGAGCATTGCAAAGATTTCGGACAGACATATACACAGGTCATGGGTATTAACTGATTTACCCAAGAGCTGATTTTGAAAATACAGCAGCAGGCTTAGTTGAAGTCCACTGTTCCATTGTCTCACAACACCTACTGCACATGTCCCCTTTACAGAAAGCAGCAGGAATGGGGTTTTGCACAAGGCAAAAAATCACATTTGGATTTGCAAGAGTATATTCTACTGCCAAGACAAAATTGCTCTAAATAATTTACACCAAAAGACAGTTCACATTTCCTAAGGGTAGTTTTACCCTGATCTGAGAAATTAAAATTCAAGACACACTTTTCCTTAAGACTAAAATCAGCTTTGTAAACCAAAAGACATGACACAGTAACAGACCAGATACACTGCATGCAACAAAGGAAAGAAAATGCTTTTTTACCCAGTCTTTGGGAATTTAGCTGTTCAAGCAAAATTTGAGTGTTGAGCACAATTGATACCCTATGGTGAGAAACCTAATGCAGAACTCTTACTCAAGATGCTCAGTAGTCCTGTACCAAAGTTTGTCAGTCATATCTTCTGCTTGCCACAAGATCATGATCAGGACTCTACAAAAACTTGCTTGTATTGGTAAATCTTCTTCAAACAAGTCTTGCTAGTTTGTCATTTGCTGTGCAAGACCTTCAGAAATACAAACCTACAAAGTAAAACATGTGTGTAAAGGGGAAGCTTATTAGTGTGAAAGATGGCAGAAAATATAATGTGTTTGCTTACCGCACAGGTAGACTAAGCACCTTCTACTATCTGAAGATAAATAATTAGGTCTGAAAGGTACCAAGAAAATAATTAACACCTATATGTTAGATATCAGGAAATGAGAGGAAGCAAGAGCTAGATGAGGGGAGAAAAAAATAAGAGTCTGTTGGCATATATCTTCAGCTCATTTGGCTTCGACAGATCACTTTTCAAACAGGCTATGTTCTCTCTGGTGCTGGAAGAACAATTCTCAGGAGCACTGCTGATAAGAAATGTGGTGACACAGTTTTGCAGCCGTAACAAGAGAGGCTGTAAGAATCCCCCTTACCAGCTCAACCACGTGCTTCTGCTCACTGCAGAGCCTCACACAAATGTTGCCCCGATAAGGACTGTTTCCTCTCTCTGGTCCTTGAACAACATTATATGAGATCAAGTCTGGAGGTGTCAGACGAATGAAGATTTTTGCAGGCAAAATGAAGAGCGACTTGTCCTTTCTGAAAGTAGTGGTAAACTAAATAGTCCAGAGAGGTCAGCACTGGAGGAGAACTCACGGTGTAACACGTGTTTCGTAAGTGGAATCTCTGACCGACTAAAAAGTTTCTTTAAGCTACCGCAGAATATCTGCAAAATATAACAACTTCATACATATCTGAATTTCAACCAAGCTCTTAACTCCCAAGATCTCCTTAAAATTACAAAATCTGACATGCTGAGAGAAAACCTGTGTGCTGGGTTGAGCTGGCAAAATGCCAACTGTTCAAGACAGAGAGAACATGTTCCTCTTCCCCCTCAGCCAGCTAAGGGAAAAAGAAGAGGGAGAGAGGGAAAAAACACTTCAAACTAGGTTTATGCTGAAACTAACTATATGTATTTATACAGAAAAGAGAAAATTAAAATTACAATATAACCCACACTTACACAAGTTTTATATATATATTTATATCTATAACAGGTAATAACTTCCCACTCCCAAATTAATACAAAGCAAAGTCTATTACACTAGATCTGTAAGTACTCTAAGACACACATAGCAAGAAACAGAAAGAGTAACAACAAAATATGTCTGCTTCCCTGAAACTAGAACAAAATACAATGTAGTGGCAGAGGAGCAGGGCCTAACAGAAGAGAACAACTGCAGCACATCTTCTCTGTACTCCAGCCATGGTGGAACTGACCTAACACCTCCCACTGCTGACCCATATCTTAAGTTTGTGTCATCTAGTATGAAATACTTCCTTGGTTACCCAGTCAGGTGAGAGCTGTCTCTCAGTCCACATAGATTCTCTGAGCCTGCTAATTTCAGGCCTAGCTAAAACCACTACAACTTGTTTAAAAAATATCAGGGAAAATGCTAGCTTCTTCCATATATGATGAAAGAGATCTGCTTTCCATATGAGCACCTGGAATTTCCATGAACAGCATTCACATGCAATAATAGTTATTTAAAATTTCTAATCATTATGCTGAATGTATTCAGTAAATTTTGAGAGGTACCTGCTTCTGGTGTGTTTCCTCTCCAGTGATTCCTTTTTCCATTTCGTTAAATACCTCTGTTATTTAATTTTCTTGGTCCAAGGGAAAAGGTGTACAGAATTAAAGAGTTAGATGAAAAGTTTTCATTCTGCTAAGTGCTTAAGGGGAAACTTGCATAAACACCAAGAGAAAATAGAAATAACTCATTTCCATTCCTTTATTTCTGAGGAGTGACTGATTTCTCTGTCAAACAGCTTAACAAGGCTGGAATAGTTGTTTCTCAAGTGAATAATAATGTGAAAAGAATGTGGTCTGAGGTGCCTATTTAATTTTTACTTATATATTGGCCTTTCCTTTAGATCCAGGAGCTTTCACACTAAAATAAAATAGTGGCTTGGCCCTAAGAATTCAGTGAAAAAGTCACAGCTTTGAGTCAGACCTGAAAAGGACTATCCTCTTACTGGGAAAAGAGGATACTGCTTTTTCCTGTTTCACTAACTTTTCTTATAATCACCATTTTCACTTTCAGGTTTTCTTATAATGACTTTAAAGACCTCCAGGATTGTATTTGCAGCATATAAATAGCACACAACTACATGGTGTAACTGTGAAGATTTTTTTCTGTTTTCAAATTACTATCATTTCACCTCTAAGACACCTCCCAGGTTTACAGTCCATCAGCAAAGAGCTGTGACTCTGCTCATAAATCAGTACAGAAATTAGTAAGTTTTCATAATTAGAGCTGGTATGAATGCTGTTCCTGGCAGGTGAGCCCATAGGCCAGACCCAGAAGAAGACCTTGCAATCCTCACACTGGCAGGATAGCTAGAAGGCTGTGATGTGACTTTTTTGTCTGTTTGGACCAACAGGAAAGTGCTACAGACATGTCTCTTATACATTTCAAACATGGTAGAAGAGTTAATGGACAGCAACCTGAACCAAGATTTATGAAAAGCAAAGCAAAAATTAACTGAATCAAAGCATTATCGCATTGTAGCTGATGCTTCCTATAGAATACAAAAGATCTGTCCAAAAATCTCTTTGGTTGTTACCAGCCAAGTGGTAGCCAAAAGATGCAGATAGAATCCCTCATCCTTGTGCTTCTTGCAAGTAGCCTGGCCAGACCAGTACCCTGAACACAGACATCTTGGCACTTGTGAGTGTGAGAGCCTGAGAGGCTAAAATCAAACTGCATATTTACTGTCATAAAATTGGCGTACTCTTCCTTAAGAATGTGCACTAAAATTTGTGACAATAATCTTGCACTGAGATCCTGATCATGGAAAGGAAGAATCCACAGCATCTTGCAGAGGTGAAAGCATCCAAAGGATTATTGTGATAAGGACAACCTTACAGTGGTTGCAATAACTCACAGAAACTTGAGCCTCAAAATCCCAGGCACAGGTAATCAGGAGAGAAAACTGTGGGAGCAGCTAAAGCTGTCAGGGTCCTGGTCTAGAAATATAAGACAAAAGTTCTATCCATCCAATAATATGGACCTATGGGAGGCAAAAGATGGAAAAGAAGCCTCTCACAGTCACGCATGTGGACAAAGGCCATGCATACTTCGCTTCAAATAGGAAAAGCTATGATGAGCTGCCCAAGGACAATCACACCTCCTCTGAGTCTCAATTAAAGGATCCATCTTCTTCTTCTGGATTTAACTACACAGCTTAGAAGACCAGACTTCAACAACAAGACCATGGGAAGCATAGTGGGAAGCAGTGCATGGAGGTACAGAGCAGCTTTCCCCTGAATCTTGAGCTAAATCAAAAGAATAAAATTAAAAATCATGACAGCTCTTCTGAAAGATGAGTAAGAGCTTCTTTAAAATACCTAAATATCACTAATATCATGCAAAGAAAAATGCCCAACAAAAAGGAAAAGTAAGTAACCATTAAGGATGCAAAAAGCAGACTAAGGTGACAGCCAGTCTGCACCTGTGAAGTGACAATGCTGACCCTTTTATGCTTTTGTTTAAAATGTCTTCACATATATCACACACTTTCTTGTGGGCTTTTCTTTTTCCTGCAGAATTATTTATTTTGTGATAAAATACATTGTGTCTATTTGTTTATGGTTTAGTTTTGTTTATTTTCACAACTCATTAGGTTTATAAACTCTCTTTTATCTGTCTGTTTCATTTATTTGAACTACAATAGATCAGACAGGATTAGTTGCTTAGCAACTTTTCAGTAGCAAAATCTATTTTGGGGAATTTGCAATGCTTATACTAGAGGTCAGAAAAATTTATATCGTAAGCCAACCAGAAAATATGTTTCAACAACACAGATTTCTTCCAAGGATTCTATTTCAATAAGAGAGGATTTCAGAATACCACCAGAACATTCTTCTGGAAAAAGGATAGCATATATTTAAAATGCAGAAAGCAACAAGAGAGAAAAATATGGCTAAACTTGGATGAAGTAGATTTATACCTTTATAAGGTATTTCTTCCTGCAATGCAGCTGTACTCTCTGCTCCTACACAGATTCTTGTATTTGCAGAAAGGATAATGAGAATTAAAAATGTAGTCTTTTGAAAGTCTAGTAAATTGTTTTCTACCTGCTAATAACTACAAAAGAAGCTAACATAAAATGGCACAACTATTCAAACTGAGTGTATTAAGGGAACATGGTGTCTGTCAGCACATATTTTACACAGTGCTGAGAATACTGTAGATCACTTGAAAATTAATGACCTCAGATGGCAGATTAGATGGTGTCACTTTTGTGATCTTTCCTGATTTACAAAACATTCTTAAATTAGTTTCAGCATAACACTTAGACACTGTACTTTGGCCTATACAAACCACATCCTCATCTGGTCTTTCCCAGAGACATTTCTAACTTTCGCACTGTGATTACAACATGCAATATGTCCCACCTGGATTCTTCAAATCTGGAGATAAACGACATCATTTCTTTGATGTTTTGGTATGCTTTGTTGGTTTGGGTTTTTTTCTTTTTTAATGCTTGCCTTCGTGTTCTTGGGATCACTACATTTAACAGAAAGAGCTAACACTTAAGTGGGTCTCAGCAGCACCCAAGATGCAAGTGTATAAAATGAGCCCAAACTGTTTTATGCACTGGCATTCGGCATATAAGACACACATTTTAGAAATGTGCTATTTCCACCCTACTCTAAGTATCTTTATGGAAGTCATATGTTGTTCTCCATTTTTAGGACTTTAGAGAAGAATTGAATACCAAAATTAAAGAAATGCAAGCTTTGTTTTAAATGACAATTTTACCAAGGAAAAAGTGTGAAGCCTGCCCTAAGGTTTTTTAGCAACCTTCTCTTCTGAATGTATCAATAGCAGTCAACATTCTGAACTCTTTTGAGGTTTATCTATTTGCCTGGTGCCTTTGCCTTTCCCTCTGTTTGGATACATGCATCCAAACTGGTTATGTTGCACCACAGGAACACACACATTAACTGAAAATCTGAAAATCCCAGGCAAACTTTGGGGAAATCATTGTTTGAGAAACCAGATATGCTCAGTAAACTCTGGAAGATAATCAGCTCCCAGCCAACTTTACAAACACTGTTCATTTTCCACTGCTTCCTGCTTGGGTCAGACAGTTTAATGCCTTTTTGGAACTAGAATGAATGACTACAGAAGATCTCAAGTAAGGGAGAAGACAATAAGTTTTCTTTCCTCTTGTTATTTCCAATATTATCTGAGAAATTTGTTTTAAAGAAAGAGAGGAAACATCACTGCGTTAACACAATGGTGAGATATAGCCACAAGGTGTTGTTTGCCTGCCAAGAGGGTATTGAGTTGTAATAGAGAAAAATGAGGTTTAGAGATAATTAATTTCCAAGAGTAGAACACTCTTTATGAATAATAGAATTTACCCCATCTCTCTGGTGGCATTTTAGATTGAAATTTACATTATTCAGGGGGTTTTGAGGGAGTTCACAGTATTTTTTCAGTGAGAAAACTAGTCATATCTTCAAAGTAATCACTCATAAGAATAAAACTGCAATTTGATATTTTACCGTTTTAAGTTTATCTAGCTTTTTGATGACTATTTTAACAGAATAAAATAATACAACTATTGTATGGTATTTGGGCATTGGCTAGGCAGCAAATGTTCTAGTTAATGGTCCAGCACGCTTTCACATCCTTAAAAATTAATGAAACATTCATCTTTGCAAGTGGAGCTTTCTATGCAGAATGTCACAATTGTCACAATTATCAGTCTTGAAAAACTGAGCCAGTTTTCATCTACTGCTTTCAAGTCAGCTAAAGGAGACTCTTTTCTTTCCTTTCATTGCAGAAGAAAAATTCAAATACACTGCAGAGGTCTTAATGGTGGGGCAATTCCCCCAAGACGTCTGACTGCAGAACTGCACTGCACTGCAGTTGCAAGCTTTATTTGCTGGTGGCACAGGGGCTTGAGAGACCTTGAGCACATCAGGGAAATTGAAAGGTATTGCAGCCTTCCAATCAGGCACTGCAAGACAGAAACATACAGTATTACCTCAAAAACACTGCAGCTCATGCTAATTCCACCTGCTGTGGCTGATGGAGAGCGCACTCTGCAGAGGCTCAGTTCTGCCAGAATGTAAGCCAACTGTCTTCCAATAGCTGCATTAAACCAATGATCTAAAATGATATCTCAGTGGCAAAGCTGCACAGTAAAAAGATTTGGGACCTGCTTGATATAATCTCCACTGGAATCTATATAAAAGACGAACATCAGACTGCTGAATCATAAAGTATATATGGTGTCCTTAGAAACAGATAGGCTAATATACTGGAAGATGGGAATGGACAGTGTGAGACATTCTTGTTTTTACTCTAATGTCATGATATTTTGCAATCTCTTCAATTCTTCTCCAATGCAATAAGTTTAAGTTGATAATAAGAAAAATGGTCAGAAGGTGCTTTATGTTATTTCATGGGCAAACAGCTGGAGTATTTAATGGCTGTGTTGGTGAACACTCCCTTTGTTTGCATTTAAACTGCACTGACTGAACAAGTCTCAGTTCATGCCATCTGCTAATCACCCTTGCACAAAATGTATATGTTATTTCCCTTCATTTATTTGCCAGAACTATCCAAAATGACCAACTAAAACAATAAATAAAAGAAATTGAAAACTTTCAGTCTGACACTTTTTGTCATATGTTTAACTCAATATCCAAAGGGAAGAGTCTTCTTACAGCCAAGCAGCTCAGTGTTTGCTGCACCCACACTGAGAAAGCATCTTCTTCCATAGTTCTCTCAATAGATGGGAAGTCAGAATCCATCCCTAGACACTTAACTAAAATTAGTCTTTCACGACAAACTTCAGATTTCACTTAGAGTTGCAGTAACACATGGATAATTCTTGAGGATACTGAAGACCATGTAAACAGCTTTTTCATCTTAGTAGTTGCACTGGGTTTTTTTTAACTTCTCTAACTGGAGACATCAGTGAGGAAAAGGAGTAATTCCCAACAGATAGATGCTGCCCTAAGAAGATGGAAGTCTGAAACTGCTATAGATATCCTACAGGGTCTGACCTTAGTCTCACCATTCGTTAGAGCTGTTGGTGATAGAAGGTCACCACTTCCTTTGACCAGAAACATTATCAAAAATGAGAGGCAGAAAAATAAATAGGAGATGTCATTTCTAGCATGAGGAGAGATGATGAAAAAACAAGGTGGCTGAAGGAAGTGATTGAGATGGGCATTGCAAACGAAAACAGATCTCTACAGAGTGGGGTCCTATGTTGTGTCTTCTTGGAAAACTCAGTGTTAACAACAAAATTTTGTAAACTCTGGAGTGTTAGGAAATTTTCATTTGTCTGGGAAGTTCTGTAGGTAGAGGAGGAAAATATATTTGAGAACTGGTAACAGTTTATTCACTGGAAGATTGCACATGTTGCATTGCCTGAATAGCACTGCTGTAGACATGAAGGTTGTGGTGAGACAGACTGTGCACACCAGGAGCCATGGGGCTGAATCCGCTGAATGTAGAGACACCACAGTGCAACATGATTCCTGACTGAGAGCAGAGACCTGTGTTAAGACCAGAGGGTTAAACCAAAAACTGAAGTGGGATGATGGTTCAGCCATCTATACATTTTAATTTCACATATA
Organism: Pithys albifrons albifrons; assembly: GCF_047495875.1. Lineage (NCBI taxonomy): Eukaryota > Metazoa > Chordata > Aves > Passeriformes > Thamnophilidae > Pithys > Pithys albifrons. The sequence continues at coordinate 46,063,577 of NC_092497.1, forward strand.
TATACTTTTAAAATCTATTATGATGTTCATGTCCGAAAGATTTCAGCAGTTATTCCAAATATATCTCCAATTCCATAAGTACGCAGGTCCCAATCAGACAAAATTTCCCATTTAATTCCCAATTAATTTGAAGGATACATCTGATCCAGTGCAAATAAGTAATAATAAACCTTCAAGTGTTTATTTTTATTCAGAGGTAAAGATTCTTTCTGTGTTTTTCCAAGAGCATTACTGAGTTCCAAAACAGCTTGAAGTCATCATATTGTCACTAGAAAACCATTTTTGCTGTGTTTTTAAGAAGATGGTAGCAGTACACTAATTATCAGCTGTCTGTGATGGGAGCTAGGGACTCTCTTCCATTCCTGCTTTTATATGTAGACAGATTCAGATCAGAATCCTTGGAACATCTGCCAAGGGATAAAAGCACATATAGAAGGTCCCTGTGGTGAGCTGATATGTATCCCACAAGTGAATATCAAGAAAAAGGATTGGCTAATCATCAGGTGTTTTTCAAATACTAAGGACAGTAAAAGAGTGTTAAGTCTTCCAGTCTTATGCTGAGACATAGGCCACACACACTGCACAACACTGAAACCTAGTTTGCATCTGAAGGAACTGGGGAGGCTTGTAAATGGCTGCCTGACACCTCCAACCACTGCCATGACTGTGGGCTACTGTCAGGCTGTGCACACAGACATTTTCCAACTTCGCATGCCCTGACGTGGGCTGAGACAGAGAGAGATGGGCCTTGTTGTTTTAGACAACACTTGTCACTGAAGCAGGGGCTGTTCTTCCTGGTAGATGAACAGGAATCAGAAGAAGACAGGTCACCTGAATTTTCCTAGAAGCAAGTGAATTCCTTGCCAGACACTACCCTACTTAGGACCCCTTAATCTCTACAGATTCACTTGAGATAAAAATTGTCCTGGACTCATAAGTCACACACTGAATGTTAACGCATCACCAGACAATTCTCCTCTGGAAAATGTCAAACTGTTAGGCTAAAGGTGTTATGTGATAATATTTCAGTACTTCTAATCTTTGGGAGAGCAATCCTCATTTGTGAACTGTCTGTCTTTAGAAATAACTGTGAGCTGATTTTTTGAGATTATGGATGATGCAGCTGTGCTGGTTTAAAGGTGAACCAGCAGGGGAAATGAACTCACCACGAGAGAGATTATAAGTCAGACCTAAAATTTAATAATAATATTACAATAGCAACACTGACACACAAGGGAAATTGCTTTCAACTCACAAAACCCCAGCAGTATAACCCAGTGTCCTGGGGCACAAACCCAAGGGGGTTTGTTTGCCCTTGTGCTGAGACCCCTGTGGTTCCCCCAAGTCCAGAGCAAAAGGAAAAGAAAAACCTGTTGGTGCAGGCGAGGGCTGTGGTCTGGGCGAGAGCGGGGATCTCCTCCTGTCAAGGTCCTGCTGCTGCTCTGGATCCGACGAGAGGTTCCCGAGGTCTTCTTACCCACCCCTTATGTACCCTCAGGGAGCTCTCAGTCCTTCCCCCTGGGCAGGGACTCACACAATGGGTGATTAACTCTGGGAGCCAGGGGGTGTTGAGCTGTTGATGGCCCATTGGCAGCTCCGCCCCCCTCAGGCTGGGTGTGAAGTGATAATGGCTCCCTGGGCAGCTGCTGCTAATGGCCCATTGACCTTGGGGAATGAATAGAGGGGGTAGAATACACAGCTTTGATCACCCCCACACAGGGTTAGCTGGTCCCTCCTGCTGAACTAGGACATTATCCACCCCTTATTCTACTCCATCTAGTCATTCCCAAATTAATCCCCTTTTTACCTATACATATATATACACATATATACGATGAAACATTACAAACTCTTCTCGCTCAAAATTAGGTCCCCTTGTGGTACACATCGTGTTTCTCCATCTTTTTGCATTACCCACCAAGTGCAACCAGGTCCTTGAGCAAAGACAATCCCTCGGATGGGTTTGCCTTTGTTTGAGGTGGGACTCACCCAAACAGTCTTTCCTAACATACCTCTCATATGGACCACAGGGACTTTATCTCCATCTACAGTATTCAAGAGTTCTGACTGGGCAGGGCCAGCTCGATTGATGGAGCCCCGGGTGTTGACCAACCAGGTGGCCTTTGCCAAATGCAGCTCCCAGTGTTTGAAAGTTCCCCCACCCAACGCCTTCAAGGTTGTTTTCAGCAGTCCATTACATCGCTCAACTTTCCCGGCAGCTGGAGCGTGGTAGGGGATATGGTACACCCACTCAATGCCGTGCTCTCTGGCCCAGGTGTCTATGAGGCTGTTCTTGAAGTGGGTGCCGTTGTCAGACTCTATTCTCTCTGGGGTGCCGTGTCTCCACAGGACTTGTTTCTCAAGGCCCAGGATGGTATTCTGGGCAGTGGCGTGAGATACGGGGTATGTCTCCAGCCATCCAGTGGTTGCCTCTACCTTGGTCAGCACATAGCGCTTGCCTTGGCGTGTTTGGGGAAGTGTGATGTAGTCAACTTGCCAGGCTTCCCCATACCTGTATTTCGACCACCGTCCACCATACCATAGAGGCTTCACCCGCTTGGCCTGCTTGATGGCAGCACATGTGTCACAGTCATGGATAACCTGTGAGACACTGTCCATGGTTAGATCCACCCCTCGGTCACGAGCCCATCTGTATGTCGCATCTCTGCCCTGATGACCAGAGGCATCATGGGCCCATCGGGCTAGAAACAATTCACCTTTATGCTGCCAATCCAGATCTACCTGAGAAACTTCGATCCTGGCAGCTCGATCCACCTGCTCGTTGTTACGATGCTCCTCATTAGCCCGGCTCTTGGGTACATGAGCATCTACGTGACGGACCTTCACACTCAGCTTCTCTACCCGGGCAGCGATGTCCTGCCACATCTCAGCCGCCCAGATGGGTTTCCCTTTGCGCTGCCAGCCAGCCTTTCTCCAGCGCTCCAGCCATCCCCACAGAGCATTGGCCACCATCCACGAGTCAGTGTAAAGGTAGAGTCTTGGCCACTTCTCTCGTTCAGCGATATCCAAAGCCAGCTGAACAGCTTTCAGCTCTGCAACCTGACTTGATCCACCTTGTCCTTCAGTCGCTTCTGCAACTCGACGTGTAGGACTCCATACAGCTGCTTTCCATTTCCGGCTTGTCCCTACAATGCGGCAAGAGCCATCTGTGAAGAGAGCATATCGCTTCTCCTCTTCTGGTAGCTGGTTATATGGTGGGGCCTCCTCAGCTCGTGTCACCTGCTCCTCTTCTTCTTCAGAGGACAATCCGAAACTCTCACCTTCCGGCCAGTTAGTGATGATTTCCAAAATCCCAGGGCGATTAGGATTCCCTATCCGGGTTCGCTGCGTGATCAGAGCGATCCACTTACTCCATGTGGCATCAGTGGCGTGATGGGTAGAAGGAGCTTTTCCTTTGAACATCCAGCCCAACACTGGTAGTCGGGGTGCCAGGATGAGCTGTGCCTCAGTGCCAATGACTTCTGAGGTGGCTCAAACTCCTTCATAAGCTGCCAGGATCTCTTTCTCAGTTGGGGTGTAGCTGGCCTCAGATCCTTTGTATCCCCGACTCCAGAATCCCAGCGGTCGTCCTCGAGTCTCCTCAGGTACTTTCTGCCAGAGGCTCCAGGATGGGCCATTCTCCCCGGCTGCAGTGTAGAGCACATTCTTCACATCCTGTCCTGTCCTGACTGGCCCAAGGGCTACTGCATGGGTAATCTCCTGTTTAATCTGCTCAAAGGCTTGTTGTTCTTCAGGGCCCCACTGGAAATCATTTTTCTTCCGTGTCACAAGGTAGAGAGGGCTTACAATCTGACTGTACTCAGGGATATGCATCCTCCAAAAGCCCACGGCACCTAGGAAAGCCTGAGTTTCCTTCTTGCTGGTCGGTGGGGACATAGCTGCTATTTTGTTGATCACCTCTGTTGGAATCTGACGACGCCTGTCTTGCCACTTCACTCCTAGGAACTGAATTTCCTGAGCAGGTCCCTTGACCTTACTTCGTTTAATGGCAAAACCAGCTCTTAGGAGAATCTGGATTATCTTCTTTCCTTTCTCAAAAACCTCCCCTTCTGTGTTCCCCCATACAATGATGTCATCGATGTACTGTAGATGTTCTGGAGCCTCACCCTTTTCCAGTGCAGTCTGGATCAGTCCATGGCAAATGGTGGGACTGTGTTTCCACCCCTGGGGCAGTCGATTCCAGGTGTACTGCACCCCCTTCCAGGTGAAAGCGAACTGCGGCCTGCACTCTGCTGCCAACGGAATGGAGAAAAAGGCATTGGCAATATCGATGGTGGCATACCACTTGGCTGCCTTGGACTCCAGCTCATACTGAAGCTCCAGCATGTCCGGCACAGTGGCACTCAGGGGGGGTGTGACCTCATTGAGACCACGGTAATCCACCGTCAGCCTCCACTCTCCACTGGACTTTCGTACTGGCCATATGGGGCTATTAAAGGGTGAGTGAGTCTTGCTGACCACCCCTTGGCTCTCCAGCTCACGAATCATCTTGTGTATGGGGGTCACAGAGTCTTGGTCAGTGCGGTATTGCCGATGGTGCACTGTGGCTGTGGCCAGCGGTACCAATTGTTCTTCAACTTTCAGCAGTCCCACAGCAGAAGGGTCCTCTGAGAGGCCAGGCAAGGTGCTCAGCTGTCTGATTTCCTCTGTCTCCACAGCAGCTATGCCAAAGGCCCAACGCAGTCCCTTTGGGTCTTTGAAATATCCATTCCTCAGGTAGTCTATGCCAAGGATACACGGGGCTTCTGGACCAGTCACAATGGGGTGTCTATGCCATTCCTTCCCAGTCAAGCTGACTTCAGCTTCCAGTACAGTCAGCTGTTGGGATCCCCCTGTCACCCCAGAAATAGAGATGGATTCTGCCCCGACGTATCCTGATGGCATCAACGTGCATTGTGCACCAGTGTCCACTAAAGCTTTGTATTTCCGTGGGTCTGATGAGCCAGGCCACCGAATCCACACAGTCCAATAAACCCGATTGTCCCTCTCCTCTACCTGGCTAGAGGCAGGGCCCCCCTAGTTCTGGTCATGGTATTCACTGCGCTCTCCCTGTGAATATGACCAGGAGGTTCCTTCAAGAGAATCGGGCATAACATCATCATTTCTATACTGTCTGGAGCCTTGCCCACGAGAGACCGGAGCAGCCTTCAACCTTGAAGAATTCCCTGTGTTAGTTGTGCCTCTTTGCAATTCATGTACCCGAGCTGCTAAGGAAGAGGTGGGTTTCCCATCCCACTTCCTCATATCTTCTCCATGCTCATGGAGGTAAAACCACAGATTGCCGCGTGGAGTGTACCCTTTCTCCTTAGCTGGAAGACGCCTGCTTCTGATGGCAGAGACTCTCGTTTGTTCTGGAGAGATATGAAAGAGTCCTTCCTTAATCTTCTCTTCCAGTTCAGCCAGTTTTGTTTCCACAGCTGAGACGTGGGCTCGTAATGGAGCAGTGACAGTGTCTTCATAAATCCTGAGTTTGCTGACCAGTGCACCCACCTTGTCTTCTCCCTCTCTCCACTGCAATGTTGCAAGGTAGCGAGAATACATTTCTGGCCCAAGTCGTGCAAATTTTAACCACATCTGGGATGTGCACTGGACACCATCTGGACTTTTAGGGAATCTCTCATCCTCTGAAAAGATTATCTCCAGTACGGCTAATTCCCTTAAGCACCGGATACCTTGTTCCATCGTGTTCCACTGTCCTTGCTGTACATGGAGGTCCTCCTTACAAAGATATCTCTCCCTCACGCTTGACAACAGTCGCCGCCAGAGGCTGAGAGTTTCCTGTCTCTTTCCAATGTCCTGATCAATGACAACATCTCGAGAAAGGGATCCCAGCTGCCTTGCCTCACTCCCATCTAGAATTGTATCATTGGCTGCAGCATCCCAGATTCGAAGTAGCCAGGTCAAGATGGACTCATTTGCCTGTCGTGTGAACTCTCTCCGGAGCTCACGCAGCTCTCCCAGGGATAGGGACTGGGTGATTATTTCTGGCTCCATTTCTTCTGCTTGAGATGAAGGTCCTGACTCTTCCTCGTCATTCACTATACGAACTGATTTGGTCTTTGATTTTCTTTTCTGGACAGGGGCAACTGCCATCGGTTTCTGTTGTCCTTCTGGCTCCTGCAAGGTTTGTGTGGACATGGTGCTGGTTGATTTGTTTCCCTTTCTCTCTGGCTCAGCTGTGGTTTGTGTGGGCATGGTGCTGGTTGATATGTCTCTTCTCTCTGACTCGGCCATGGTTTGGGTGGACATGGTGTTGGTTGATGTACCTCTCTTCCTCTCTGGCTCAGTCATGGTCTGGGTGGACATGGTGCTGGTTGATGTATCTCTCTTCCTCTCTGGCTCAGCCGTGGTTTGGGTGGACATGGTGCCTGTGGATTTGCTCCTTTTCTCCTCCTCCTGATGATGCTGTACCACCCCAAGCAGTGTGCGGTAGGCAGTGGCCAGGGCCCAGCAGGTTGCTGTGAGCTGCACATCTCTGGGACTACCAGAGCATCTTCCTTTCACATGGCTTAGCATTTTGGCAGGGTCCTGCAGTTGTTCTGGGGTGAATTTCCAGATCATTTGAGGAGAGAAGGTCTCCAAATACTGGCCCATATCTTCCCACTTCCCGTACCACTCAACATCATCCGCTCCCAGGGCAGGCCTCCAGCAAGTCTCCTTAGAGAGCCCAGTTCTGACCCTAAACATGGTGTATACAGTACAGAGGAGACAAAGCAACACTAACAGCACTAACAGTAGGATTATACTGTCCCTAACATCAAAAGGAAGCTCAATATTTTCAATGATTGTTGTAGCAGAGGTGAAAAGGTGGAAGTAACCATCTCCGCCTGTTTTCCCCACAGTCTGGGTGCTATTTTTAATGAGACCCCAGAGGTAACAACCCAAACCAGGACAGGCAGACCAGACTGAATATACATTCACAATGAAATTCATTGCTTCTGATGTTATGACAACATAAACATAGTATATTAATAAAGCAATTTTGATCCTTCTCCCTGGTATTAAAGAGAGCATCAAAATAGGCACATGGTTCCCCATGTGTCGAAATATGAACAGGCCCAGATACACCATCCACATGAATACATCAAGCAACATGGTAGTCAGGGAGTTTCTGTATCCAAATACACAAAATGAAATTGTAATTCTGACTTCTCTCTCGTGGCCCCACGTTGGGCGCCAAAAGATGTGCTGGTTTAAAGGTGAACCAGCAGGGGAAATGAACTCACCACGAGAGAGATTATAAGTCAGACCTAAAATTTAATAATAATATTACAATAGCAACACTGACACACAAGGGAAATTGCTTTCAACTCACAAAACCCCAGCAGTATAACCCAGTGTCCTGGGGCACAAACCCAAGGGGGTTTGTTTGCCCTTGTGCTGAGACCCCTGTGGTTCCCCCAAGTCCAGAGCAAAAGGAAAAGAAAAACCTGTTGGTGCAGGCGAGGGCTGTGGTCTGGGCGAGAGCGGGGATCTCCTCCTGTCAAGGTCCTGCTGCTGCTCTGGATCCGACGAGAGGTTCCCGAGGTCTTCTTACCCACCCCTTATGTACCCTCAGGGAGCTCTCAGTCCCTCCCCCTGGGCGGGGACTCACACAATGGGTGATTAACTCTGGGAGCCAGGGGTTGTTGAGCTGTTGATGGCCCATTAGCAGCTCCGCCCCCCTCAGGCTGGGTGTGAAGTGATAATGGCTCCCTGGGCAGCTGCTGCTAATGGCCCATTGACCTTGGGGAATGAATAGAGGGGGTAGAATACACAGCTTTGATCACCCACACACAGGGTTAGCTGGTCCCTTCTGCTGAACTAGGACAGCAGCTCAACAGCATTTGGACTTAGCACAAAGCTGTCTGTGGTACACATTGCAAATTTCTTTCTTTTCCAGACTAAGTAAATTGAAAAGAATTTTCTTCTACAAGATGAAGTAAGAATTACAATGATTGTTTCACTGAAATATTTCCAAACTAGAATGTCAGTAAAGACTAGAATCCTCAAAGTTTTAAGCATTGATGTTTTTCTAGATAGTTAAAGGTGCCAATGATGGGAAATTATGGGAAAGAAGAATGATAACAGAACACATAAAAGGTAGTAGATAATATTCATTGGTTGAATATAGGTAGTATTCATTGTCTGAATTTGTCTCCAGCAAAAAGAAACTTCAAGAAAATCATCAAAGTAGCAGTAAAAGTTTTCTTTTTCCTGAGCAATAACTTTGTGTTTTGAGGTTTAGGGAAGTCACCTTAGTTTCATATTCTCTGGGAACAGTCTTTCCAAAGTAGATTTACCAGTTGACGGAAGAAAAATTGAGGCACCCTCACCACCTGCTTCTCTATCAGTATCAACTATCACAGAATAAAGTCCCATGTTCTGTAATGGCTAGTACACACACACACCCCAACTCAGACTTGTTTCTGTTTCATTTGGTTCTACTCTGATCCTGAATTCTACTGGAACTAGTGAGGGTTTTACATGACAAACAGGTAAGATTAGGTGCCCTGCGTTTCTGTAAGGTAAGCAGAATATCAGACACCAGGGCACCATGTTTCAGCTCCGTGATGCTGAAAAGTGAGGAATTTTGGTATGTAGAAAGAGAAAGAACAATGAAGCTATCAGCATTGCTGGAACCTGAAAAATTGTCTCTGGGAGCTGTGAGGGATTAAAAAAAAAGAAAAGAGATACAGATCTTCTCTTGATTTTTTTCTAAGCTGATTCACTCCTCAATGATATAAATTGTATTGGGATGTGCAGTTGCTATCTCTTAAATACATCTTGCTGTGGTTGTAATAGGAAACTTGAATTTGCTTCTAAATATGTAATTATGGGTGCAAATTAAGTGAGCAGCATGATATTACAAACTGATATCGCCATTCTCTGTATAACTAGTGCTATAAATCAGAATTAATGACAATAAAATCAGTAAAAATTTGGTGAAATAGAACAAATTAGAAGAGTATTAGGACCATTGTAACTTGAGAGTAGTGACTTTAGTGAGTGCTCAACTTTGACACAGAGTTTATTTTTTGTGCTCATCTTTCCCTTGACCTTCTTTGTTCCAAAATGAAATTGCTTCTCATAAGAAGAGAAATCCATAGAAAGTTGCAAGCTGTTCTATTTCATGCTTGTCTTAGGCACAGCATTCTTCCCAGTCTGGCCCAGACTCCTGGGGAGACAAACTTACAATTTACTGTAAGGAGATGGTTCATGCTAAGACTGTGCTTTGTTGTAAAATTCTGGGATTGCAGCAAACTGTTTCAACACTCAATATAAGACAAGCCATCTATTGGGGGGAAAAAATTCCAAAAAAGGAATCCACAACACTTCCGATTGCAAAAAAATTAAACGGAAACAAAAAACCACAACAAACCACCCAACTTCACTGAACTTGCTCTTTGTGTAACAACCACTCTCCTTTAGCAAATCAACAAGTAAGACAAAGAATTCTTCTTCAGTTTTGCCTTAAGCTCTTTCTTCCTCAAGCACTGGTTCAGAATTAAATTACGTTCTTGATTTTCTTTTGCTTTTGTTTCTTGTAACTGCCTATCTTTTGTTCCCTTACCAACATTTCATCATCCATATCATTTTTCAAAAACAATTCTGTCCAACAGAGAGGAGGACAAGTTTTAGTAATACAGATCATGATTTCATCAGCCCTTCTTATGGAATCTTGAATGAAAATGTAAAAGGTTTCATGGCAACATAGGAGACATGAGGGCCAAACCTGCCACTGCCTACCAGATAGTTTAGGGAGGTCAGTTCACCTGTCTGGTTTGTCTCAGCTTTTTGTCGTAAAATAAGAATGATGACAGGATGGCACCCAGTGAAGAGAGGGTTTCAGAAACTCTAGAGGCTTTTCTTGATGGAAAAGAATGTCATATAGTAAATCTCAAAAAAGAGCTGGTTGGCTGAGACAGTATTTGTCCAGATTTTTTCCACTGAATTAATACCAGTTCTGACATATATCAATATTTCAGTTCTTGAGATGACAGCTGTAATAATGGGAGCAGTATACAGTTGAATCTGCAGAGCTCTCAATAGGATCTTGGTAAGGCTGTTGGAGAAATACTTAAATAATTTATATCAGTTTATATAGGGGTTTACATTCCTATACCACATCTGAGAAAAAGCAGATAGATGATTTATCTTTTTTTTTTTTGCCATGAATATGGAATAAAAATTCTAGGAAAGACAGTATTAAAGACGTGGATCAAAAGCTGTAGCATGTTTTTTGGACACAATATGCTCTTAAATATTTGAAAGAGCCCTGCGTTTTTAAGTTCTCAAATATATGGTTTTAAATATTGTCATTTAGAAACTAAGAAATTTGCCTGTAGTCCTTTTTTCTGCATTGCTCACATTTCACTCCCAACTCTCCCAGAGGTCAATGTCAATATGTCATTGGTTATACTGGATTCAATGTTGTCCTATTCCTATTGCTCTGGGTCACCTGAATCCATGCAATTTTGCAACCTAAATGCCTTACCAGGGCAAATTTTACCAGCCAGCAAAACACAGCTAAGTGCCTTGCACCAGATTGTAAAGGCGCAAACAGAGGAGACTGGGCACAGTCACTTCCAGGAGCAACAAGGACACAGCTACTCCAGACACAGAATGTGGTCAGAATGTACTAATATACCAAAATATCAGTATATAATGATATACCAGGAGTAGTTTCCTGGGGACAGGAGAGATCTTGTTCTAGTGAGATGCCCTGCACTCTCCTCCATGGGAGCAGAACTTGTCCTGTCTCATCTACAGTGTCTCTTCACCAAGAGGTACAACCATGGTAGACTTCTGAAGCAAAAAGTTATAAAAATCTAATGGGGAAGCTGGAGGAAATGAGAGGTGACAGCATTGTTAGCACAGCTTAATTGCAGAGAATTTTGTCCTCGAGCCCTGTCCTAGTTCAGCAGGAGGGACCAGTTAACACTGTGTGGGGGGTGATCAAAGCTGTGTATTCTACCCCCTCTATTCATTCCCCAAGGACAATGGGCCATTAGCAGCAGCTGCCCAGGGAGTCATTAGCACCTTCACACCCAGCCTGAGGGGGTGTGGCTGCTAATTGGCCATCAACAGTTCAACAATACCCCCTGGCTCCCAGAGTTAATCACCCATTGTGTGAGTCCCCACCCAGGGGAGGGACTGGGTGCTCCCTGAGGGTACATAAGTGGTGGGTAAGAAGACCTCTGGAACTTCTCGTCGGATCCAGAGGAGCAGCAGGACCTTGACAGGAGGAGATCACCACTCTCGATCAGACTATGACTGCCACTCTCAACCAGACTACAGCCCTTGCCTGCACCAACAGGTTTTTCTTTTCCTTTTGCTCTGGACTTGGGGGAGCCACAGGAGTCTCAGCACAAGGGCAAACAAATCCCCTTGGGTTTGTGCCCCAGGACATTGGGTTATACTGCTGGGGTTTTGTGAGTTGAAAGCAATTTCCCTTTTGTGTCAGTGTATTTATTGTAATATTTTTATGAAATTTTAGCTCTGACTTATAATCTCTCTCGTGGTGAGTTCATTTCCCCTGCTGATTTGCCTTTAAACCAGCACAAGCCCTCACATGCCTTGCTACATCACTGTCCATCTGCAGTGGGAGTGTTCTTGAGAAAAAATATTTAAATGCATGTGTTTATATACAAATATACATATATATATGTGTGTATCTTTGTGTAAAATTATGATTACAAATGTAATTGTGTCCCTCAGTCAGAGAGGTTCAGCATATCTAATTTATCTTCAGAACAAACAGAGTCACGGAGCAATGAATATTCCCTGCTCTTAGCTGTTTTTGAAAAGAGCCCTTCTTCACTTTCAGAGGTCTCTTCCTCACAGCAGTATTGCCCTGTCATTTCAAGTCATAAAACTGAGAGTCTCACCATGCATGCTTCATCTGTCTCCACCTTGCCTGACACAGCTAAGAGATTATTTTCCTCAGGCAGGGCTGAGGAGGGTTAAGAAGATCTGGTGTATTACCTGCCTTGCCGGTTTCCACCTCATGTCAATCACGTGGTGTTGTACATTGAAAAGGCCATGGTGATGTTCCAGTTAAATGATGCAGTCACAGCAAGGGCCTTTGGAGGATCATGAAGAAACATTACAATTGAGGAGGTGGGAGTGAAAAATCCACGAAGTTGCCTAGAGGGGCTGTATAAGAACTGTTATAAAAGGTCTCTTGCAAAACCTAAGATAAAGCAAAAAGGAGAAGATGGCCAGGCTACTCTGTCACTGTGCAGATGCATGCTTCCAGAAGTAGGGATGAATGGGCAGCATTGCAGCTCTGCAGAGGAACAGTCTGCCTCTCCCTCTTTCACATACTGCTGACATAGCAGCAATGCAGGGAATCATAGAATCATAGAATCATAGAATCGATTGGGTTGGAAAAGACCTCCAAGATCATCGAGTCCAACCCTTGGTCCAACTCTAGCTCATTTACTAGATCATGGCACCCAGCGCCACGTCCAATCTGCATTTAAAGATCTCTAGGGATGGTGAATCCACCACCTCTCCGGGCAGCCCATTCCAATGCCTGATTACTCTCTCTGTAAAAAATTTTTTTCTGATATCCAACTTAAATTTCCCCTGGCAGAGCTTAAGCCCATGCCCCCTTGTTCTATTGCTGAGTGCCCGGGAGAAGAGACCAGCCCCCACCTGGCTATAACTTCCCTTCAGGTAGTTATAGACAGTGATGAGGTCACCTCTGAGCCTCCTCTTCTCCAGGCTAAACAACCCCAGCTCCCTCAGCCTCTCCCCATAGGACTTGTGCTCCAGTCCCTTCACCAGCCTTGTTGCTCTTCTCTGGACCCGCTCCAGCATCTCAATATCCTTTCTGAACTGAGGGGCCCAGAACTGAACACAGTACTCAAGGTGTGGCCTCACCAATGCAGAGTACAGGGGAAGGATCACTTCCCTGGTCCTGCTGGCCACGCTATTTTTGATACAGGACAGGATCCCATTGGCCTTCTTGGCCACCTGGGCACACTGTTGACTCATGTTGAGCTTCCTGTCAATTAGTACTCCAAGGTCCTTTTCTGCCTGGCTGCTCTCCAGCCACTCTGTGCCCAGCCTGTAGCGCTGCAGGGGGTTGTTGTGGCCAAAGTGCAGGACCCGGCACCTGGCCTTGTTGAACTTCATCCCATTGGAATCAGCCCATCTCTCAAGTCTATCCAGATCCCTCTGCAGAGCCCTCCTGCCTTCCAGCAGGTCGACACTCCCTCCCAACTTGGTGTCATCAGCAAATTTGCTGATGATGGACTCAATCCCCTCATCTAAATCATCAATAAAGATGTTAAACAGGACTGGACCCAACACAGACCCCTGGGGAACACCACTGGTGACTGGCCGCCAGCTGGATGCAGCTCCGTTCACCAGCACTCTCTGGGCCCGACCCTCCAGCCAGCTCTTAATCCAGGAGAGGGTATACTTGTCCAGGCCATGGGCTACCAGCTTTTCCAGGAGTATATTATGGGAGACAGTATCAAAGGCCTTGCTGAAGTCCAGATAGACCACATCCACAGCCTTCCCCTCATCCACCAGGTGGGTCACCTGATCGTAGAAAGAGATCAGGTTGGTCAGACAGGACCTGCCCCTCCTAAACCCATGCTGGCTGGGTCTAATCCCTTGTCCACCCTGAAGGTGCTGTGTGATTGCACTCAGGATGAACTGCTCCAGAACCCTGCCAGGCACAGAGGTCAGGCTGACAGGCCTGTAGTTGCCAGGGTCCTGCTTGCAGCCCTTTTTGTGGATTGGGGTGACATTCGCCAACCTCCAATCATCTGGGACCTCCCCAGAGAGCCAGGACTGTTGGAAGATGATGGAGAGCGGTTTGGCAAGCTCTTCTGCCAGCTCCTTCATCACCCTGGGATGGATCCCATCTGGTCCCATAGACTTGTTAGGATCCAGCTGGCTCAGTAAGTCGGTCACTATTTCCTCCTGGAATACAGGAGGGGTATTCAGCTCCCTCTCCCTGTCTACCAGCTCCAGAGGCCAGTTGTCTTGAGGGCCACCTGTCTTACTGGTGAAAACTGAGGCAAAGTAGGTGTTAAGTACCTCAGCCTTCTCCTCATCTTCCTTAACTATATTTCCCTCCAAGTCCAACAGAGAATGGAGGTTTTCCTTGCCCCTCTTTTTGTTATTAATGTATTTATAAAAGGACTTTTTGTTATCCCTAACTGAAATAGCCAAATTTACTTCAAATTCCACTTTTCTTTCCCTAATTTTTTTCCTGCATGACCTAGCTCTATCTGTAAATTCTTCATAAGTAGCCAGCCCTTTTTTCCATAGTCTGTAAACTTTCTTTTTATCCCTGATTTCTTGCAGAATCTCCCTATTTAACCAAGCTGGCTGTCTTCCCCTCCGGCTGGCCTTTCGGCACACTGGGACAGCCTGTTGCTGTGCATTCAAAATCTCCCTCTTAAAACATGTCCATCCCTCCTGGACCCCCTTACCTTTAAGGGTTGTTTCCCAGGGTATACTCTGAATCAGTTCTTTGAATAGGCCAAAATCTGCTCTCCGAAAGTCCAAGGTAGAGGTTTTAATGGTGACTCTCCTTACATCCCTGAGGACTGAAAATTCTATTATTTCATGGTCACTATGCCCCAGGCGGCCTCCAACCACTACATCATCTACCAGCCCCTCTCTGTTTGTAAATAGTAGGTCTAGCAGGGCCTTCCCCCTGGTAGGCTCATTTACCAGTTGATGAAGGAAATTGTCCTCTATACACTCCAGGAACCTCCTTGACTGCCTCTTCTCTGCAGTATGAAGCTCCCAGCAGATATCTGGCAGGTTAAAGTCACCCACAAGAACAAGGGCTGGAGATTTTGAGACATCTGCCAGCTGCTTGTAGAATAATTCATCCCCTTCATCATCCTGGTTGGGTGGTCTGTAACAGACACCCACAAGGGTGTCAGCCTTGTTGGCCTTGCCCCTGATTCTGGCCCACAGGCACTCAACCTTGTCACTGCTGACCTCAACTTCAACAGAGTCAAGAGACTCTCTAACATATAAAGCCACCCCTCCACCTCTCCTTCCCTGCCTGTCTTTTCTGAAGAGCTTGTAGCCCCCCATAGCAGCACTCCAGTCATGTGATTCATCCCACCACGTTTCTGTGACAGCAACTATGTCATAGTTTTCCTGCTGCACTATGGCTTCCAGCTCCTCTTGTTTGTTTCCCATACTGCGTGCATTGGTGTACATGCACTTCAGCTGGGCCATTGATTTCATTCTCAACTCAGGCTCTATGCTCTTAGGCCTGTCTCTGGAGAGCCCAGTTGCCGTCCCTTCCCCCTTCAAACCTAGTTTAAAGCCCTCCTAACTAACCCTGCCAACTTATGGGCTACAGTTCTTTTGCCCTCCCTAGATAAATGAAGCCCATCTGCTTTGATGAGACTGGGCAACACGGAGTTCACGCCATGATCAAAAAACCCAAAATTTTGACGATAGCACCATCCCCTAAGCCACCTGTTGGTAAGCTGGGCTTTCCTAAACCTCTCCTCATTCATCCCAGCTAGCACAGGAACTGAGGCAATTACTACCTGTGCTCCTGTCCCCTGAAGAGATCGGGTCAGTGCCTTGAAATCTTTTTTAATTACTCTGGTACTCCTTTTATTAATGTCATCACTTCCAACCTGGACAACCAACAGTGGGTAATAGTCTGAGGGTTGGATAAGTTTAGGAAGTTTTTTGGTAATATCCCTCACCCTGGCCCCAGGAAGGCAGCAAACTTCCCTGTGGGACGGGTCTGGCCGACATATAGGGCCCTCAGTTCCTCTCAGAAGGGAGTCACCTATTACAACAACCCTTCTCTTTTTTCTCTTACCTGTAGTCGTAACCCGTCCGGTAGGCTGGGGGTAACCAGAAGATCTTGTAGATAGATCCTCCTCCTGACTGTCCTCCAACAGACTGCCCGAGTCCAGGGCCATATACCTGTTTTTTAAGGGCACCCTGGCAGGTGAAAGGGGTCGAGAGGGGGTGTTTTTGCCTCTCTGACCAGGCACCTGTTTCCATTCATCCCCAACCCTATGGTTTGTTCCGTCTGCCTGATGGCAGGAGGGGCTGGGCTTCACCACCTCCTGCTGGGCTTCCTTAGGGGTGGAAAGGGTGTGACTCCACCAGTCAATTTCCCTTTCACTCTCCCTTATGTTTCTGAGCCTATCAACCTCTTCCTTTAGCTCTGCCACCAGACCCAGCAAATCGTTCACCTGCTCACATCGTATGCAGGCACTTCTCATACTGTCCTCTGGTAGTAGGTCCAGGCTCAGACAGTCTATGCAGCCGGAGGCCTGAGTGGCTGCATCCTTTTTAGAGGGTTCTGTCTGTATTGACACCCCTCTACTGGTGACAGGAGCAACAGCTTTCATTTTTCTGGGAGGCATGACTGCCTTAAGCTGGGGGGAAAGGTAGAAAGAGACAAAGAAACAAATGAACAGAGGAGAGAAAAAAAAAAAAAAAAAAAAAAAAAAAAGCTGCAGAAATACCTAGGCTTCTGCCCTGCCTGTTTGCCCTGCCTGTGCGAACTGCCGTGCAAACTGCCGTGCCACGCCCTCACAGACGTGCCACGCCCCTGTTTGCCCACTCCTGTTCGCCGCGCTCCGGGTCGCTTGCGCTCCCTAGAGATGTTCTTAAAGCCTGCTCACTCTCCTGCTAACGAGCAAGCCCCGCCTCCAACTCCCCTCTGAGTCACCTGCTGATAGCTGAAGGAGCAGCAAACAAAGCCTGCCAGGGAATGAGCCAAGCAGCTCCCTTCCCTCCCTTTAAAGCCTTCTCACTCTTCTGCTAACGAGCAAGCCCCGCCTCCAACTCCCCTCTGAGTCACCTGCTGATAGCTGAAGGAGCAGCAAACAAAGCCTGCCAGGGAATGAGCCAAGCAGCTCCCTTCCCTCCCTTTAAAGCCTTCTCACTCTCCTGCTAACGAGCAAGCCCCGCCTCCAACTCCCCTCTGAGTCACCTGCTGATAGCTGAAGGAGCAGCAAACAAAGCCTGCCAGGGAATGAGCCAAGCAGCTCCCTTCCCTCCCTTTAAAGCCTTCTCACTCTCCTGCTAACGAGCAAGCACCGCCTCCAACTCCCCTCTGAGTCACCTGCTGATAGCTGAAGGAGCAGCAAACAAAGCCTGCCAGGGAAGAAGGTTATTATCTGAATGTAGCTATGCCAACAGTCAGGAAAGAGAAGAAAAGAGGAGGAGAAAATATGAGGGACAGTGGTTTTATGCAGAGGGAGAGGGAGCCACTAAATCAGAAAGGAAGAAGTACCTTCCCCAGCTGACTCAAGCAAGTGGAAACCAGTGTTGGTGGATGCACAGAGGATGCACCTGCATGGTCCCTGTATCACATTGTGCCACTGGTGTCTTTGCAGAAATTGCATACAGGTGGCCTTGATTTCTAGCACATCCTTAAATGCCAGTGTAGTGTACCTGCAAGCTGCCAGAATGCAATCTCCCTTACAATGGTGTGGTAGTTTTAGCCAGGCCTCAATTTGGCAGGCTCAGAGAATCTACACAGATTAGCAGAGACTGGTATTACTTGACTTAAGTAACCAAAGAAATAAAACTTTCATACCAGATGACACAAACCTGAGATATAAATATAGTAGAGTAGGAGTGTTCTCTCAGTTCCATCACGTCTGCAGCAGAAACAGGACACACTGCCACTGTCCTGCTGAGGTGGGCCTTGGCTGCTGCCCACTGCTACATCACATTTTGTTTTAGTTCAGGGAAGTAGAAACATTTTGTTGTTATTCTTTCTGTTCTTTGCTGGGTGTCTTTTGGGGTGCTTTATGAATCTAGAGTAATGAAATCTGGTTTTGGTAGGAGGTAGAAAATTGTTGTTATATCTAACTTGTGTAAGTGTGTGTTATATTGTAGTTTTAATTTTCTTTTCTGTATAAATATATATAGTTAGTTTAAGTAGAAACCTAGTTTGAGTTTCTAGGGGTTTTTTCCTTTCTCCCTTTTCCTCCAAAGGAGAACTGAGGGAGCTGACACTCTGTATTGGGCAGTTGGCATTTTGCCTGCTCAAGCTGAGACAAATGGACAAACCCCATCCAAAAAGACCAGCGCAGGAGAACACTACTAAAGATTACTCTACACCCACCATATATCACATTCATTTCCATGGGCTCATCTTATGGTCAAAGCATGAGGGCAGATCTTCGTTGCTTGCTCAACAGGAACTTGAAAACCCAGAGAATGGAAAAGGCAAGTTTACTGTAGATCTTTCTGCCTGTTATAGATGAGTCAGCATTACTGCAGATTTTCCTACAGGCCAGGACTTATATAATTCTTATTTCTATGTTTTCTGAAAACACAGACAGAGATGCAAGGGTAATAATCTACCTGCCACCTGTACTACATGCCCAATTCCTCTCTTATTCATGAATTCAAAAGTCTTGGTAAAAGGTAGTGGTGCTTCATGTAAGAATAATTCAGGCTCAAGCAATACAAAGTACCTAACAGGAAGTAAATTAACTGGACAGGCAGATATATACAGTGAGAAATTTGAATCTATATATGTCCAAAAGAAGAGTCAAATTGCAAACATAGTCCAGTCTTTTTAAATAGGTCGTATTGATTTTGTTGAGTCCTCCCCAAAAAGAAAAATTATAGTAGAAAGCAATACAGCTCTGGAACTCGTTATACAGAGGTGCTGTGGCATCTCTTCCTTGGAGGTTTTGAAGGCTTGGCTAGACACAGACATCAGGCTAGCAGCAATCTCACTGATCTAGAGGTTATACTGTGGAGTTTCATACATTATTTTCCATAACCATATCTATGATTTTATGGAAAACACTGAAAGTTTCTCCCTAAAGAGGGTTGAATGAGCATCCTAAAATCTAATGGACTTGAGAGCATTCAGCATTCTTCATATTGGTCACAAAATTCCATGCTTATTTAGCATATTCTTCTCAAAATGCATCTGATAGCAAACCTACCATTCTCCCCACCTACTGTTGAATAAAAATCTATGAAAACCAACTCTCCTAACTTGTTATATTATTAATATTCTATATGAAGAAAATGACTCATGGGCTGATGCTCTTAAAAAACTCTTCCAGGGAGCTTATCACTTTAGTACAAAGCAAAGAAACACCTTTAAAAATGAATAATTATTTCTGAAATTAATATCTGCCAGTAATAACTTGAGCATTCTCTGGATGCATAATTTCATCTCACAGTCCACTAACTTTCCCCCTTTTAGCCTGCCATGGCGTTGGCATTATCTTGTAATCTTTACCCAGCATGGGAATATGTCAGCCTTTAACCTTTAGGTTTCTTGCTAGTTCTTACCTGATACCTCATGTTCTCTGTGTTTAAATAAAATAATTCTATTCTACTTTTTTTTCTATTCTTTTTTATTGATGACCAGAAAATAACTGAAGATTCAGAGCAGGAAGAAAACATCCTGTATGAACACCCATTGGTTTCCTAGAAAGACTGTAATTAAGTTGCAGTTCATAGAAACATATGAACATAAGAATTGTCAAAATGTCTCTCACTAGGAACCTAAATCCTGCAAAAGCAGCAGAGAATACTGCTTCAGGGGAAGAAAAACATTATGTTACAACAAAATAAATTATAATGTATACTATTACAAAGAACGCATTACGTCCTCACCTAAACAGCAGTCAACAAGGGTTTCTATAAAATAACAAAAATAAAATTAATAGATTCAAACAGACAAAAGGAAACACTTTTATAAATCTTTTTAGAACAAAATCGTAGAAAGACCTTTAATTCTTACCAAAAAAAAAAAAAAAAAGAAAAGAAAAAGAAAGTAAGTTTATGCATTTCTTTTCTCATAGCTGATGACATTGGAGTTGGGCATGTCTGTGCACCTCAACCATGAGTTTTATTGTCACAGAGCAGGTCACATCACTCCAAAGCTGACTACAAACTGAAGATATTATAGGTCTTTCTTTTACTTTAGGTGAAAAAATGGCCTCTGCACAACTTTTTCTTGGATAATACCTGTGAATTTTGCCAAGTTTTGTGCTTGTCCAGGGATTTCTTCTTGATTTCTGCTAAGAACTTTGACTTATGGTTTTTAAGAGGCCGATGAGAGGAGTCTAAAATATACCTGTATCCAAAGCAGCAGGGCCCCATTCAGAAAATATGTAGCACAGAACATTGCTACTGTGGTGTTCCCTAGCCTCAGTTTAAAGCTGTTCATCAGCTTATTAATTTCTGACTGAAGGTCCAAATTGAGCAGTCACCTTCATTGAGCTTCCACAATGCAAACCATAGCTTATTTTTACCCTGGGAGGTGACAACTAATTCAGAAGCCATCGATGTATGTAAGGAGATTAATTTGTTCCATCTGACTTGTATTCCCTTGTAGCGATCAACAATGAATGTAATTTACCGTCATGTTGCCCAACTGTCTCAAGCTACCTGCAGTAGTCTTTTCATCAGCAAGTTTGGCCAATTTGCTATTCAAATCCCTTCTTTCAGTAATAAACCACCGTTCATTTAGGAAGCTAATTCCCCTCCAGGTAAATTAACAAAAAGCTCTGGGTAGCAGCCAGTATATGAAATGGGGCATAGGAGATAAATTATTATGTAGGTTGCACATGGCATTCTTACATATTTATAGACATTAAATTAACTCCAACTCCCTTCTTCTCCATCAACATAGCAACACATTTATAAGGTGCAATACTGTTATCATCCTTTTCTTAGCTGTTAGGTGAACAAACAGATTCAGACCTCCAATGCTTGAACATGCTTCTGCTATTCTGTGGTATTAACTACTCAAGTGCTTGCTTTTAGCATGTGGAAGTCAGGAGGTCTTTAAGGTTCAAATAGTTTTTAGTAGAGAAGTATCAATGTCATTCCAACTCATGTTCATGGCCAGGAAGTTATTGTCCAACAGGCATATGTCCAACAACTTGATGATGAGCTGCGTGACCTGTCCAGGGTTAAGAAAGGAGTCAACAATGGAGCTCCTAGCATGACTCAGACCTGCAATAATTCTTTAAGTGTCCTTCTGCTCAGGAAGAGCCACTAGTCTGTAAGGTGAATTATATGAAGTAGTTCTGGTACCTTTTGTAATCCATATATTGTGTGGATATGCTGACTTCCGTTAGGTTAATCCCATCTTTCTTGACTATATTAATGCATTCTATAGAATCACTGTTCAAGGCTGTGCTGGTGTCACAGTAACCTTTTAAATGGCCGCACCTCCCAAAGTCATGCAGAGTATGATAGACTGCACAGTTAGAATACGGATCATCTGAAAACCTCAGAAGTCTGCTGTGAGTGTGATTTATAGTACGGTATTGCAATTATGTCAAAAAACATACCAACCTGCCAATTTCATTTCATTAATCAGTCAGTGAATGTCACTTGTAATTGACACTTGCAAGCTTTTCCCCATGGATGCTGAGAGAAGCCAGCAGAAAGAGCCTATAGGGCAAGGGGCAGGCAGGATTCTGTTGTGGGGAGATTTATTTACTGGAGAGGGAGAGACAAGAAAGACGAAAACAGGAGCATTTCTTTCAAACCACTCTATGTCAATAGCATTCCAGCACTTGAAAGGAGAATTTCATATTCATGAAGGCTGTCAATCAACTCATAGGCTGAAGATGGATGTCCAAATTCTTGTAGCCACAGCTGATATCTACAAGGTCATGCAGGTTTTACTATAGTGTGTGTTTCAGTATAGACTTAAAAATGTTACCTCTAGGTATGTTAAGATCACCTGTTCCGTGGCAATAAGTCTTTATCTGCAATGTCTGCATTGTTTAGTTTAAAGTGACAATGTCAACTGACAGCAGAGCTGTCTAGCACCTCCCCACGATTTTTTCTGGGTAGAGAAGGACATAGTTGCACACTGGTTTGTGATGGCCAGTGGAGCATTGCTACTGAAACAGCTCTGTCTTTTCTACTCCTATGTAACGATTCCAAGATCAGAGGCTCTGATGCTGAAAATTTATTAAACTACTTGGAGGGACCAGAATAAGCACCAGGGTGAAAAAGATGGTTCTTAATTTTGCGGGGCCTGAAAGAAAACCTGCTAAAATCTTGCCCACACATGAAAGGGAGCACACATATGTGACTTTATGATAAAGCTCATCACAAAGTATATCACAACTTTGTCTACATTCAAACTATCATCTGTCCTAATACACACACACACACACCAAAAAAAAAAAAAAAAAAAAAAACCTTCCCCCAAATGCAGTGTTCTTTTTATGAAAGTCAATACTAGGCATGCAGATGACATTCAAAAAGCAGTGAAGAAGGGGGTTTCATATTCTTTGGGATCTCTGGCTTTTATAGTCAGTATAGGCTTTTATTTACCAAAAAACTGCACATCAATTATCTCAGAACATAACCAAGTATTGTATCAATAGGGAGGAGGGAAAACCCCCAATTTCTCAAATCTTAACAGGATCAAAGTCACTGTTGGAAGAAAGTCAGAGTGGTGAGGAACAGAGGAATAGATTGAAAGACACAAATACGTATGCTGCTGTCATATGGCACCATACCTTCAGGAATTAGCATCACAACTAGGTTTCCCAAACAACCTCACACTTGGAAAAGTATAAATAACTACAAAAAGATAAGTCAAGGGGGCAAATAAAATTCACCAGAGAAAATAAGGACAGACTGAAATAGAAACTTCCAGGTTGAAACTCAGTTAATTCCAAGGAGGTATATGAAGTTTTTCATATTAATATTCTAAAAGCATTAGTTTGAGGCTTCTATGTTTGTGAAATGATGAATACTTGCAGGAAAGACAGAGAAGGCACTGCAGTGACAAACAGCATATACTACCAAAGTATATATTTTGACCTTCTTTTAACAAGCATGGAACTAAGGCTGAAGAGAGACTGAACAGCTATCAATCTACCAGGACATCAGAAAGGTGCACTAAGAATGGGTTTTGTTTTCTGCTGTAACCCAAAGAGCACTTTAGACAAGACAAAAAAATAAGGTTCCTGTACAGGGCAGAAGGGTTTCATGGAGGTAGGAATCCACTGACCACAGCCTTGGTGTTACCAAACTGTTTGGGTTGCAGCCACAAGAGACAAATACTCCATGAATGCCCTGTGCAGTACAAGACTGATTTTGTGTAACCAGCAAGGAGTCAACAAGGGAGTTTATAGCATGGCTCAGACCTACAATAGTTCTTTAAGCATCCTTTTGTTCAGGAAGGAAGTAAGCAGAATCACTCATCCATAAAGTGAATGATATGAAGTACTTCTGGTACTTAGTACTGAGTCCCACTCCTCTTCCAGAAGACAGAGGGACCTAACAGATAACTTTTTTTTGTCTCCACTGCACCAGAGTCACCACTGCCCTTCAGTTTTCCCAGCTTCTATTTAAAGTATCTATGAGTTAATGCTTGCACAGACTGTACTTGCACTTGGACTTGTAGCGCAATAATGAAGGAAAGAGGATTAGGACTGATGTTTCTGTAAATGATATGTAGACTGAGTGTGTTTTTTAAGAAACAACCCAGAAGATAAAATACAAAACAGCCTTTTAAGTAAAGAAGTGCACAAGAATTTCCTGAAACCATCACCAAGTTATGTACGTCGGCAGAGCAGAAGCAAACTTCACTGGTGCATAGGTAATGTCTATGAGTGTCTGCTTGCTCTCAGACTCTCAGCCTAATTACTGTGTCCAGTACCTGCATTCTCATTAGGTGAAATACATGCTTAAACAGAGGCAGAACTTCAGAAGAGGATATGGGTATCACTTAGGTCATATTTAAGTAAAGCCTTCTTCCAATTACGTCATTTTTCACTGCAACTGCAAAACTATAGCAGAACAATTAAAGACGAGTTTGCTTTGCATTGAGGAAAATGTATATTTCCAGTGTTTTGGGTTTTTTCCCAAGCATATCTAAAATACAGCAAGCACTCATTATACTTTTGATACTGGTAAAGCTATGAAGAGTTCAATGTACACTTCTAGCCTCTTCCTCACGAGTTCAAAATTGTGTTCCTTTTCTTGTGCGCAAGATGGTTTTGCAGCCTGACACCAAAAGCAGATTGGTTTCAGTATGTTTTTCTTACTCCTGTTTGAGATATTCTACACCATAATGATATAAACCACTTCACCCATGCGTGTTCTGAAATGTTTTATGCAATGTAAAGGAAGTAGGAACAATATCATTACTGAGGTAAATTGCATAATACATTTGCCATAAATCATGTCAAAACCAATTGTGAACCTGTCTTAATTTTGTGAATTAATCTTAATCTTAACACAAATGCCACTCTTCAGCCTGCAACACAATCTATCAAGCACTTACATGACCTGAACAGTACATTTAGCACTGCAAAGTACAATATATAATTAACTGGCTGTGTGCACATGCAGTAGATCAATGTTGACCAAATTCCATACTCTGGTTTGCCCTTTAGTGTCTTATATATAAATATAATACGTAAAAAAATCAACACCCCATTTTGGCATGAAATTAATTTTCAAGGTATGCCATTTTTGTACATAAAGTTGCATTCCACATTACACTGAAATGTCTCACCTCAACAGCTACACAGCTTGAGACTGATTTATATTGTACCTGGAAAAGACGAACTTAGAATCAACAATTGAGATTCTACCCCTCCAGAAAGACTTCCTGTCAGCAGTTGCCATTCTTGCCAACATGCAAGATCTCTCCTCATAACCTTGCAGTTAGGCAAATGCACCCCTGGGGAGGGAAGGGAGCAGGTGAAAACAGAGATAAAAGAAGGTGTTTTTTAAAACAGATGAGGTTAAATGGTCCTAGTTTTTCATATAGCACAAGTGGCTGCCAGAATAACATTATTTTCCTAAGAAATTCCCAGATACCCCTGGAAGAATTTATAGTCACAGTCACAGTTTGTGACTATAAATGTATAGTCAACACAGTTTGTATTGAATCTGCCACAGCTGGTCCAAGTAAAGCAGTTTCTCCTTAGCTGTTTCTCCCTCCTACATATCACAGGCTATTGCCTATTCAGAGCTAGAGCATAATGTCATACATGATCTTTCCCTGTCTCAGTTCAGGTTTGAGCACTAGCAGAAGTACTTAGTAGCAGTGCTCTTCCAAACTGCTTTCATCACCCTGGTCATACATCACAGTGGAATAAAACTGTTACTACAGCTAAGCAGCCAGGCTTAGTCACTCTCAGACCCCACAGCATGTTTCAGGGTGGTTTGCACCCACTTCAAAGACTCTGACTTTGTAAAAAACTGTTTTCAGTGCTTCAGGAACATTATGTCAGTGTTCAACACAGGGACCCTGCTGTGTCGTATAGGGGTTCTTGAACATTAAATGTAAGCCAAGTTTCAGAGACACAATCCAAAGCATTTCTTGCTGACACTATGCTTACAAAAGGGAGAGGGAAAAATAAACTCTGATGGTTTTGTGGATCTTGCCCCCTCAGAAACAAAAGGGTAATAATTTTGAGATTTATACCTCCCCATTGCTACTCGTTTCTCCTTCCCTTGCACTAGAGGATGAGAGGTCTGAGTAGGTATAAGTTCACCTGCTTGTAGGGAGCACTTTGCAGTCTTAAGGCTGAGCAGGCAAAAACTGCTCACAACTATAGTGCCAAGAGTTTGCTGCAGACTAGAGATGCAGAGTAATAGTTCAAATGTTTGAAGGTTTTTAATTAAGTTGAAGTATTTTCTCTTTTGCATCTTCCCACTAACACATCAGCATGAATTGAAAACTGCTTCGTGGGAAGATATGAAAGAAAGGCATTAAGGTTGACATCTGTAGAGTAGCACCTGTCAGGCTTAATACAGGAAGACATGAGGTTTGCACATAGATTTTGGGTGTCTAGCCTTCATGGCACAGTCTCAGCTAAGACCAGTTTTTCTCTGGACACAGTCAAGTAGTTGCAGAGGAAGAACTTATGATAGCATCAGCTTCAGGAACATGCCAGCTAGTCTGAGAGCTAATCTAGTGCATGTCACCCAAATGTATCCCCCTTTCATAAGACCTCCGAATTTACTCAGGGCCTGTTCATACACTAGAATATAGAAGTGATCTACCTATTTGCCTTCTATACATACTCACACACACTGCTGAAGCTGTAAGGGATTGATGATGCTTTTAATGGGTCAGAGAAATTAAATCTTACTTTCCAGACCCTTACACCCTGGGAATGAATGGGGAAATTTTGACTGTGATGCTCTGAACAATAACCATAACATTTCATACAATATAGCAGTTTCTTAAGATCTAGTAATGGATTTTTTATTATTGCATTTGAAATAAAATTCTTTTAAAAGCTTCCTGACATCAGGAAGAAAGTGTTAGCCTTCTGTGCAGTACCAATTTCCACTGAATTAAACAATGCAAAAATCAATGTACTAGGAAGCAGAGAAATTTACACAGATGTCAGGGTTGTTCCCACTGAAATACTCCATAGTTGTTCTCTGAAGTAAATTTAGTCAGCAACTTGAGATTAATACACTCCTAGTGCCACTATGAACATGAAATAGAATGAAAGTGGTTTCTGTGTTTTCCGACCCATAAAGTTGCTGTTTCAAAGATACCATTCAATAGGGAAATGTAACTAGCTGTTCTTGTCTGTGTCAGGGACTTCCTTGTAACTGTTTTGCAATTCATTAGAAAGGGCTTTCCTAGGGACTCCATGCAATATGGATTTTGGTGCATGTTTTACTGTTAGTAAGGGCAAGGTCTTATTGCTTTACAGGTTCCCTGAGGCCACAGTGGTAAGTTACCCAGAACACATGAAAAGGTGATTGTATGACGGTCTCTGCATTACCATCACTTCATATGACAGATCAGAGGCAACCCCTTTTCAATACTGTTGTCTTATTATCAGGTACTTTAACCCTTACTTGCTTTTATGGAAACTGAAACCATCCCGCTCCCTGCAGAGAAATCTGCACTGCTGCTTTCACAAACAGCTCAGTGACATTTCCAGCCCAGGGAATGGGGGCAATGTACCAGTATCTCTCTCTGGCAGAGAATTTACCTGTTTCTGATTCACAGCATGGTGAGTATTCCCCACTGTGCTTAACCGCAGCCTGGCCTCCTCTGCATGTTGGAAGTTTCCAGGATGCACAAGTTTATCCGCCATATGGCTCATGTTTTAGGTCTTTCTCCACCCACTCTTCCTTGATGCTCTCTCGACCTACTAGAAAACTTTCATTTCAGGTAGAAGATTCCTTTTCCATCACTCCCCTGGGAATCTGCCTTATACAGTACATCTCTAAATGCAAAGTTTTCATGGTGCTTGGTGGCCATCTCCATCTCATGTAGCTTTCTTCGCAGAGTGGCCAGCCCATTTCTGAACTCAGAACCATAAAGACACTGCATAAAAGAGCCATCACACAAGTTGGTTGGGAAAGGATCTCTGGAGGGTATCTAAGTCTAGCCCTCTCAAAGCAGCATTAGCTTTGTAGATAGATCCTGGATAGGGGGAAAGGAAAGAGAAGTGGGAAAAAGCTGTGAAAAAAGGGTAAGGAGAGACAGGCACAACTAACACAGCAAAAAAGCTCACTTCCATCCCTATTCCTCTAAGAAACAAAAAGAGAAGCAAGAAAACATTTAAATATCAGTAGACTTTTCATTAGCTCAAATTTTCTGAGAGTTACATGGAACCTCTGGCCTGACAACCAGTCAGGCAGAACCCTTTGAGTTCCCGCAGCAGATGGTCTCCTCAAACACATGTTTAATATTCACAGTACCACTTCTGCCTATACATAGCTTGAAAAAACTGACTTTCCCCATCATCCCACTGTTGCTATTTTCCCTCTGGCAAGGCATAACTTCATGGCTACCTCATGCATACCTTTTAATGCATTCACTTACAAAGGCAGCTGTGAAGCTCAAGATTTCTATTTGTATGCTGAACTATCACACAAAGCAGAAAGGAACATCTTATTCTCTTATTCACAAAGCAGAATGGGAAAGCTAAGGTGAGCAAACCATTTAAAGTAGAGAGACTCAGAAACACAGATGCAGCTGACTGTCATCCATGCACAGGGTCAAAGTATAGCCTCTTCTGAATTTAAATCAGTCTTCTGTGAACCTACTAATAGCCTAATGAATTGAGAATTGCATTAAATCTCGTATTCTTGTATATTTCTGAACTGTACTTTGGCCTTTAGGTGCAATCACTATTTAAAAAGTTTATTTTCTTATTTTCTGTTTCTTAAGGAGGGTATTTTATCTGGTACCATCATGTGTCTGTCAACTCAAAGTTCCTTGATGAGTTCAAAATTCTTTGATGAATCCAAAGTTTCTGGGGAAATGATGGTCAAACAGCTCATTATAACTATTTGCATAAGAAAAAAGACAACTTTCAATTAAACATTTGGTAGTGCTCAGTGACTGTGGAACTAAAAAGAGGGGATGGACCTATGGAGATGAATATTCATACCATTATGTCATCAGAAGAGGCCACTTACCCCATGAGATGTGGGAAATTGGAAAGAGGAATTTTCCATTGGTTGGAGCTGCTCTGGAAGTCTCAGCTGCTACTGGCAATCTCTCCTGACCCCTGGAATAGTAGGAAGCTGGGAGCCATTGCTTTGCTGATGGGACTGCAGTAAAGCTGGGGTCTGTCATCTTTCTGCACCACTAGGATTGAAGCAGTCTGAGGGGTTGCCCTTGCCCCAGCCACCACCACAGTCCACCGCTGTTTGGAGCCACAAAGTGACAGTCCCTGCACTCATGTTGCCATTGCCAAGTCAGCATTTCAGCAGAAGAACTCCTGATCTGAATGAACTAACTCTCCATGTTTTTGCTTTAGCCCTATTGTTCCAGTGGTTTTATTTTTGTCTTCGTTCTCCTGGGGGGCAAAAGTGGGGAAGGGGAGCAAGTGTTGTTTGTTTGTTTGTTTTGTGTGTATATAAACAGGAATTCAAAAGGTGGTAGGAGAGAGGGAGGAAAAGACTAGAAACCTTTGAGTCTCAGTTTCTCATTTGAATCATTCTGCTGGTACTGTTATTTCTATTTCCTTGTTGGTAAACTCTTATTTTTTATATTGATACTTCCTTGCATTTTGTCTCTCTGTATTTGGTGGGAGC
Source organism: Pithys albifrons albifrons (assembly GCF_047495875.1). NCBI lineage: Eukaryota > Metazoa > Chordata > Aves > Passeriformes > Thamnophilidae > Pithys > Pithys albifrons. Next base: position 46,092,593 of record NC_092497.1, read on the forward strand.
TAAAAGCACAGAGGAAGTTCATTTTATTGGAGTTCCTCCCCAAATATTTGCCTTTAAACCAAGATGAATGTTAACAATGATAATTCTGTGGACAACTCCACATCTGGGAAATGTATTACAAATGTGGTAATAATTTGCCCTGTTTGGAGATGTCCTGAGAAAACTAGTTTTCTTCCTTACGGATTTGTTCTTCAGTTTCCTAAATCAAAGCAGAGCCCACATGTGAACTAAATTGATCTGGTGACTTTTGTCAATGCAATAGGTTTCTGAAAGCTTTTCAAAAAGTTTTTAAAGGTGAGAGGAGGTGGTTGTTTTCTGCACATAGAGCTATTGCATAGGAAAAGGAAAATATTTTCTTTTTCCTCAAGATTTCTAACAAGCATTTAACTTAATGAAAATGCCATCTGCAAAAAAGCCAGCATCTTTGGAATACCTCTTCATATTAGTTTACTTCAAAAAAAACATCCTTCTTAATGAGAAGAAAGAATGTGAAGTTTAAAGATTTGGGTAGACAAAGCTACCCTTTTTCTTTTTTTAGGGTTAATTTCTCAATACTTTTAGTAAGAAACATTAGAAACTTGGAGATAAGAGGGATGTCAGACAAAGTCTGGGGATTAAGTTATTTTTCTCTTTTACATGAATAAATATTAGCTATCCAGTATATTTCTGTCAGTGTATCACATTCTCAGCTGTTGACAACATACCAATTAAAATACAAAGTCAATGGAAGAAAAGAATTGCACCCAGGTTAATCTGGGTTTGGAGCTTTGATAGAACTAAGTGCTGGGCAAGTTGAGATGACACATGAGATAATTAAAAAAAATTAGAAGGAGTGCTTCACAATTTTGCATTTTGCAAGAAGGTTTAATGACTCCCAGGGTATTAGAACATAACATGTATCTTGTTGAGAGAACACCAACCCAATGTTACAACAAAATAATTGTTTGATTAGAGATGGGTGAAAAGAGAGAAGGGGGATTAATATTCATTTTGCATTGTCTGAATGGCCTAAGGGAAATATAATTTAATTAAGTCTATGTATATTTTTAAGAAACACCATATTCATAGCAAAAGAAGAAAATGTCTGCATTCTCAGGCAAGTAAGCAGGAAGCGTGCTGATCCTCAATGTGTTTTCACCAAAGTAAATAAATAAAAGGGACTATATAACTGCTTTCCTAAAGGTAGTTGAGAACAGTCTGAATGAGTTGCATGGTGAATAGTAGTTGTAAAAGCAAAATAGCAAGAAGATAGTATCCTGAACTTAAATAACATACAATGGGCACAGGAAAATTGATTATACATTAAGGGAATATTGAGAAGTGGGACTTCTACTAGAAAATTTTACAAACTGCTCTGGAATTTATTGGTATGCATTTGTATGTAAATAATTATGTTCAAATTGGGACTGAGGCCCCACTATAGGAGTAGTTGATGCCCATTCTATTTTCTTCTCATCCCAGTAAAACATCCTGATAGGCTTAACTGGAGAATAATAATGAGCATACAGCAAAGCCCTAATAAGATCACAGCCTAGTGGAAAAGCAACCACAAAGAGAAAGGTATGAAGGCACAGAGTTAAAAATCCATGGATGCATGCATTCAGTGGATACAGCTGTGCGAACAAAGGTGCAACTGCCTTCAGGTGCCCGCCCAGGAGCTAATGCAACCTCCCTGGTCTTTCCAGGTCAGTGCCCTGAAACGTCTGGTGTTAGCTGGTTAGAAAGCAAACCCTGTTCCTAAAATGCTTTTCAGTCTCCTGATGACACTTAGCCTTTTTTTTGCCAGTCTTTCCTGTGTGCTCACAGGATCCGAAGAGAACAGATTTATGGATAGTTGGATCTTGGTAAGACTAACACAGAGAAAGTGTGGTCTGTCAGAAAGAGCCTGTGACATTTCCATGCCTTATCAGCAACTTGAATTACAGATTCAGACAAGGCAGCCCATTGCCTCTGGTTTAGATTTTTATTTTGTATTGAAGAGGCAACTTTCAGGAATGAAGTATGCATAATCAACAGAAACAAAGGGAGAAAAATAGGAGTTGGATCAAGATGCAAATGAATTTATATATCAATTCCATATTACTTTGCCTTAAGATATGTTTGCCATGGCACATCAGGCCTCTGAAATGCATTGACAGGCTGCAATAACCCCTTTACTAAGCTGTTCCAGTTGTGTAGCAGGTGCATTTGCTCCCCTCTGGCCATGGCCTGCCTCTCAGTCTGTCCTGGGACCTCCTCAAAATGTGCAGTCCAGGAGATGCAGCACACACCTGCAGACAGCAGGTAAGTCTGTCAATCATTTCACAAACAGAAGCATTGTTACTCCCACTTCTGTCAAATTTGGAAAAGGATTTCGTGGTTAGGTTGTTTCAGTTTCTGTTTGGTTTTTTTCTAATACCTGTGAAATTCCCTTTACCTTAAGCGAGAATGGGAGAGCAGCATGAAAACTAGACCAGATTTTTTGGCTCTTGTTACAGCGTTTCCTCCCTGCAGGCAGCATAAAAATGGCTAAGAGCCTTCCACATGGGTAGAGCAAAAGCTGTCATTTTGATTTCTCCTGGATGGAAAACTCAAAAATGCTTAGCAAAACACAGAGCTTCCCTGCAGCTAATCCCTCCCACCACTCTCCATCACTGAATAAATGCTGCAGACATGCTTCCCAATGGTGACAGCTTTCTGGGCAAGGGAGAAACTGGTTACTGCATCGTGGATACCAGGGGACCTGAGACAGGAGCCACCATGAATTTGGTTCTGATCTTTGCAGGAGACAAGTGACTCTATCAGGGAAGTTAAATCCTGCCACATCCACTACTATTTCAGGCTCTCCATGTTCAGAAAAGGGCAGCAGCACAACCCGGTGAGGAGGCACATACTCCTTAGAAGAGCACTTCAGACAGACTCCTTGGAAGACAATTTCATTGTTGTTTCTTCCTCTACTATCACACAGTGGTTACATGGAAAAAGCCACCAAGCCAGACCCAGTGAGCTGATCCACTAAGGTAAATCATGAGATCATAGGAACCCAAGATTTTCCAGTCTCTCCAGACTCAACACATAGAGAATCAAATACATATCAGGTCCACAGCTCCCTCCCTGCTCTACACAACTGCCAAGGAAGATGTCTTTCACAGTCATTCATTGTCTAATTCATGCATGCACAGCAGGACCTCCATTTAAAGACACAATCCTCACCACTAACAGATATTAACATTGTTTTAAAAAGGCAGGAAGAAGAGGACAACAAACTTTTCAGTCTGTGGGATATTGCTTCACATGGAAAGACCTATATCCCATGTGAATTCATCTTCCTCCACAAACTAGGCACTAGTACAAAGTACCAGAATACTTCTGTTCAGATTTCCCTTGAAACAATAGGTTTCAAAATAAATTGGATGCTGCATTACATCTATTTTGTATTGGGGAGGAGGGGAAGATAATAAATTTAGAAGCAAACCAATAGTGACCCAGAGCACAGAAGAAAATTAAATCAGAGGGAGAACAGGGAAGGCTCATAATAAAAGCATATCCCTTTGAAGCCCCCTCACATACATACTTCTTCCTCTAGCTGCAGATATTTTGCAGTGCTTTATTAAAATAGCATCTCTGCAGAAGGATTACTTAAAAGAGAGAAACAATAGATTTTTCAGAACCAAGGAAAGCAAACCTTCTATAAAAAAGTGTGATTTTGTTTCCCAGGCAGGATCTTTCTAATTCCTTTCTCATCTGCATCCATCACAGGAATGAGATGGATGAAACTACAGCAGGTGTTGTCACTGTCTCGGGAGTGCTCTGTCCAGTCAACAAACTAGTTAAACAATCAAAGACACTGCAGCTGATGTCCTGCAATCCTAACCAGGTGGCAACAAAGGTCCTTTCTGAAGTGGGTAATGGGGTCACATTGAAAAAATACTTTGGCCAGATTTTGTGTTGTTGGGTTTGGGCAGCATTTCAGCAAATTGAATAGAAGGGGGACGATGTGTGGTCTCTGTGGGCAGCTTGCTGTCTGTGGGCATGAAGCAAAGCAGAGGCAAACCCTGAGTGCAGCTGATTGCACTTCCTGGCATGCTGAGATATTTGAATTTCAGATTTGTGGTTCTTCCTAGTTTGTTGGGGTTTGTTCATTTGTTTTTAATTGAAGCATCAATTTTAAGGAAGCTTTTTTTACTATTTTTTGTATAAGCTGTGTAGCAACCATAATTATGCTAGAGAAAAATGGGAATAATTTCTCTGCTTCCAAATATCGGTGAAAATAACAGTTAGTAAATTATAGGGTACCTTGTGTGGATTTCCTTGCTCTACAAGGTTATACATGAATGAATTTTACCTTGTTTCCAAAGATTGAGTGTTCCAGCACTGTTGATAGCTATAGCCTTAGCTCTCCATAAAATAAATGTCTTTGAGACATCTAGAAGCAATGAGGGAATCTCAGCAAAGGTAAAAGGGAATATAATTAATTGCCTCTCAATGTCCATGGGCTTTCTCTCAAAATAAGTAGCTTTATCTGGCCATCAACATTTTCTCTCATCTTGACATCTGGTTGCAAGATACCTAGACTGGCTGTCCTTTTCAATACCAAAGAACAGGCCTAACCCACACAATGAACCAATAAACTTTTATCCTTGGAAGCTGGGTAAAGTCCTCATATTACCTGATCCCTAAGAGAAGACTCAGCGAGCCAATATAAAATCCTGGTTTACTACCTTCACAGTTAAAAAACCTCTAAGATCATTTCTAGTCCATTAGGGCCTTTAGGTCTCCACTAGAGAACAGGACGGGCTGAACCTCCAGGACATACTGCTTAGCCAGGTCTGCAGGAGCACTTTGAAGACCTTCTGCATCATTTCTTGGGAGTGTGAAGAGAGTGACCCCTGAGTGAGTCCCCAGTACTTGACATACTTGTGCCACATATACATCTTGGGGCACAGGAACGAACTTGGAAATGGAGAATATCCAAGAAAGTGAAAGAAATTTGGTAAAGTAATTCAGTGTTTCACTTAGTGTCACCTAGAATTTCTTGACTGCATCAGGGACATCAGCCTTAATTTTCCCTGGGGATGAAAACAGGACTCTTTTGCTCAAGAGCTTGTAGTCAAAAAGGATCCATGAGTTTGCTGTTGACAAAGGGCTCTCCTATCTGAGGAGCATACTACAAATATCACAGACAAAAGAACTTCTGATGAGAGGAGCAACTTCAAAAAAAAAATCAATGAAACCCACAAGCCTACAAAGCAGCCATGCCAAGGATCAAGCTGAATAACATGTGTCAAAACTGAACTCTAAATCTGACATTTATGTTCAACACAACACCCATTACGGAAAATATATTTGTTGTTCTGCTAAATTGGGACACTGCACCTCTTTCCTGTAGTTTCAGGCATTTGACAAGAGCTCTTTCTAAAAGCTAGTTCATTCCAACATCCTTTGGGAAAAGATGAAGGGATCAGAGAGCAAAACCACCACAACCTCTGTAATGTTATAACTAAATCCCTTTACCCTAAATAACAAGCTGTCTTCACTAAGCTTGGCATGTTTGACTTCTGTTTCTGCAGGCTAGAATCTTGAGCTACTTTAAATCTTACGAGCAGAAGAAGGCATATTTAATACCTCCAGACAATCTCTGGGCTAGCACTTTACCTGATTTTAGAAACACTGGTTTCAGACAGTTTAACCAGGCATTTACTGATTTTCCCGCAGCTTTCTCGCTGACAGTACTGAGTGCAGGCAGAAGACAAATGCTTTATTGGGATGAATGAAGAGGTAGAAAAAGAAAGGAAGAAGGAAAGCAGATCGCTTTTCTCAGTGTCTTTAGTTGTCCCAACCTGCTTTTCTGGGTCTGCTTCCCTGCTACTGCCTTTCCTATGCCATTAAGGTCTGCAGTAAGCAGGAGATAAGATGCTACAGCAACACATGAACACAGTTTTCACCATTTTCTACTGAGAAAAATTCAGGCTCTAAATCTGAATGAATGATTCTGCCTGATTCATTCTAGCAGATAACAGAGCTGAGACCTGTTGCAGGTACAGCTGTAAGAAGTACTACTCTTGGCCAGGAATAGCAAGACTATAGAAGCATATGTAACTGCAGTACCATTTCTCTTATATCTGTGCACACATTATCTGTGCACATACCCGGTAAAGCTGTTTACAGATCATGATAAATATCAGTTTTTGCCTTCATCAAAATGAGCATTCTGAGCTGAGATGATACTAACTAATAGTGTCATAGCAAATCAAGTTCAGATATTTGTCTTTATGAAAGTTATCAGCCCAAGACAGCCATTTTATCTTGATGAGGTTTGAATCACTGCAACAGTTAATCCTGCCTTACAGTGGGATAAGTGGTAATGATCCCCGGAGTTTTCTTAAAAGCTGGTGATTTGAATTCTGCAGGGTTTTGTAGTCCACAGCTGGGACTAGATCATTTAAACTAGATCACTTAAAACTGCTCAGAATTGCCCAGATATGTATTTATGTACTAAGAACAAAATTTCTGTACTCTTAAATACCCAAGATATAAACATAACAAAATAGTCTCATATAAAAATACTTACATAAGATTGTACAAAATTATTTAAAATAAAAATAATGGTATTGATAAAATAGTCTAGTTATTGAATAAATATAATTTGTGGAAGCTAGAGAATGACTAAATAAAGATGAGCAGCTTAGCACTGGCTTTATTCTGGCCTTGTATGTGTAATATACCCATCCCTTTATGGTGTCCTATGAGACAACACAACACATAATGCAATCCACATTGTAACAGGCTTGACTTTCATCAGTTTTCAAAGCTTTCAGGAAATATATATACGTAAAATTGAAATTTTAAATATATAAAAATGTGTATGTGTGTGTGTGTAAATAAGTAACACCCTGAGTACAGAAAACTTCAGAAGAAGTTTCTCACAATAGACTTTTGAAAACTAAATCACTTGCATCAGTAGTTTTATGACTGGATGCCTTTACTTATTGGAGGGGGGACTTATGCTTATTTTACTTTTGCTTATTTTACTTATGCTTATTTTACTTATGCTTATTAATTGATAATGTTATTAATCCATACACCTATCATAGAATTTGCTTCATAGTATAAAATTCACTGTATAACATACAGCAAAACTCACAAGGTACAGACCTGTCCTTGAAGATGCCATACCAAGAGGCCCCAGAGCCTCTTGGACCAATAAAAACAGCCAGGATACCCCATGAAATGAAGATAAATCAGAAAACATTTCAAAAGAACAAGATAAGTCCAATTAGACCAGCTACAGTTGCCAAGTCCAGTTTGAAGCAGTTTTGAGCAAAAGGTAAAAAGTTCATAAGAAGAGTACTGACTTCATCCCCAAAGACCATCAAAGACCCCTGCCCTGAATTACCAAGAGGAACAGTGCAGGCACAAGGAGGAATGGCATGGGGCGGAGAAAATGGAAATCAGTTCTTGAAACTCATTATAATAACCCTGCCCTCTCTAAGAGAATAATGTTTATGCATGAAGAAATAATAAATATGTATAACTTACTTGCATATAAACCAGTTGTGAACTTGACCAGGTGTGCATGGTTTTTGGAGAAGCTATGCCACATGCACCCAGGCCTGGAATAAATGTACCTCTCTGTAACCTCGCTGAATATAGAGTATTCTTTCCGCAAAACATTACCTTTCCCTAAACTTGTGCCCTCATGAACTGGGAATGGCTTTCACATACTGTCACACACACAAATTCATAGGCTTAATTAACACAAGAAAGCTGGTGAAGCTAAAGGACTAACCAGAAATGTAGCACAAATCACTCACGCCCACACCCTCTCAGTGTCTTTCCCACCAGCTGAACAGTCCCTTCCAGCAGAAACTGCTTTTGAAGCTTACATAAATATGATAATCAGCAAAACACGATAGTAAAGTTGCTTGTTTTCTATGGTGTCTTTGCTACAGAAAACTTCACCCTTCCCAGATCAGCCCACCTTTTAGGATTTCTCAATTTCTGAAGAGCAGAAAGGGGTCCATGGCCCAGCAGAATCAATGGGATGTGTGGAAGGCTGTCCCCACCCATAACCTGTGAGTACAGAAATTAGGCCAAAGCAGCATCCACACTGCTCAACACAGAGGAAATCCTATGCAAGGGCGACAGCTGAAGACCTGGCACTGAGGGCCTTTTATGACAGTGGAGGGAAAATACCAGGTATTTAAAATGAACATGCAGAGGCCCCTGTACACAAAGGCCTCTTTGATACGTGATGGTCTCTGATAACAAAGGTGACCCCTCGTCTAGTGTGTGGGGGATTCTTCACAAACAATTAAGGAGAAGATGACAGCTCCCTCTCCCTTTGGAGAAGACAGTTCTTACGGCAAGACCAGCAAGCCAATGAACATGCATTATCTGACAAAAACAGGCAGGACTACATAAACTACAAAAAGAGCAAAGCTTGAATGTGAGGTGTGCTTCTAGACCCCCTGTGGTTTGAGGTACCCAGTGTTATAGGTAAAATTGACCAAATCATTGAGGCCAACACTCAAAACTTAATTTTTAGTAATTTATTGCAGCAACAATAGACAAATAATTCATTGCAGCAACCACTAGACAAATAAGCAAACAGGACATCCTAGGAAATGCCCTGGGAGACCAGTGTGGGGGCACAGCACTTCCAGCTGGCTCGCAAAAGATACAAGTTATAGGCTTGGTTTTTATAGACTATGATGGTTCCTCTTTTCAGCTTAGGTTTTTCCATTACTGATGATTTCTTAGTCTCTATTTTCAGTTAGTCCCTCCCACCTTTGACTTGTGATGGCTCCTGATCTCTACCTCATCGGGTCTGTGATGGCTCGTGATGTTCACCTTATCGGTCCCTCTGCGCAGGTTTGGCTCTGTTGCTGGGGGGTAGCTTTCCTTTGATTGGTCATAGAGTGGCCTTAGGGTGGTCTTCAGGCTCTTCTTCTCATGCACAGTTCACATCTATTATATGACTTTGCAAACTTCTACTTTATTAGCATTTAAGGCCCATACCAAGCATTACACAATATGCTAAAAACAGTTTATCTTGGGGTTTAAGCCTTGCAAGTTTCTTAAATCAGCGAGCACAGTCACAATGACACTGTAAACTCTACTTCCCTATTTTAATAAAGTGATATCTTTAATTAAATTTTATTTAATTATCAACTCAATTTAACAAGGAAATTTTATATTGTTCACCTATCACACCCAGTGCGTGCTGAAAATAAAACTTTTCTCTTTGTATACTTCCCTCGTTTCATAGGTTATTGCTGTCTTCTAAATTTAAGAGAAAGAAAATCTTCCTACACACAGAATCTCAGAGTCTACTGTGATCAAAAGATTTTGGATTTCGAAAATGTTATTTCACTTTTTTGCTTTTCGTTAACTTCTCTCAGCATAAGCACTGGGGAGGTATTTGCGGGCATCAAGAAACTTCTGTTGTCTTGATACTTTAGCAGAATTTAGGCACAGCAGGAACTCCCAAACACCAAGGGAGCAAAGCCGATAAACAGTTGTATAACATGGTAAACCCTTACAGAAAAGTAAAGAGAAGAGCTGTGAACATCTGGCATCACAGGCAGTGCTCTGAATACTCCACATTTATATTGCATGTATGCACAGTGGTGATTGCTTAACATCATCTACAGCTTCCTGCCAAGTAAACACTCAAAAGCACTAGAGAGCATTTATTGGATGTTTCCAGACTGGAGCACTGTTATAGATAGGCAGCTTTTCACCTAGTGTCCCCTGTAGTGGGGTCATTTTACTCTTATGGTAAAAAGTACCCCTGGAACTTTGGCAATGGGAAGGAGCTGTAGAGGGGATGCACACAACCATTTCTATTTCAAGGCTCTTATCCTGATGCTAGAACAGGAGAGAGGGGTGTTACGAGCTGTCTCAGTTGCCTTCCCCAGCTCCCAGTCCATGGTGTGCTGTTGGCTGCTCTCAGCTCATACTTCACAACACTACAGGGGAGAAACCCCCCAGGGAGGCAAGCACTATCCCACAGACGTCCTTAGCTAGACCAAACAAATGCATGTTCAGGCGGGGTGTTCAACCCAGCTGCCTTCCAGCTGCCTCCTCTGACTGCCCTGCATTCTGCCTGCACAGAAAATTATGCAAACAAGCCTGAGAGATAACACTATTATTTCTTTATGGTTTGTGCATGTGTGTGTATATATATATATATATATTTCTATATATATTTGTATGTATATGTGTGTGCGCGTGTATGTATGCATATGTATGTATATTTGTATATGTGTGTGTGTGTATATATATATAAAAAATAATAATGTGCATTTAATGATAACTAGCACTTCATTAAACAGCCTGGATCCAAAAGGCGGGAGAGAGGAAGGAATCTGCAAATTATGTGGGATTTTTACCATCCTTATTTATTTTTATGTCTTTTGTAAATTTCAACTGACAGTTGAAATTTCTCATGCACTTTGCCTGGAGCTGAACTTGTTTTGTATTTTACATGCATACTTTTGCCATTGGTTTCCAACTCTTGACTTGGCAGGCCTGTAAATAGGTAGCTCAGTAATATACTTTTCTTCTGTTGTTGTTCATGCTGTATAAAAATTAGTACACTATCAGCTTATTTGTATAACGCTCCCCACTTGTATAAACACCACAGCAAAACACTTCAAAGCAAAATCTAATGCTCAGAACCTTAGTGGTATGTAGGTACTTCATTTCCACTGATTTCTTTGAAATTAGTTATTAATACCTGGGGGTATTGATCCTTACAGTACTGATTTCAATCAAGACTAAGTTTCTAGTGGTTCAGATCATTCTTTTTTTCCTTTTTTTTAATACTATGAAATATGGCTCAGGTAGAGTTTGAATGAATACAAGAGAATTGGAAATCTTGTTCAAATTTCTGACAATTGCCAAAGTGAACTTAAAAATGTAATTTGTGCAGACTCTCCAAACAGCTTTCCACACAGGACTAAGTTAACATAGGAACATCTATATTCACCTCACAGTATTTCTATGTTGTTATCATGCTCTTTATTGGACCTAGATAGTACAAGAGAGTAATGCTAAAAGTTAGGTCAGATAAATAAAAGTCGAGTTATAAATAAGATTTTTTTATGTTTATGTGGAAGTGCTAGATATCCCAATAAAAATATGTTGCATCAATCTAAATGAAAATCACAGAATAAACTAGGCTGAAAAAGAGCTCTGAGATCATCAAGTCCAATCTATGACTGAACACCACATTGACAACTAGAATATGGCACTGAGTGCCACTTCCAGTCTCTTCTTAAATATCTCCAGGAATAGTGCCTCCACCACCTCTCTGGACAGACCATTCTAGTGCCCAATCACTCCTTCTGTGAAGAACTTCTCCCTAATGTCAAACCTGAACCTTTCCTGGTGCATGTCCTCTTGTCCTATCAGTCCTTGCCTGGGAGAAGAGACCGATGCCCACTTGGCTACAACCTCCTTTCAGGCAGTTGTAGAGACTAATAAGGTCTCCCCTGAGCCTCCTCTTCTCCAGGCTGAACAATCCCAGCTCCCTCACCCACTCCTCACAGGACTTGTGCTCCAGACCCTTCACCAGCCCAGTTGTCCTTCTTTGGAAACACTCCAGCACCTCAATATCCTTCCTAAATTTTGTGGCCCAGACCTGGAAAGAGAACTCAAGGTATGGCATCACCAGTGCTGAGTACAGAAGAATCACTTCCCTGATCCGGCTGGCTACACTATTCGTGATACAAGCCAGGATATCATTGGCCTTTATGGCCACTTGGGCACACTGCTGACTCATGTTAAGCCTCCTGTTGATCAGTACTCCAGGTCCCTTTCTGCGTGGCTGCTCTCCAGCTACTCTGCCCCAGGCTGTAGCACTCCATGGGGTTGTCTTGACCAAAGTGCAGGACCTGATATTTGGCTTTCTTGAACCCCATACATTTGGATTCAGCCCATCCATACAGCCTGCCCAGGTCCCTCTGCAGAGCCCTCCTGGCCTCCAGCCCTCCAGATCAACACTCTCCCCCAGCTTGGTGTCATCTGCAAATTTGCTGATGGTGGACTCAATCCCCTCATTCATATCATCAGTAAAGATATTAAACAGGACTGGGCTCAACACTGATCCCTGGGGAACACCAGTAGTGACTGGCTGCCAACTGGATGCAGCACCGTTCAGAAGCACTCTGTGGCCCAGCCATCCAGCCAGTTCCTAATCCAGCAGAGAGTCACATGCCCAAGCCATGCACTGCCAGCTTTTCCAGGAGAATGCTGTGGGAGATGGTGTCAAAGATTTTGCTGAAATTTCTACTACATCCACAGCCTGTCCCTCATCCACCATGCAGGTCACCTGGTCATAAAAGGACATCAAAATACATATACAAGAAAACACAACTAAGCTGATAGAAATTCCATCTTCATATATGTCTAGAAATTTTGTTAAACCCTTTGTCACAGTGTGGCCTTTTCTGTTTCTGATAAAGATCGTGGCTGTACTTTCACTGGATCTTAAATAATCAGAAACACATCTGGAGAATTTGCAGGTGTGAAGCATGGGTGGAAAACCCAAAAGTTTTCTTTGCTTCATTGCAACAACTATTTAACATGAAAGCCCTTTTTTTAAATGTACTGTTGACTGCCTAATTCAGTTGTAGGCTTCCTCTGGGAACTGAATGAACTCTGAATCTGTCATCCCACAGCACTGCCTCATTCCGCCACCTTCAGATAGACATCTACACCAAAACACCTGCTCGGTGCAGGCCATTAGAGAGCAAATGGCTCATCATAATCTACAAACATTCAGGTTTTGCCAGACAGCAGCATCAAAGCTACACTGACAATAAAACTTTAAAACTGAAAAGTCATTTCCCCTCCAGAGCTAGTGATTGTTTTTGGGAAACCCTGAGGCATGTGTCTTTATTTAAAGATGTGCAGTGCCCAGGGATTTAATAGTGAAAGATATCAACCATAAATCACTAGTCCAAACCCTTTTGCAGCACTTAGTGTCAGACCTGCATTGTGATCCAGTGAGTATTTCACAACCAGACAGATGCACATTGATGCTCCAAATGCACAAGCCAATGCTCAAAATGAAGGAAATAAGAGACAATGTTTAGTTTTCTTGCTGCGTGGAATGCTACATCAGAGCAAGAAGTTGTTACCTACAATCTACACAGCTGTGCCCCACATCTTAAAAGACCAAAACCAAAAACAATCCAGCTTTTTTTCCTGTTGGTTAAAAGAGTCTGCGTTATTCAGAGAAAGGATGACAATGCCTCTGTGCCAGACTATCTCCTTTGTCATGGGATACGTGAAAATGCAGCTACTCTGCAGGGAATAGTACTGATGGCCATGTATTATTGAAGAAAGACATAGTGCTTTGGCTTAGATTTCTATTCCCATTATAAAGCAATGGTGTGACAAAATTCTGGTAATACAATACATTCTGGCAGTGTTTTTCTTCATTGCCCTTTTTAATAACATAAAGAGTAAACTAGTAATAGTGAATTGACTCAACTGACAGTCCTGTTTGCAATATCCAGACGACAGAACAGCCCTCTTGACCACCAGAACTTGCACCTGTTTATACTTTGTGACTTCTGTTCCCTGACAGAAAATCTGATCTGCATTGCAGACGATTCTTTAATCCTCAGGTCCTAGTAGAGCATAACATTGCTAACAGCTGGCTTGAGAGCCACACGGCTGTTCATCATGATTTGTGGGTGTGAATACACATCTCCTAGCTACAAAAGTGTCTATAGCTTGCTGCCCCTCTGGCATCCCTCCTCTGTGTCACTGCCTTCCAGTTCAGATGAAATTCTTAAACAGGAAAGGCACAGGTCAAAACCACTCAGAAGAAAAATACTGGATTGTATACTACCAGTTAATTTCAGACAGACTCCTTCTGTCTCAAACCAATTCATGACATCATTAGTTAAACCATATTAGCTCCCCTCCCTCAGTAGCTATCCCTAGTGCAAGGCTTTATTTAAAAATCAGGTAGACATGGGCAAATTCAGCTGTCATTTATCAATCAGCTGTGCCTTCAGAAAGAAAATGTAGGGCTTTGAGTGTCCTCCAAGTTTTGTGATTTTGTCTTTCCTCAGAAATTGAGTTAGACCACCGGAGGTGAGGACTACTTACCTTTGTCATATATAAGGCCAATTTTGCAGCTAGGGCTCTTACTCTCCTTCTCAGTCCTGAAAGGACTATAGAAAAAGAATTTTCTTGCTTTTTGAAAAGTCCTGCATATGAATGAAATACTTGAAATCAACTCAGAGATTTTGAATGGGTGACTTAGTAACCAAGTACTGAGTGCAGAAGCAGTTTCCATTTGGGACTAAACATCAGGTGGAGAAGGGACATGGAGAGAAAGATCCTAAGACTGGGACAGTTTGGGTAAAAGTTTTCATGGTGTTTTCCAGAATGAAGGAAGCTTCTTTCCTTTAAACTTGTTAGATTCTGAAATGAGTCTGAGCAGAAAGAATGAAATGCTATCAGAGAAAGAAGTTTCTATACCAACAGATTTCTGTTAGTTGTGGTGCCTGGGGAGTTTGGATTAGGGTTGGGGGTTTTTGTGAGAGTCTCAGCATTTTTAATTAATCTTGTTATTTTGGGATCACAAGTGCAGCCTTTATTTGGAGAAAATAAAACTGAGGGCAAGGGAAAGAAAAAAAATGTTTAGTAAGTTAGTCACATGGACTGGATAGCAGAGAATAAGAAATGAGAAACATTGTGCAGAAGGGTCACATTCCAAAGGCAAGATGTCACTCAAAGGAGCTCCTGTGAGCTCCAGGAGGTACAGGTCTCCTTCATTCATCCCTGCTTCACTGGTGTAGTAATCCACTAACATCTCTATGCACTGAAATTTCTGCATTAACAATTCTCTCAATATCAAGTGAAGTATGTGAGCAGCACTGCTGAGAGGGGTGCAATATTAGAAGTTGCTTAATCATACTGGAAGGTTATTTTAATATGCTGCTCATTTATGCATCCTTAATTGCCTACAGATGATTACAGCAAGTTGACTCCAGCACTAGCTTTTTTTGAGAGTCCAGATGAATCAAACATCCATTAGGTCTACAAAAAAAAATGAGAGAGGATATTTGTTGCATACTAGCCCTTTAACTCACCAGACCCCTGGAAGAACACTGATGTATGTGCTCTGATTTAAATGCATGTCACCATTTTTTAAGACCCCCATATCTCTCAGCCGGTATTGATAAACAAAACAGGGACTAAAACCAAAGCTACCTTTCATTCCGTTTTCCCGGTATGGACTCATCAGCTTTTTCAAGCAGTTCTCTGAGTAATTTCTTTCCTTTTCATAATTTAAAGGTCATTTTAATTCATGGACCCTTTGACATTATTTCCCTTCAAGGAAAAACCTTTTCTTCTCTAGGAAAAAAGAAAGGAAAAACCTTTTTTTCTAAAGAAAAATCCTGTCTTATTTTTCCTCCGGTACTACACTCAGGTATACTCTCCATCTCTAATATCTTTAATAAAACACTTATTTCTGCATTTATTAGTACATTTGATTTGGTGCTTCCCAAAAAGAGAAGAAAAGTGGGGAGAGAGAAAAAAAGTATTCAGACAAATTAATGTTAGGGAAAGGCATTTAATTAAAATCATAGAATCATAGAATCGATTGGGTTGGAAAAGAACTCCAAGATCATCGAGTCCAACCCTTAGTCCAACTCCAGTCCATTTACTAGATCATGGCACTCAGCGCCACGTCCAATCTGCATTTAAAAATCTCTAGGGATGGTGAATCCACCACCTCTCTGGGCAGCCCATTCCAATGCCTGATTACTCTCTCTGGAAAGAATTTTTATCTGATATCCAACTTAAATTTCCCCTGGCAGAGTTAAGCCCGTGCCCCCTTGTCCTATTGTTGACTGCCTGGGAGAAGAGACCAGCCCCCACCTGGCTAGAACTTCTCTTCAGGTAGTTATAGACAGTGATGAGGTCACCTCTGAGCCTCCTATTCTCAAGGCTAAACAACCCCAGCTCCCTCAGCCTCTCCCCATAGGACTTGTGCTCCAGTCCCTTCACCAGCCTTGTTGCTCTTCTCTGGACTCGCTCCAGCACCTCAATATCCTTTCTGAACTGAGGGGCCCAGAACTGAACACAGTACTCAAGGTGTGGCCTCACCAACACAGAGTACAGGGGAAGGATCACTTCCCTGGTCCTGCTGGCCATGCTATTTTTGATACAGGACAGGATCCCCTTGGCCTTCCTGGCCACCTGGGCACACTGTTGGGTCATGTTGAGCTTCCTGTCAATTAGTACTCCAAGGTCCCTTTCTGCCTGGCTGCTCTCCAGCCACTCTGTGCCCAGACGGTAGCGCTGCAGGGGGTTGTTGTGGCCAAAGTGCGGGACCCGGCACTTGGCCTTATTGAACTTCATCCCACTGGAATCAGCCCATCTCTCAAGTCTATCCAGATCCCTCTGCAGAGCCCTCCTGCCTTCCAGCAGGTCGACACTCCCTCCCAACTTGGTGTCATCAGCAAAACAGGACTGGACCCAACACAGACCCCTGGGGAACACCACTGGTGACTGGCCGCCAGCTGGATGCAGCTCCATTCACCAGCACTCTCTAGGCCCGACCCTCCAGCCAGCTCCTAATCCAGGAGAGGGTACACTTGTCCAGGCCATGGGCTACCAGCTTTTCCAGGAGTATATTATGGGAGACAGTGTCAAAGGCCTTGCTGAAATCCAGATAGACCACATCCACAGCCTTCCCCTCATCCACCAGGTGGGTCACCTGATCGTAAAAAGAGATCAGGTTGGTCAGACAGGACCTGCCCCTCCTAAACCCATGCTGGCTGGGTCTAATCCCTTGTCCACCCTGAAGGTGCTGTGTGATTGCACTCAGGATGAACTGCTCCAGAACCCTGCCAGGCACAGAGGTCAGGCTGACAGGCCTGTAGTTGCCAGGGTCCTGCTTGCAGCCCTTTTTGTGGATTGGGGTGACATTCGCCAACCTCCAATCATCTGGGACCTCCCCAGAGAGCCAAGACTGTTGGAAGATGATGGAGAGCGGTTTGGCAAGCTCTTCTGCCAGCTCCTTCATCACCCTGGGATGGATCCCATCTGGTCCCATAGACTTGTTACGATCCAGCTGGCTCAGTAAGTCACTAACTATTTCCTCCTGGAATACAGGAGGGGTATTCAGCTCCCTCTCCCTGTCTACCAGCTCCAGAGGCCACTTGTCTTGAGGGCCACCTGTCTTACTGGTGAAAACTGAGGCAAAGTAGGTGTTAAGTACCTCAGCCTTCTCCTTGTCTTCCTTAACTATATTTCCCTCCAAGTCCAACAGAGAATGGAGGTTTTCCTTGCCCTTCCTTTTGTTATTAATGTATTTATAAAAGGACTTTTTGTTATCCCTGACTGAAATAGCCAAATTTACTTCAAATTCCACTTTTCTTTCCCTAATTTTTTTCCTGCATGACCTAGCCCTATCTGTAAATTCTTCGTAAGTAGCCAGCCCTTTTTTCCATAGTCTGTAAACTTTCTTTTTATCCCTGATTTCTTGCAGAATCTCCCTAATTAACCAAGCTGGCCGTCTTTCCCTCCGGCTGGCCTTTCGGCACACTGGTATAGCCTGTTGCTGTGCACTCAAAATTTCCTTCTTCAAACATGTCCATCCCTCCTGGACCCCCTTGCCTTTAAGGGTTGTTTCCCAGGGTATGCTCTGAATCAGTTCTTTGAATAGGCAAAATTCTGCTTTCCAGAAGTCCAAAGTAGAGGTTTTAATGGTGGCTCTCCTTACATCCCTGAGGACTGAAAATTCTATTATTTCATGGTCACTATGCCCCAGGCGGCCTCCAACCACTACATCATCCACCAGCCCCTCTCTGTTTGTAAACAGTAGGTCTAGCAGTGCCTTACCCCTGGTAGGCTCATTTACCAGTTGACGAAGGAAATTGTCCTCTATACACTCCAGGAACCTCCTTGACTGCCTCTTCTCTGCAGTATGAAGCTCCCAGCAGATATCTGGCAGGTTAAAGTCACCCAAAAGAACAAGGGCTGGAGATTTTGAGACATCCGCCAGCTGCTTGTAGAATAATTCATCTCCTTCATCATCCTGGTTGGGCAGTCTATAACAGACTTCCACAGGGGTGTCAGCCTTGTTGGCCTTCCCCCTGATTCTGGTCCACAGGCACTCAACCTTGTCACTGCTGACCTCAACTTCAACAGAGTCAAGAGACTCTCTAACATATAAAGCCAGCCCTCCACTTCTCCTTCCCTGCCTGTCTTTTCTGAAGAGCTTGTAGCCCCCCATAGCAGCACTCCAGTCATGTGATTCATCCCACCATGTTTCTGTGACAGCAACTATGTCATAGTTTTCCTGATGCACTATGGCTTCCAGCTCCTCTTGTTTGTTTCCCATACTATGTGCATTGGTGTACATGCACTTCAGCTGCGCCACTGATCTCATTCTCAACTTGGCCTCTGTGCCCTTAGGTGTATGTCTGGAGAGCCCAGTTGCCATCCCTTCCCCGTTCAAACCTAGTTTAAAGCCCTCCTAACCAACCCTGCCAACTTATGGGCTACAGTTCTTTTGCCCTTCCTAGATAAATGAAGCCCATCTGCTTTGACGAGACTGGGCAACACAGAGTTTGCGCCATGATCAAAAAACCCAAAATTTTGACGATAGCACCATCCCCTAAGCCACCTATTGGTAAGCTGGGCTTTCCTAAACCTCTCCTCATTCATCCCAGCTAGCACAGGAACGGAGGCAATTACTACCTGTGCTCCTGTCCCCTGAAGAGATCGGGTCAGTGCCTTGAAATCTTTTTTCATTACTCTGGTACTCCTTTTATTAATGTCATCACTTCCAACCTGGACAACCAACAGCAGGTAATAGTCTGAGGGTTGGATAAGCTTAGGAAGTCTTTTGGTAATATCCCTCACCCTGGCCCCGGGAAGGCAGCAAACTTCCCTGTGGGACGGGTCTGGCCGACATAGAGGGCCCTCAGTTCCCCTCAGAAAGGAGTCACCGATTACAACAACCCTTCTCTTTTTCCTCTTACCTGTAGTTGTAACCCATCCGGTAGACTGGGGGTAATCAGAAGATCTTGTAGACAGATTTTCCTCCTGACTGTCCTCCATCAGACTGTCCGAGTCCAGGGCCATATACCTGTTTTTTAAGGGCACCCTGGCAGGTGAAAGGGGTCGAGAGGGGGTGTTTTTGCCTCTATGACCAGGCACCTGTTTCCATTCGTCCCCATCCCTATGGTCTGTTCTGTCTGCCTGATGGCAGGAGGGGCTGGGCTTCACCACCTCCTGCTGGGCTTCCTTAAGAGTTTTCGACTTTCAACTTCAACGAAACTTCCAGTTGAAATTCAGCTAACAACAGGGAATTATATCTACCTCACATGATTATCTCCAAGCATAACTTTTATAATTGTGATTGCTGAGAATGTGATTATTAAATCCACAGATTTCATCACCATATCTGAAGGCATTATTCTATTAGACTGCCAAATTTTAAATATTTTTAGGTGTATAATACCCTGCCAACAAATTTATTCAGTTTCTGTAAATATGGGCAAAACCTCACAGACTACTGTGAGTTATAAAATCTGAGAACACTTACAAGATTACTTGTAGTTTACATCTAGCTTTTTACTAATTTTGACTTCAAAGTTTTCCATGGATTATAGAAAAGTTTTGGTTTTAATCACCCTTTTTGAGACACCTCTACACCATTGTCAGACCACTCAGGGTTTATCCCAATTATTTTAAAATAGAAATGCTCCCTTAAAATTAGTTTAAAGTAATTCTGCAGTGCCATGATTAGCATGGATCCTGAAAAAGCACATGAAATATTCAATGGAGTATGCAGGCTGCAGAAGATTACTCAGTCTCACCAAACACAAACTACTCATCTGAGCCTTGGAAAGAGAAGTCCGAAGGGAAGGTAGGCTCTAGCTGTCTCTGAGCATTAGCTTAAGTGGAAGATGAAATTATAAATATTTGTAGAGTGCATCAGTTCAAGAAACACCAAGCTTAAACACCACCTATACTAGAACTGCCATTCTCTGGGGCAGGAATGATGACTTTCTTTATCTGGAAAAACTTAAGAGGTGAGTGGCCAGATAAAACTTCTTCTTGGAATATACCCTTTGGCATTCTCAATTTGTGCATTCTGGAACATCCAAAATTCCAAAGTGAGGTGTTCTCATGTCTGCCTCTCTACAGAAAGGTTAATGGATAGGTAGCAGAATTATCTGGGAAATAATAAAAACTACCACAAATAATTCATTATAACTGTTTTCCTCTTTTAAATCCAGCTATATTTTGAAGGCAGCAGCTTTTCTGAAGTTACAAGTCTAAACACTGACTTTTCTACTCCTTTTCTGTGCTTTCACCCTTTCCCCTATCTTCATCCACATAAAAGAATTTGACTCCACTTAGATCATTGCAAAACTGCTTCTCAGCAAAAGTTACCTGACTGTAAATTTTTCTCTGGTTCTTTATCAGATCCCACATGAGCTTCATAGTGTTTCTCATTAACTGTCACAACAGAACTGCTTTCACAGTTCAGTGGAGAGAGATAATTCTGTGCGTATTTCATACCTTTGTATAGACAGATTTTTTTCATACCCAGCAAAGAAAGTGCTGGCAGATCATTTTAAATAACAATTGAAATAAACCTCATCAATCTCTGTTCAATTGTGTATGTTCTCTCCCCAACACTTCTCTTTGTAAATAGAGAAGGAATGATGCAATATGGTTCAGGTAACTTCAGCCAGTTACTCTAACTCGAGCCAGGGTTACTTCTATTAAAAACAGACAGATATTGAATTCAGTGTCCCACACGATCAACAATTAAACCAAAAGAAATACTTGCTAGGGGATCAAGGAGCAGAACATAAGACAATACTTTTTTTGTCAGATCAAGAGGTCTGAGGCCAGGGTGGGTAGCCAGAATCTTGAGGTGGCCAATTCAGCTTCCTGTGCAATGAAAACTTCTTTGTTTCAATTTCCTAGTCTCTAGAGCAGAGGTGATACTTACTCACTGCATCTACTTTAGAGGTCCATTCTGACATTAATCAATACCTGTAAAGTCCTTTGAAGATCAAAAGCACCACAACAAAACGAAGGGGCAGGACGACAAATAGACCTTTTAAAATACAGTGTTGCAACTGCAGGTATATTTGCTGAACTTGGCAGTATTTTTATTTTCCTCCCCAAATCCATTTCCAAGAGCCCAAGCAACCACTATCATATAATAGCAGCATTGAGATCAATGGCACAACAGAGGTGAGCTTGGCCAGTGTGTAAATTCCTGGACAAGTCCTTTAAAACAATGTGAAAATCCTATTTTATCAATGTTATCTTGCCCTTGCAGGCTCACCCTTAATCCTGAAGTTTTCTGAGCTTGTGTTTTATGATCTCACCCTGCCTGGCTTTAAACCAGTAATTTATGCAGCCTTCCCTGAATGGGACTCACAGCAATCCTCATTGTATACTGCCACATCACCTAATGAGAGCACAGATGTGGCAATGTCACAGAACGCTGGCCAGGAGGTGGCAGAGTGACTAGCAAATCATCACCCAAAATGTATGGAGTGTTATGCCATCAGACACCAAGGAGTTCGGTCTGCATAAAAATCTGCATTTTGAGAGCCCAGGTCTGCAATTTTCGATACTTGTAATGCCACAGCACCAGGTGAGAACTGCTTGCTGCTTACACTGAGTCACAGTCAGAGCATTGGACATTATGTTTGAAAGCCAAACAAGGAAGGCCTAAAGTGAACACAGCCTAATCTGAAGACATCCTCTAAAAGCATTTCTGGATGGGTACTCTGAGCAAGGTGGAACCCTTCCTTTGCTGGTCGCTCGTGTGACCGAGTATTGCTCAGCTCAGTCGCAGATATGTTCCACACTACATTGCCTTCACCAATACATTCCTTAGTTGGCCTTGTCCATGCTACTAAACGCACAAACTTTCTCTTTTCCACATCAATGACTTTCAAACATAACAGCACAACACATAGAACACATGCAGAGTAGACCTGTCTCACGCCCACATTTCTCACTATAGTCCATTCCTTTTCTCTCTGTTTTGATTTAACCAAGCTGACCAAGTGCCTTTTGTCATATGCAATCTGATTCCCGTGGACTGAAAATCTCAGAGAAAAGAGAAAGAAAGGCGTATTTTTGGCTGTAGTCCTCTAGCATCAGACTTGTAATTGTCATGAAATTTTTGGCTGGTAGAGCAACAGGGCATTAATTCAGAACATTAGTTTAGGAGACAAAACAGTAAGCAAATTGTATTTTGCAGCAGAAATGAGGAGATTAGAAAACTGCTACCAGTAAATAAATTCTAGATATTATTTCCAGATAGTAGGCTTAACATATGTAAGAAAGTTCTTGACCCATCTTAGGAAAACTATTTTATCACTGTATCCCTGTAAGAAGAGAAAGGTTTCTTGTTGCAATTAAATTCCCCATCTCAAAGCCTAACCAAATGGTGCATTACACTGGCAGTGTGAGGAAACTGATCTCTGATTATCCATGACAATAATTTGGCTAATGTTAGCACTTTTAGCAGCCCTCCTGCATACTGTTGGCCAGCTGCTGACAGGCCATATGCACTGAGAAAATTAGCCTAATTGTTTTGTCTGCAGCTGACATAATACCCAGTTAGTATATGAGATTGTGTGTGCAATTTAGACCACAAGGATAGCTGTGAGCACAAGTTATCTATTTGGTCAGGCTGACATCTGAGGCCCTTGTTCTTATTGCATACCACATCTGTTAACCCTGAGCCTGCTCTACTGCTCCAGCAAGACTCAGGCTGCCCAGACCTTTGTGACACTATGACACATCTGGCAAAAGACCACACCATCTCAGCAAAGACCCTGCAACACAAATTCTGCAGTGTTCAATCCTGATATGGTGTCAAGCTTGAAGGTAATCTTGATTCCTTTTTAGTTTACTCAGTACAAACTTATTATAGAAGGTATTGGTATGCAAGCACAGGCAACTGCCCCTGTGCACTAAGGAATGCAAGGAGCTTTATAACATATTTCAAATAAAAATCTGCACTGTAAGTAAACCTAGACTTGGCAAAGATATACAGAATAATGTGCACAGTGTCCAGTATGTATTACCTTGGTGAGCAAATAAGCAATTGTCAAACACTTTGAAAGCATTACAAATGCTATGAGTGACCCTACCTGACTACTGAATTTGCTTCCAAGTGATGCAGGCTACTAATCATAAATGGTCCCAAAATCTCTCTAGTCCAAGGATCTCTGTAAGAAGAGGTTCTGTCATTTGACATGGTGCATACTTTCTCCTTCCTCCAAGCTCTTTACTCAGCCAGTGACCCAGTCTGATATCAGAGGGCAAGCACTTATCTGATGAGATTGAAAGCTGAGGTCCAGACCTGCTGTGATAATTAAAGAGCCTTAAGTGCTTTTTGTAAGTGTAAGATTGTTTTGTGGCTAAATTGCACTTCATGGCACTCAGTGCGAGCTTCAATCACCTCTCTGGAAGTTTCATCCCGGGTATTGTTTCAGCTGGAGGCAAAGACCTTGGGTTTCTCTTCCAATGTGCCAAACAGCATCAGCATACTCAGGCTTACACAACACAGCATTTCACCTCACAGGCTGCAGAATTTCTAGCCACCTGGCTCCAATCCCATTTCACAGCTTGTGTATTGACCAGACACTGAAGGGTTAACGTTGGCACTGCAGTGATACAAAGCTGCATGGTCTGCAGAAAAGTCAAGTCAGGCTCTGAATTACAGGTGACCAGGAAGAAGGTATTTTTTTCTTCTTAAACAGACAGGAAATTGTGTTGTAAAGCCTACATTAAACTAACTTTGAAGCAAAGTACATGTCAGAAGCTTAACTTCCTGCCACTAGCTACAAACTATTCTGGGAAGAAGGAAGTATAGGATTTACTCTCATGGTCATACACCTGGCTCCTACAGAGGCTCAAAAGCTCGAGTCTGGAGAGCTGTTGCCCAGACTCACTTTGGCAGAACACAGGATGGTATCTGTAGCAAGCTCTGCCATCAACCTCAGCCAACTGCTACGAAACACACGGGGTGTTTAGCATCCTGTTGTTTGCCATAATAGGGATGCTGGAACTCTTGAATTTCTTTATAGTCTCTAGCAATAAGCACATTACAATAGCTCAAGACCACCACTACTCCTGCATCACGAGGAAGTCTCTGTTCATCTTATTTCCTGCACTTTCTCTGTCTGGTATCATCCCCCTCTTCCCCGGCAATCCTCTGCTACACTATACTTTTTTCTCAGCGGCCCTAGGATATTGTGCTTCTGCTCCTCTCACGTGAAAGGGAGGAGGGAGACAGAAATACAAAGACTTCTAGTCTTAACTGTATTAATTAAAAGTTATTAGCTGTAAGCGCTCCCAGACAATCAGATCCTTATGTACCCCAACACTGCCTGCCAACTACCAGACAGTCCACAGGTTGGAAGGGTTTCTGACTTCTAATATGAAGCCACACTTAAGCCAGGGAGAAAATTATTAGCAATAAGCGCTTCTAGACAATCAGAGCCTTATGTTACCCAACACTGTCTGTCAACTAACGGACAGCCCACAGGTTGGAAGGTTGTCTGACTTCTAATACAAAGCCACACTTAAGCCAGAAAAGAACTTTTCTCACAACAGCTCCCGAAATAACATTTTTTAATACAAATATGTGACAGTTATTGTGGGTTCTGCTTTGCTGGTGATAACGTTCAGCTGCAAGATTGCATTTAATTGATAATAAAAGACTCCAAAAGAAACCAGCACAAAAAACATTCTACAGAGAAAAACACACTAAACTCAAGTTACAATACAGCAATGTATCCCATTTTCACAACAGACAGAACCTAGCAACAAAAAACTACTAGCTAAAAACACAGCCACCTAAAACATTTATCCAGACACTCTCTCAATATCATAAGACAATAAAATATCTTGCACACCACTGTCTCTGTAACAAAAAAAAAAAAAAAAAAAAAAAGGAAGAGCAGAGCTGCCTCTTATCAACATACATGTTGAAAAAAAAAACTGCACCTTGAAAGTAAAGCTATTTACTGTACAGCAAAACAGAGCTGGTCTTATAAAGTAAGAATAGTAAAAAGCAATAACCGATATAAAGTAGCAAAGTGTGAAGCAAGTTACTGTTATTAGTATTAAGGTAGCAAAACACATTTAGTAAAAGAAATGCTTATAAAATAAGAATCAAAGTAAGAAAGGAAGAAAGTAAAGTTAAGAAAGTAAAGTTAGAAAAATAGAGAGCACATGGCCTCCTCACCCCTACATTCTTCCAAGAGGAGGAGGACAGGACAAGGTGCAACAGTTACCTTCACAGAGACACTGTCATTTCTCCTTCTCTCCTCTCTTACTGGAGTTTAAACTTCAAACACTTCTTATACCCTTTTTTTTCTTTCATGTGGTTTGTGAGGCTAAAAGTCAATCTATTGGGGGGAGGGGGGGCGGTGATGGTGATGCAGATGCCCAAGGGGAGGTGGCTCCTTTGAGCAGTCATGGAAGATATCACAAAGGGGGGGCCATGTCATTCCTTAAACAACACTCCACCCTATGTTAATCTTATCAGTTTGAAAGCCTTTGTCCTCAGCCAGGAGCATCCCTCCAGGGGCTGAGGCAAATTCCTCAACCCATCAGGCCTTATCAGGGGCCATCCCCCCACAGCTCCTCTTCTGCCATCTCCTACATCTACTCAATTTCTTTTCTCAACATTAAGATTTCCACTAAGGACACCAAATTTCTGCCAAATGTTATCCTAGAAGCACTTCAAAACATAAGGCAATACTTCCCCTTCTACAAAGACGGGTACAGAGAATGCCCAGAACAATAAGCGTGGTGTACCAGTACAAATAGCAGAGAACAATGCCACTGACATTCACAGAGATCATGAACTCTAGCGATTCTCATGTCACAGAAAGTCAGTCAAACCTGCTCATGAATCCGATGTCCAGGACCTCTCCTAGCTTGTCTGATATTGCAGCTACAGAAATAACAGTCCTTTCTGTTGAACTTCATGGCCAACACTGGGTACTTAGGATATGTAAAGGCTGTCCCAGTTCTCCCACTAATGCATATAAACTACAACCAACCATCACTCTTTGTTCATGCTTAGATCTAAAGATGAGTATCATCTCTTAGCAGTGTTTGTCAGACAAAAGCTGTAAGTGTGGTGTCACCACTCACTTTTAGCAGCAAAACTGAAGTGGTAACTTGATAAACAAGTTGATGCCAGATGAAATAAACCTAGGAAAATTGTCCTTCCTTCTCGCTATTGACTACTCTCACTATTCTTCCTCATGAAGCCCAGACAAAAGGATGCATTACAAGAAAACAGAGGAAGACACAGAATAACTCCTTTTGATCCTGTACTCTCCACCTCATAGAATTACTTCATTTGCCACTAGTCTGGAGTGCTTTGAGCCCAAAATCTCTGAAGGAAAGCATCAGAGTATTCTGCGACAGAAAACACACAGATCATATATCAAAACATCATGACAGGATGTGAGACTTCAAAAGGAGGGGGAACCATGCTGCTGTTTGTAGAAGAACTGCACCAGATCACCCCATGTAAACAAAGCCAGGAAGGGTTTTCAAAAGGCAAACATGCCTGGGTTCACTTCATGTGGGTTGCAGGTATTTTCCACTGAAGCAACATCTACAGGATCTTCTCTCATTTAGTGGAAACCCAAATGATGCTCTAACTTTAAGATGCAGCATTTCTTTAGTCTTGTCTCAAATAATACTGCTTTCTGATTTATGTCCCATATATTAAATAATTTACAACCTGGCATCTGGTGGGCTGTCTGACACTCTCGGATTTTTGTGACAGGTACATAACATAGATTATTTGAGTTTCTTTTCTTCTTTTTAATATTATGCAAAGAAAGGGGTTGGATCCAGTCAAAGAAGCTATGTGGTTTCCTGCTTGTGCTTTCGTTTAGGGTATTTGTTTTATTTCATGTAATTAGGGTAACACAATTTATATTGCCTTTAATCACAGCATATGCACTCTGTAATTACTCTGTAAATATCGGCATATGAATTGTTTGTATGTGTGGAGGTGAGAGAGCAAGAAAGTGAAGGTAATTATGTGTATAGGGAAATGTAATGATTATTTATCTGGAGTACATAATCTTACCAAGAGGTTTGATAAAGTGCAGGCACAACTGTCTCTCCTGTGTGTTAATTACTTACAGAGAGCTTGATACAGCTGTTTCTACTCATACAAATTCCCATTCTGGTCTATCTGAAGGGGAGTCCATAGGCTGAAACCTGTGAGTGCTTTTCCTGAGCAAACCACTCACATCCATACCCTTTGATCCTACACGTGTTAAACTGCCATTAGGTTGTGGGGTTGTGTTGTAGTTTGGGATTATTATGTAAATTCTCTCCCCTGCCACTTAACTGCCCAGGCCAGCGGTTAACAAAAGAAGCAGTTAACTGTTGATCACTTGGGTGGGGGCAGGTTTGTCTCTTTTGGTTTTTTTTTGGATATTCTCCCCAGTCTTGGCTCGGCGAACCCGGGAGTGGGGGCTCCAAGGAGGCTGCCCTGCTGGTTACTGCTGGGGTTTTCCTGGCTGTCTCGCTGCTGCCTACCCCGGACTACTTTTCGTGCTGCGCTGCTGCTGCTGCCTGCCTTGGATTTGCTTCTGGTTGCTCATACCTTTCTGCTTCTTGGACGGGGAACACAGGGGGAAGAGACGGAGTCCATCTGAAAGCTCACTGCTCGTCTGTCTCGCTGGAGAGGGACTGAAACTCACTCTGCAGCCGGCCGGGCTGTGACATGGACACTTAAGCATAACCTTTCCTCCCGGAGGAAAACCTGCTGGGTTTTGGTTTTTTTTGTTTTTTTTCTTTCTCTTGTGGTGTTGGGGAAGTGGGTTGCACTAGTCTGTTTACATATATATATATATATATATATATATATATATATATATTTATATATATATATATCTCAGTTATCCTTCTTGTATTAAAATTCCTTTTCTTAAATTTGATAAAGAGTGGTGTGATTATTGTGGAGGAGGCCCCTCCCTTGCTTGTGGGTAAAACATTTTGGTTTTTTTCCCCTCAAACCGAGACATTTCTTGGCGCCCAACGTGGGGCAGCTTGTAAACAAAGAAGGATAATTGCTATTTTGTGGCACCATGTGGGTCTTGAGTTTAGGGTTCATCAGGACCATCCTGTATAATATATTGGCTTTTTGTTGGCACAAATTCATGCCAAAAGGAGCAGCAGGTTTAAGTCTTATCAACAAATCAATGAGTAAAACTCAAATAGCCACAATTATTATTGAGTTCTTACTCTGGATTTATGGTGCCATGAATTCGATGCCTTTGGATGTCATGCGGATGGTGTTCCCAAGAAGCAGAAGGGTACGAGCAACCAGAAGCAAATCCAAGGCAGGCAGCAGCAGCAGCGCAGCATGAAAAGTAGTCCGGGGTAGGCAGCAGCGAGACAGCCAGGAAAACCCCAGCAGTAACCAGCAGGGCAGCCTGCCTCCTTGGAGCCCCCACTCCCGCGCTCCGCCAAGCCAAGAATGGGAAGAATATCCAAAAAGAAACCAAAAGAGACAAACCTGCCCCCACCCAAGTGATCAACAGTTAACTGCTTCTTTTGTTAAACGCTGGCCTGGGCAGTTAAGTGGCAGGGGAGAGAATTTACATAATAATCCCAAACTACAACAGGTTGGATTTAGACCAGTTTGATCTTTCAGCCATGGGTGAGCAAGAAAGAGATGAGAGGTGTTACCAATGCAGTTCTTCAGGTTCGGAGGAGAAAAAAGATAGCTACACTCAGCTGCAAAGATCTAACCCAAAACGCATTAATCATCAGCACATTTGTGAATGGTCCCAGTAGCAACCAGGCACTTTGAAGAATTCCTCTTTCAGCACCAATGACAGAGAGGACAGAGCCAGATTTTCACACTGTCCATCAAAAGCACCAAGGCATTTTTCCAGAAGACTCCCACAGGAAGCTGTAGCATTCTAATCTGCTTAAACTATTGCAGACTGATTCAAATATTCCCTTGAGCAAAATTAAATACAAGTTATCTGTTGATACTAAAACTGATTTTATTAACTGCTAAGAGATGCAAAGAAAAAGAGGAATGTGGAGACATGGCTAGCTGAAAAAGGACATGTAGGTATGGAACAGCTAGATAGTTCTGGTACACGGACCACAGAAATGTAGAACTTAGCACAACCATTGTGCAGGTGAAGCAGAACCAACGACCAGAAACCACTAACTGTTGAAAGCAGGATCTTAAAACAATAAAGCAGGATCTGCGAGCAGACAAGTCGTCTCTAAGTTTAGCAATGTTTAACCTCAAGGGTCTTAAGGTTGCATATCTTTGTTATCCAATCATAAGCTTAGAATTATATTATGTATAGCTTAATTATCATATGTATGAAGTAATTATCATTATGACATAAAAGAACCTGTTGCTCGATAATAAATCAAAGCTTGTTGATTCTCACATTGAGTGTCTCTTGCTTCCTGCGTCGCGACAGAGGAAGAATAAGAAAAGGTTGGAAAACGCTAAGATTATTTTTTAGAAGCAGAGAAAAGTTACCACCAAAAAACTACCTTTCTGACGTGTTGGTGTGATTGGGGTGGGGGGAGAAACAGTTTCTGCCTTTTTTTCTCTGTGTCTTTATCTGCCACTTTTCTATGTTATCTCTTTAGCAGCAGGGGGTAAGTCCTTTTGGAATGCAGGATATGTGTTTTCACCCCTCACGCTGTGTCCCAGGCAGGGCTGGCTCTTAATTCAGAATAAAGCCACAGTTCCCTGGCTCTTAAAAATACAGTGAAGAAGATATAACTCACGCATGTGGCAGGGATGGGTCTCAGTCCTCTTCAGGCAGGCAGAGCTCCTCCTGAGGCAGGTAGGCAGCGTGCGGTAGCAGAGGAAAGGTGAGGGGAGAGCAAAAGAGATTTCTGGCCCAGATCACCAGCACTCTTTCTCTCTTTTTTCCCTTGATTTTCCAAAATTTGTCCTTAGGTTTTATAGTGTTCAGATGAGGTTGTAAGTGGTTTCTTGGCATGTAGCCAGTCCAAATGTTCAAGAAGATATGATAACCACAGACCATGGCAGGATTCTTTGGCAGGAAGAGTTCCTTGGGAAGTTTTGGTGAGGACTTCTGGCAGAAAGCTGACTGAGGATTTTTCATAGAATGTTTTTGACAGGCAGGAAAACAATGGTGAAACGTATTTTTGGCATTTCTATGTTATATGTATGTTACAGAAGCAGGCTGCTTGGAGGAAAAGCCTGCTTTTTCTTCCAGAGTTCAATACCTTAGCAAACAGTACCTTGGAAAAAAAAATTATGATCTCAAGTGAAACACTACTTTGGTGATGAATCAGCCACCACTTCACTCACTCAGGGCTGCAGCATCATCATACCTGGTGACCAGTTGGGCAGTATGACCTCATGGAGTGGAGGTGCTTTGCATCAGGGAGAAGAGAAGCAGCAGAGAAAGAACCCCTAAATTCTGTGACTATTATATAATGAGTTTGTGCTACCCAGGCATGGTGTGATGATACCACACTGATGTATGTGATATATATGATTTCATACTACTACAGATCTCTCTTTTTTGCTTAAATATTTTTAACACAGATGTTTTTCTTTTCTAGTGCTGTGAAATTGCTTGCACAAATTTTATGAACCCTCAAATAAGGCTCTCAAGCAGCAGTAGCTTTCTTTTTCTCATACTTGCTCTTACCAGAGGCCTCACTTTCCTACCAGCTGAAGTGACAAGCAGAGCTGGTACAAGGGTTCTTTGACGCAAGGGGGGAAGTAAGCCCGAGCTTAGTTCATCACTCATATCTCCTGCTTCTGACTTTGGAGTCAGTAAGTGGCCATTCATGATGGCCTCTTTCCCCTCCCACTACAGACCTCCAGATTTCCTCTCCAGAGGTACTGGTCCTGCCACACCAGCCACACATCGTTGTAAGCCTGACTGGTCTGCATGAACATCTTTCCTCACACTTCTCTGGTTTTCCTCCTAGTGACCAAGCCTTTCTGTCATTTCTTGTATGAATAGACTATATCAAAAAGTAAGCTTTAAAAGTTCTTGTTGATTACTGCAAACCTAGACCTGTGGAGAGGCAAGTGTGAATAATACCTCTTTTCCTCCATGCTCCACTGCTAGATGCTCATCCAACATTTTAAGAAAGTGAAATGGCCTAGCAGGGAAAAAAAATGTCATGGGATTTGTCTTGCACAAGGACAGATGTAAGCACATGCATGTTGTACCAGGGACATGCTTCTGCATTGCTGCTGCACTGCAGCAGTCTGGTTCAGGAAACAAGATACAGATACTGGGCTTTCTATCAGTTCCTACTGGATACCTGTGTTTTGTATGAAGATGTTATTGTTTACTTTGCCTGACTGAATGCAGTTCTCATTTTACAGCGAACTTAATTTCACTGGATTGCAACATCCCATTTTGTTGAGTATACTACTCCATTTCTTTCTTAGAACATTCCAGCCTGAGCTCTTACAGACCATGTACCAGTGTGGGGTGATGGCCCCTGATAAGGCCTGATGGGTTGAAGTAGATGCCTCAATCCCTGAAGAGGTGCTCCAGCTGAGGACAAAGGCTGTCAAACCGATAAGATTAACATAGGGAGGAGTGTTGTTTAAGGAATGACATGGCCCCCCGTTGTGATATCTTCTATGACTGCTCAGAGGAGCCACCTCCCCTTGGGCATCTGCATCACCATCACCCTCCCAATAGATTGACTTAGCCATACAAACCATATGGAAGGAAAAAAAAAGGTATAAAAAGTGTTAGGAGTCTAAACTCCACAAGGAGAGGGAGAAATGCCAATATCTCTGTGAGGGTAACTGCTGCAGCTCTTCTTGGAAGAATGTAGGGGTGAGGAGACGATGTGCTTTCTATTTTTTCTAACTTTACATTCTTAACTTTACTTTCTTCCTTTCTTACTTTGATTCTTACTTTATATGCATTTCTTTTACTAAATGTGTTTTGCTACCTTAATACTAATAACAGTAACTTGCTTCACACTTTGCTACTTTATATCGGTTATTGCTTTTTACTATTCTTACTTTATAAGACCAGGTCCGTTTTGCTCTATAGTAACTAGCTTCACTTTCAAGGTGCAGTTTCTTTCTTTTTTCAACATATATGTTGGTAAGAAGCAGCTCTGCTCTTCCTTTTTGTTTTGCATTACAGAGACAGTGGTGTGCAAGATATTTTATTGTCTTATGTTATTAAGAGAGTGTCTGGATAAATGTTTTAGGTGGCTGTGTTTTTAGCTAGTAGTTCTTTGTTGCTAGTTTCTGTCTGTTGTGAAAATGGGATACATTGCTGTATTGTAACTTGAGTTTAGTGTGTTTTTCTCTGTAGAATGTTTTTTGTGCTGGTTTCTTTTGGAGTCTTTTATTATCAATTAAATGCAATCTTGCAGCTGAACGTTATCACCAGCAAAGCAGAACCCACAATAACTGTCACGTATTTGTATTAAAAAATGTTATTTCGGGAGCTGTTGTGAGAAAAGTTCTCTTCTGGCATTAAGTGTGGCTTCATGTTAGAGATCAGAATCCCTTCCAACCTGTGGGCTGTCCGTTAGCTGACAGACAGTGTTGGGGAACATAAGGCTCTGATTGTCTAGAAGCGCTTATTGCTAATAATATTTCTCCCTGGCTGAAGTGAAGCTTCACATCAGAGGTCAGAATACCTTTGATCCTGTGTGCTGTCAGTTAGAGGACAGTGTTGGGTACATAAGGATCTGATTGTCTGGAAGCACTCACAGCTAACTTTTAATTAATTCAGTTAAGACTAGAAATCTTTGCATTTCTGTCTCGCTCTTTCCTTTCACGTGACAACCAGGACACAGTGCAATCCTTGTCTGTTTAAAAAGCATCTTGATATAACATTGAGGTAGAAAAGTTTCTTGGTTTTGTTACAAGTCCAAACATCAGTTAATTTCAGTCCAGAGATGAATGGCTCTCAGAGAAGGTAGTCTGAGAATGTTTATAATACAGCATCAGGGTTTCATTAAGTACATCTGAAGCTACATTAATCCTTATGATTTCATTCAAATTCTGCAAGAAGAATACCTCAATGTCTCAGTAAACATGTACTGCAATATTGCCCTATCTTTTTGTCATTTCAGATCTCTCTTCTAGCAGGTAATGGGTAGAAAGTTACAGTCTAAGACTTCTGCAGTTCTCAGCTGTTCACTGCATTAAGGATAATATCTTTTTAAATGTTTCTTTCTTCTTGACAATCCATCCTGTGAGCCAATGATATGAAGACTGGAAACATCAATAGTTATTAAATATTTGAGAGCAATGCTAGTCGCCTTTCTTCACAGTGTTATAGGAGTAATTTATCCTAATGCTGCTGGTGGCATTCAGAACAGTCTCAATCAATAGGTAGAATCTAATTTCACAGCTCTGATCCTTCTATGGCCAGATTGTCTCAGCTGCAGTGACACCTATCAAAACAGCATGACATCCAGTATTCAATCAGATCCCATTTTGATGAAATCAAGAAAGCCACCACTTCATGCTCTCACCTCCATAGAGAGCTATAGCAACATGTACATCTCTGAAAAATGCAGCACCACTGAAACCAGCCTCACTGTAACTCACTGAAATTTGTATCAGCCTCAGCGGTATTGAAAAAAAATTACAGTGAATTCATGGTTTGATGTGAAGTTTGGCAGCTGTGTTACCTCACTCATGCTAAGTACATACCTTGACACTTGAAGGAAATGGGCCACAGTGACACGCATATGCAAAATGCCCAGATGCTTGTGAAACAGACTGTGCAGAAAATAGTGTGACTACGAAACATAAACTAAATTTCACTTTATTTTTCTATAAAAAATAGCTGACTGCAATCCTTGAGTAATAGGTCATAATTCACAGTATCTCTGCCATGAATTAAGTTACAGGACTTAAACATGATACAGTCACTTGGGCTTTCAGTGTGAAAGATAGCAGAACTAGTTCTGGAACTCTTGGAAAATGCAGATGACTTGTACAAACACAAGGTCTTTCAGTGGAAATTTAGCAACTGTTGCTACACCAAGCACTTCTTCCACTCCCTGAACAGTACACTACTAAAGATATGGTGAGGACCTATAGATGTGGTTTCCAGATTCTCAAAGTTCCCCTTCTGCAGCCAGAGAGCACAGGAAGATCACAGGATAAAAAGGTACTAGATACTAAAGTATTCCAGTCTTTTTGGGACAGTGTGAAAAAGTGCATTGCACAAATCAAACTATAAGCATCAGTAGAGTTCCAGCTTCTTAAATAATATGCAGAAATTTAACTGACACTAATAACACACAGGTAAAAAGAAACACAAAATCAGTTCTGTTAAGTTGATGTCCTTGTTTCAACATTAAAAAAGGTTCTTCATACTTCAGAGTACAGTGGTTTGGGTGCATTACTGCTATTACTTTTAACAGACAGCATTACTTTCTAGAGTAGCTTGATTTATTAGATGAATTCTCTACCTCTGCCTGATTTGCAATAACTCAGTATCTAATTCAATAAATATCAGGTGCACTGATAGTACTGCAGAAATGTTAAGGAGCTCACAGCAGTCAGAGGCTCACTAGAGACTTGCCTAGATTTTCAAGGTATGTATCTCCCTGGGGAAGAAACAGAGGAGACCTCTAATGTGGAAAACCATGACGCCATTTTCTTCCATGGCTCGCTTAGTGGGCTAAAGGAATGCCATGGAGAGGAACCCATTTTTACAACAGCTGCTCAGTAGTGAGTGACTGTAGCATTCTGGGCAGTTACACTAATTGCTGGGGTAAAATCAATCTTTCCACAGTTACACCACCCACCTCTGCACTTATCTACTTTTCCTAGTCACTGATCCACATGCAAAGGTCAAAAGTAAGACTTCCCACACCCATAATGTGGCATTTTACACATTACAATCCTGTGTATTGCTAAGCCAAGAGAAAGATTTGGAAGACTGACTGGAATCACAGTATTTTGCTGTCAAAACTAGCCTACTTCATGCCACCTTGTGGTTGGTCCAGTGTCTTAGATAGGCACACAGAGGAAACAAACAGATAGATACCCTGCATCCTTTTTCCTCTAGTATAAATGCTTGCAGAAGTCAAAGGCAACAAAGAACTACATCCAGCCTTGTCACATCTCACAGTTCTGATATGTTCTAGAATGTGTTTCTATAAAATGTTCTTCCCCCACTAATTTCACTGGGGTTGTGTTGAACCCTCTAGCGATCTGTTCAAAAGAGTAAAGTAGAATGATTTCATGATACATTTTTATCTGACATGTGGTTGCATTGTAATATTGAAACATGGTAACCTGGAAAAAACATAAAATATAAACACAATTTACAAAAGAACAGAAGGCAAATAAGTATTGTGGTTTCATTGCTGAGTAAGCACAACTCAGTTATACAGGAATATATGAGAAATTAAATTTTCAGTTGTGAAAGCAACTTGTTTTAATTCAGATGTGAAAGAAATCCACCAATACCAAGTGCATAATATTTGTGTGCACTCTCATTTTTGAGTGAATTAAAGATACTAACATATCAGGTCAAGCAACAAATATTGTGATAGAAAAACAGTGTCATGCAAAAAAACCCTCATAAAATAGAAGTGATTGGAAGCATAGTTCCAAAGCTTGAGCATTGTTTTATGGAGGCTTTTTTCTGGTTTTGAAGATATATAGGCATTGAAATAGGTTGCCCAGGGAGATGGTGGAGTCACCATCCCTGCAGGTGCTTAGGAAGCATCTGGATCTGGCAGTGGGTGATGTGGTTTTGTTTAGGAGTTCCAGTGGTAGTGCCTGGGGCACGATTGGACTGGATAATCTAAAAGATCTCTTCAAACCTTGATGATTCTATAATTCACTAGTAACAGCTTGCTTTGGACTTCTCAGTGTCTTTCAAACTTTTTTCACTTGATCTAAAGCATCCTTTGACTTTGGTGGGCTTAGAATCAGGCCTCACAAGCTGTGGGCATTTTAATTAGATGCCTCCACTTTATAATTGGCATGACTATTAGTGAATCAAATGAAGTCATATACGTATATCTACAAATAAGTCTGGGGCAGATGTTACAAATTTTCCCTGCAGTTGAAAAATAGCATGGCTTTTTCTGTGATAAAAAATCCCTATAGATCATCATGTTAGACTTTTTCAGAATGTGAGTAACTGTGATAATGACTCAGCTAAGGCCTTGATCTATTCTTGCTCTCTGCTATTATTCTATTACATAAGTATTGGCACCCAGGTGCAGGACACAGGAGGTTTACAGGCTTCTAACCTGAATTCTGGAAAGGAAAAATAAAGCATACTGGGGCAGTCGCTGGCACCTTTAGCAAATGCAGGTACTTCATTACCTGAAATCAGACACTTTAGCATCAATCAAACACTGCAGCTGTGGCATATAGCTCAGTTTGAGGAGATTCACCTTGGACTTCTTTCACAGTTGATACCATCTGCTTTAGTAGCATAAGGTGAGAGAAACATACTGCAATATTTCATCTCTTGTGATTGGTACTACTCCACTCTGCTGCAAGCATTATGCATTAGGTACAGATAAAGAGGAAAATGCCTAAATGAGTCTTTGAGCTATTTATGGGTACTAGAGAGAAAAAAAAGTCAAAGCATGTACTACATGCTGTTGTTAGACATCTTACTGCAATTTGCTCAGATTTATCTTTGTCTGATATAAAATTTAAATAACAAGTGTAAACATACTTTGTGGAGTGACAGTCATGCTTTGCATGTATGTCATGCCCCACAGGTCCTCAGCAATGCAGTGTACAACACACGCACAAGTAGAAATCTCCACAAATATAGTGAAAACATGAGAGAAGCAGTAGTAGCATTTGAGAATGAAACACCTGATTCAGACAAACAGGCAAAGCCATGGTAACAGATTCTTTATCTCATTGGAAATCAACTGAGTCAGAAGTCACAGAAGCCATAACAACAAAGTAGAAGGGCAATCAACCAGTGCTCTTGGTGAGCCACCCATCTCTGCACTTGGCTCTGGTTGTCATTTCCCTGCTGTTCTCCCAGATCTGTGGCTTGCTTCTAATGTGGGTGAGTGACTCAGATTCAATGGAGTTAGAGAGGGTGCTCACTCCAGGGCCTCAAAATCAACGTAATTAATAAAGTACTTTGAGCTGAAGGAGTGAAAAATCTAAACCCCATGTGCTGGAGAGGAGGATCTTATTGGATGGTGAAAAGAAGTTATGGAAACTTCATATGGAAACCCACCATGGACCAGAACCCAGCATCAATCTTTAAAAACAGTCTGTATTTCAGGTTTATTCTCTGAGGAAGGGCATTTATTGTAAATTACAGTGAATCCACACTTGAATGCAATATTTAAGTGCAACAGCAAAAATTTGGAAAATATTTAAATATTCCTGACTGTCTCCCCTTTATTTTATTTCTCTTTTCACAGCAGTTGCTGCCTAAACAAAAAGCTAACTTGAGCAGTTTTAAGTGTATTTTGGAGGAAGAGTAACTTCCATGCGACAAAATTACTAGAATTGGATGACAGTATTTGAATGCATGACATTTGAATTTAAAAAAAAAGTTCAGAAAACATGAGTTTTCATATGAGCCTTGTTCATTGTAACCAAAAGACAGAAGACAACATCCACCATGTTAATTAAATAGGAGTAGGAAAGACAGACAGTATAAGCTAGGACGTAATTAGCGTAACATAGTAGTGGAGGAGAGAACCTTTATGTCTTGGTTTGAGGGGAAAAAAACCAAAATGTTTACCCACAAGCAGGGGAGGGGCCTCCTCCACGATAATCACACCACTCTTTATCAAATTTAAGAAAAGGAATTTTAATACAAGAAGGATAACTGATATATATATATATATATATATATATATATATATGTAAACAGACTAATGCAACCCACTTCCCCAACACCACAAGAGAAAGAAAAAAAAAAAAACAAACAACAACAAAACCCAGCAGGTTTTCCTCCAGGAGGAAAAGTTATACTTAAGTGTCAATGTCACAGCCCAGCTGGCTGCAGAGTGAGTTTCAGTCCCTTTCCAGCGAGACAGATGAGCAGTGAGCTTTCAGATGGACTCCGTCTCTTCCCTCCTGTGTTCCCCGTCCAAGAAGCAGAAAAGTACAAGCAACCAGAAGCAAATCCAAGGCAGGCAGCAGCAGCAACGCGGTCAGAACCAGTCAGGGGCAGGCAGCAGCAGCAGCATGGCCAGAAAAACAGTCAGAGGTAGGCAGCAGCAGCCGCGTGGCCAGAAAAACAGTCCGGGCACAGCGGCAGCGAGACAGCCAGGAAAAGCCCCAGCAGTAACCAGCAGGGCAGCCTGCCTCCTCGGAGTCCCCACTCCCGCGTTCCGCCGAGCCAAGACTGGAAAGAATATCCAAAAAAACAAAAGAGACAAACCTGCCCCCACCCAACTTCTTTTGTTAACTGCTGGCCTGGGCAGTTAAGTGGCAGGGGAGAGAATTTACATAATAATCCCAAACTACAACACTTTAGAAAGAGAAGGAGAAAAGTAGGTCTTGCCAATGACAGAATGAATAACAACATTTCATTCTCTGCTGAAAACACCTTCTTGACCATCATCATCTTTCCTCTTTTTCAAAAGTGTAATGGAAATGTGAACTTCTTATTAATTCATGGACTTTCAGGATTTTGAGGGGAAGATGAGTGGAAGCTGTCAAAAGAGCTCTGTAAGAAGATACAGTTATGTAAATTAAAAAAGGCTTTCCATGCAAAATAAAGTCTTACTAGTCATACATATAGATACAACTCTTGCTTGACATTGTGTACAGTTCAATAGCTCCCAGGCAGATGGGTTTGTTTTTCACAGAGCACTGCTGCCCCAGTTCCTTCAGGGACCCTGTTTTTTGGGCAGCAAGAAAGACAAACAGTGCAGCAAATTGCTATAAAATACCAGATGAAGAAGGGTTTAACAATGAAGTCAACTTTTTATAATCAAGTTGGTAAAGAAAAGAAGTTAGAACATCATCCCAATTTATTTTCCCTCTTTTCCCCTTAGAGACTGATTTTCCAAGCAAAGACACATGTGGATGCAAACTAGCAACCACAAACCCGCCATTGTTTTAGCTTTGACCAAGGACCCTGGCTGGCTATACACTGTGTCAAGGTGCTTTATGAGAAACATAAGGTGTTCCTCATAAGTGTGTATGTGTCCAAAACACACCAACACATTCTTTTTATGGTTAGAGAATCCCAAGCTGATACTATGGGGAAGCTGTGCTGCACCTTTAGTGTGATGAACATTGGTTTAATCAACAGCTTCTCGGGTCTAACAACGTGACTGAACAGGGACTGCAGAAGGAAAGAAATAATAGGGAATCATGCCCTGTGTTATAGGCATCAGTTTATGGAGGGGAAAAGATTAATTCATCTCATTTCTGTTGAACTTTCTTGTTTCTGAGCTGTGGAACAAAACACAGGTTGAAGCTGCATGGGAGACAGGCAGGACCTGGAGTCATAGCCCCCAACACCTGCATTAATAACAGCACGATCCTTGATCAAAAAATATGAATGTCCAAAGCAGTGATTTCCATTATATTTGAAGCTGATATTTCTTGGGCTTTTCTTCCTGTCAGTTCAAGAATTAGATTGAGAGCTGTTTGCATCCCACAGAGAGCAATGTTTTAAAGACTAACAGTGTAACTACAATAAAGGGGAAATTCACTGCCTTTAGCACACCAGTTCTCTCCACTGTGCTTCATTCATTAGGACCTCCTGATTAGCTGCAGGGAGACACCCTGGGCAACAGTGTGCATTGAAATTCAAGTGAACATCACTCTGAGTGTGTCCCAGGTAGGGGGACCTGCATGTGCTCTAGAAGCTTGGTGTTTCCAGGATGTGCCAATGCACCCCTTCTGCAGATCAAGGAGACACATGCAAGGGGGACATGCTGTCCTGCACACAGCAATACCAATCAGCTAGATAGTGTTTCCTCACTATGCTGCTGTTGTCTGAGGCTTGATGAAGATAGAAAGTGATATCAAATGTGGTTGGGCAGCTCTTGCTTCAGAGACACTTCCAAAACAGAAATCCAAGGAAGACAAGCAAGCTTGTAGTTTTTCAAATGAAGTTTCTTGTCAGGATTTTAAAAAATACTTTGCAGCATGAAAGGGTAGTTAGAATTTCAGATAAGTCCAAACTGACAGCAAGAAGGAACAAGTTCTTCTTTCAAACTAAAAGCCAGTGACTAGAAAGGGCATACTGTGAGGCCCTGAACAAGGACGTGAGCACAAGAATAGATAATAATTGCTGTAACTTTTGTTACTCTTCCATCTGCACAGTATTCCAGCAGTTAGCCCAGCCCACACAGAATGTAGGATCTACTAGAAAGTTGCCCCTAGTACAGACATGCTGATTTCAGATCAGTTTGTTCACATCACTGCAAACCCCTGAGGATAGTTCTCTCAAGCACACCTGAACCTCCTGTAGACCAGGGCAGGCACAGCATTGCAATGAACCAAGAGATACAGGCACAGACGAGAGTGTATCAGCACCCATCAATGAGGCTGTTCTCATTCCAGGAAGGTGATGATATGAAATGTGAAGTTGTGGTCACTAGGGAATGTTAAAGAGAGAGAGGAAAGCAAAAAGAAAGGGATATAGATAAGAAAAAGGTCTGTGGATGGGAAGGAGGATGAGCTGGTGTATAAGAGAAGCTAGGAGGGAGGAAAGAGGGTGAACTTAAATTCACAGTGAAGAATCAATTAGCTTCAGGGTATGCGAGTCCACAATAACCATTCCAATGGAGGTCCCACCCAGGAGCAATCCTGTGCGATGTGCAGTCCTGTCTCCATCTCTGTGGACACTCATAGAGAGGATAATGCACAGACACCCTGTCTGCCTGTCCTGCCCTGCCCTGAGAAGTGGCTGTCTAGAACTGCCTTGCAAAGAAGACTCATAAGGTGTCTAAGGATAAGCTCCTCTTTTCTTCTCCACAACTCACAGGGAGGCATCTCAAGAACTCTGGGATAAATAAATAGGTGGCTAAATGCCATTTATCAATGTGTATTAACAGGAAACAAACAGTAAGCTGGCTCAGAGGGAAAGATTTCTTTAGCACTTCTCTTTCTTTGCTGTTTTTCAACTGTGGGCAGCATGAGCTGGGATTTGTATTGATTGTTCTGCTTCTAATTTAGCATAAATGCAAATGCAGGTTGAGACTCAGCATGGTCTGTTTAGAGGAAACCATGAAAAGAAAAGGAAATTGCTATAAATTAAATGTTCCTGTCTCTGCAGTCATTGAGATGGGGATTCTTATTTATTTTAGCAGTGACAGAGAGAAGCAGTAATAACAAAACATTTATTTAAAGGGGAAAGTTTGACTTGGAGCTTGCATCAGTGGCAAAAGTTTTCATGTCAGGAAGTACAAAAAGAGATTTTAAAATACTGTCAACAGATAACAGCATAAAAAACCCCTTGCAAACAAATAATATGAGGTAAGACATACATTTCAAGCAAAATGTTCATCTGCTTCAGAACCCTGCCTCCAGCATGGCTGCAAGCTGAATCTCAGAGAAGAGTGAGGACAAGGCAAGTACACCTAGCGCTTCTCTCAAACACTCAACCACAAGTCTCTTCACGGCATTGGAATCTTCCTGAGCCTGCTGTAGATTCATCTTTGGATACACCATTGTAGGTCTGATGGTTCCCACACATCTGAGATTAAACATCACATCTGGCTTCAGCCACGAGGCAGTCTGGCACTTCTGAGTTCTTTTGATGCAAGTTCAGATTTATTTAAGGCTAGAAGGGTTGTCTCCTCTCCACAAATTACTTATACCAATGATTGCAAGTCTCCGTATGTGACAGATTAGTGCTTAAACAAACCCTACAGGATGCAAAATGCCATTCAGAGAGGAATTGAAAGCATTCTTTCTTACTAAGATGCATGACTTTAAAATCCATTCCTACCCTTGAAAGTTATTATTTGAGTGTGAAATCCTCTACTTTTACTTGAAATTCTATAACAGAACTTCCTTAGCAGAAAAAACAGAAGTTTATTTCATATTGATTTATTATAGTTTAGTTTTGTCAGAACTGCAGAACCATCATGAATATGGAAAAAAGATCAAACTTTATTTTAGTTTGTGTATCAACAATTGAATTATGAAAGAAAAGGAGAAAATCAAACTTGCAGAGTTGCACATATGAGACCAATAGTAAAATTAAAACTAAATAAAAGACATTGATACATGGAAGGTTCTTGTGGACTTCCACTTTATTACAGTTTTCAAATTTACTGAATGCAATGAAGGAAAAATACTTCTCTACCTGGGCAATTCTGGCTTGGTTTTTGTGGTTTTGTTCCAAAATCACCAGTTTGGTCTCATCCCATTTTGTCACAAACCCAACTTATCTCTAAATTAACTCTCACTGGGGAAACCAAAGCAAAATTCATGGAGCCAAAGCCCACAGAAAAAACAGAAATATAAGTCTTCATGTGACTATCCCACCACAGTGGCATTTCTCAGTAGCAGCAGAGAAAAGAGACACAGGGCAAAAATAACTTTGTTATCCTTATGCTTATAAGCACGCCAAGCTGGCGCAGTACTGCTCTGGTGAGAACTGCCTGGGTAGGGCAATGGGCTCCCATGTCTTCCAGCGGACACATTGCCTTAGAAAGCCTGAAGCAGTTCCTGCCTGGCTTCATTGCTGTCACCTTGGTGTGATGCTTTCCAAAGCTCCCTTAATTCAAAGTATTAAGTGGATAGTAAGATGACTATCAGCAAAGCAAAGTGACTTGAGTCTTGTTGTTGGTGACACCCACATGGCTTTGGAGAGATACTGCTTATTTCCAGAGATACGAGGTATGTGAGACAGGATGCTGGAGTCACAGAGGGCATTCACAACTTCCCTGGGTAATGCCTGGAGCTCTGGCAGAGACAGTGCAGGAATTTGCAGTGTTTTATCCAAAAGTATGCTGGTTAAAAGGTGAACCAG
This sequence comes from Pithys albifrons albifrons, assembly GCF_047495875.1. NCBI lineage: Eukaryota > Metazoa > Chordata > Aves > Passeriformes > Thamnophilidae > Pithys > Pithys albifrons. Next base: position 46,135,576 of record NC_092497.1, read on the forward strand.
CAGGGAGATGAACTCACCACGAGAGAGATTATAAGTCAGAGGCTAAAATTTAATAATAATATTACAATAAATACACTGACACAAAGAGAAATTGCTTTCAACTCACAAAACCTAGCAGTATAACCCAGTGTCCTGGGGCACAAACCCAAAGGGGTTTGTTAGCCCTTGTGCTGAGACCCATGTGGCTCCCCCCAAGTCCAAAGCAAAAAAAAAAGAAGTGAGAAACTTGTTGGTGCAGGTGATGGCTGTATTCTGATCGAGAGTGGTGATCTCCTCCTGTCAAGGTCCTGCTGCTCCTCTGGATCTGACAAGAAGTTCCCAAGGTCTTCTTACCCACCACTTATGTACCCTCAGGGGGGACCCAGTCCCTCCCCCTGGGCGGAGACTCACACAATGGGTGATTAACTCTGGAGCCAGGGGGTATTGTTGAACTGTTGATGGCCCATTAGCCACTCCACCCCCTCAGGCTGGGTGTGAGGGTGCTAATGACTCCCTGGGCAGCTGCTGCTAATGGTCCATTGTCCTTGGGGAATGAATAGAGGGGGTAGAATACACAGCTTTGATCACCCCCACACAGTGTTAACTGGTCCCTCCTGCTGAACTAGGACAAAAGTAAAAAAAAACCAACCAAACAAACAAAAAAAACCCATAATCTAAGATATAAACAAACTCAAAGCACAGTACTGCATTTCAAAGCGCATAATCCTCTCCCTTGGAGAAATCGAGCACGAGCTATGTCCTCAAAGCATGACTACAGAAGCAGACATCAACAACCTGCCACCTGTATTCCTCAGCTGTTCCATTTTGCTGCAGTCTGCACTGCTGCAGCTCTTCAAACTTCATAGTATAATCAGTCCTCAGTCTTTCATAAAGCCTCAGTTCTAGGAAGCAATATGGTAACAGTAGAATGAGTTTCACTTTTGGAAAAACAGAGGCTTCCTACCTCCCTTGATGCTGAGAAAAAAATTAAACCATACACCTAGAAATGCAAAGATAATAAAACCTATATTTGGTTTGTTGGTTTTTTCCCAGTTTCAGAACTGGAGCTCACAAGTTTTGACTATTTACAAACTGCCACATAATTGTGTTTGTTGCATAAATTTCCCTCAGGCTCATCTGGCATAATTTTACAAATGTCTATGGCTTTGATTTACTTTTTAGAAGTTTATTCTTTAGAATGAAATAAAAAACAGGTGTACAGACTCAGGTAATGCTATTTTCAGAGTTGTAAGGGCTCTTATAATGGAAGAGCAATCATTTACTTTAACAGAGCATACAGGGAAAAAATGGAACACTTTTCCTACAATCATTAGATCAGCAAGTAAGAAGATGTAGATTTTATTTTCCCCCTATCCTTTGAAGGGTTTTATGATATTAGTTAATCATGTGTCTCCTCTGGGACAAGTGGATACCACTTTTCTGCTTTTCAGTGATGGGAACAGCAGCTTCCAGGGTTGCCAAAGTTTCCACTGTGTTACTCACCTGAAGCCCAATTACCAAGTGGTGATGGACCAGTGGTCTCAAAAGGAGGGAAATGCTAATTTCAAAAAAGAAGTGAAAGAAACTGATAGTTGTTTTTTTCACTTACCAGGCTTTCTAACCCAAAGGCTACAGAGTCCCCACAACACTTTTCTTCTGTTACTCGTGCTAGTGCAGATGTCTCCAGATCTTCAGGGGCAGATTTCTGAGCTTGGACTTGGACCTCACATACCATTGGGGTGCTCCATGGCCGAGTTACCTCTGCCAAGCCAAGCTAAGCCACCTCTTGGTACAACGCCTTCCCCTGTTGTGCTGGTTTAAAGGTAAACCAGCAGGAGAAATGAATACAACACAAAAGAGATTATAAGTCAGACAAATTAATCTTTTAAAGCCTAAATTTAGGCCTACTTTACTAACCCATAACACTATATTACAATAAATCCAATGGCACAAAGAGAAATTGACTTTAACCCACAAAACCCAGAAGTATGACCCAGAACCCTGGGGCACAAACACAAAGGGGATTGTAAGCCCCTGTGCTGAACCCCACGTGGTTCCCCCAAAGTCCAAAGTAAAGGGAAGTGAAAAAACCCTGTTGATGCAGCTGCCAGTTGCAGTCTGGTAAAGGGTGGTGGTCACAGTCTGGTTGAAAGTGGTAGTCTCCTCCTGTCAAGGTTCTGGTCCTCCTCTGGATCCAACAAGTGGTTTCCTGAGGTCTTCAAACTCCAAGATTATGCACCCTCAGGCCCAGGTGAGAGCACCCAGTCCCTTCTCCAGGATGGGGAGTAACACAATGGGTCATTTGACTCTGGGAGGGGGAGGATGGGGGAAGGAATTTTGGAATTGTTGCTGGCCCATTAGCAGACATGCACCCTCAGTCTGGGTGTTAAGGTGCTAATGACTCCCTGGAGGGGAGTTATCACAGCTCTTATCTCACAGGTGTCTTTCACACCCAGCTCACAACCTAAGGAGTCGGGTGTGCCCTGGGCAGTTGCTGCAAATGGTCCGTTAACAGTTCTTGGGAAATGAAAAGAAGGTGTAGGATGCATAGCTTTGGTCACCCCCACACAGTGATAAACTGGTCCCACCTGCTGAACTAGGACATCTGTGAAGCTGGAACAGCCAGTCCATAGAACAAAAAAAATGAGTGTGAAAATTGGGATCTTTAACATAGCAGATAAAGTCTGCTGCATTAATACAAACAGACTAACTCCACTTCTGGAAGGTCTGAAACCTAGGCTCCTCTGGACTGAAGAGATAACACAGATTGGACAGAGCAAGCACAGTTCTCCTCTGCACTGTGCATTGTCCAGGCGTCGTGAGCAGCTTATGATGGCAGAAATACATGCAGAGCAACCCCTCCCTGAGACTCAAATGTAGGGATTAATGCGGTGTTTTGACATAACCAGAACTTAGGGTCTTTTTTGCGGCACTGGGAGCTCATTAATCTCTTCTCATTTTTTACTGGAATCACCACACTTATTGTTTGTTTAGGACCCCTGAATTTGTCTTTTTTCAGTGAGATTTGGGGATAGATCATAAATTCTAAATCACTTTTTGCTTTCCTTTGTGACACCTGTCAGTTACTCAATAGCTGACAGCAAATGTTTTTCTACTAATTTATTTTTCTAAACACTACAAATCATGCCAGAAGATGGATGTGAGCCTGTTGTCGTAAAAACATTTATTTAAGAAAAAAAAAAAAAACAAGAAAAAAAACCGATGAGCCAAGCTCTCTTCCCCCTCTCCTCCAATGTAAATGGTTAGTTGCAAAAAGTTTGGGGAGGTTTTCTCTTGGTTAAAGCTTGCCATCTGGTGGAAAAAGGCCAAATCAGCTGCTGTGGGAGGAAAATGAGAAAACACCCTCTTCTTAGAGAAAAAGCCATCTAGTATTCCTGCAAGACAGAAGCTGGATCCATTGGATACAGCTGATCTTGTCTGCCTGGAAAGCTAAATATGGAGCTGAAGAATGAATGTTGGCATATCAGTAGATTTTGAACTTTAAAGGCACAGGAGCTTTATTTAATTTGATCAGCTCACACAAGAGGTTTTAAATTGTGCTCAGCAAAGACACGCTGCCATTATCTCAAAGATATTTGAAAGCTAACATTATTTATAGTGGATAAGCTAAGTATGTTTTATTAGTTCAAATGAAATGAAAGAGAATCTCTTGTGACTAATCTTATGACCAGAAAAATATAATCCTTTATTCTTGAAATAGCCCTCCATGAGGTTTTTTACCAGACAAATAGATTATTCCCCTAAAAGGAAAGCAAAAAGATAGGGCAGACAAAGAGCAAGAGATGAGGGGATGGAAGATAAAGAGAAAAAATTAAAGGGGAGGGAAGGAGGCAGGAGGAAGGGGTGGATGGAAGGAGGAACACGGGGGCAAACGAGAGGGAGAGAGACCAGGTCCTTCACATAGATTTCAATTTGACTGCATCAGTGATACTCCTACTCACTTGAAGCAACTGCTTCAAAAAAGTTGCTTATGGAGCTGACAAGTAAACATGATCAATCTTTCATTGTTCTTCATCTTATTAAACAATCAGATCAAACACTTATATCCAGGGATGCTCCACAGCTATCTTTTCCTCAGTTTCATCAGAATAGGTGCAATTTATAATTAAAGTGAGGTTAATATGACAACATCTATTTTTAAAACAAGCAGAAAAGTATTTTTGAATATATGATGCTTCTTTCCATCTCCTTTATTATAGAAAAAGCAATGATTATGAATTTAATTACCTTTTTTCCCTCCTTATATGACTGTGAAGAAATGGGAACAGCACGTAAAGGGCCTTCTACCAAGTGCTTGGGTATGAAATCTTATCCTTCTTGAAGAAGTTATTTCTGATTTTGAAGTGAGATTCTGTTTCTGCTGAAGCCAAAGCCAGGAATCTCTAGCAGGATCTTAAGGAAACACGGTCTGTTTCACAGCCCTGCAAGACACCAAACACCCTCCTTCCTGTCCTATTCCTTGCCCTAATCATACTTGGGGTTATCAGCTGAAGCTGTACATATCAGTCAGTGTGTTTATGGGACCAAGAGCTTACAGTCTGTTCAGTTCATCTAAATCAAATAGCCATCCACTCATCATGATGAACAGAGAGAGATGAAGGTGGAAAGAGCAGAGGCTCTGGGAGACTTCTTCCTTCCTCCCATCCTCCTTTGGAGCAACAGCTGAAATTGGGTTGAAACTGCTGTGGAAGTACAGGAGGCCTTGAACGGTGTCCTCCACCTCTGGCTCAGAGAGCACTTATGGTCGTGATTGCTGTTCATTTATGCTGTCCTCAGAGCCCAAGGGTGAATGACAGTGTGATACAAAGGTAACCCTCCATAACAAAGGGGTCTCTGAATGTTCTCCTTGGTCTGTGTGTGTGTGTGTTGGCCTAATTTACTTATTTCCATATAAGCATCTGAGTTAAAACACTGTTTTCCTTCCCTTTTCTAAGTTCCTGCAAATGCTACCCTTCAGCACCGCACCCCAGGAACATCAGCCAAAATCCAGAACCCTTAACTCCCATACCTCTTTGCAGACTGTGCAGCTCTCTTCCTAATCAGGCTCTTTAACTCAAAAAATACATTACCACTTTCTTAATTCAAGATTGCTGTGGGATGCTTGCCATCAAGTTTTGCAGGCACAGAAATACTACTGCCTGAAGGCAGTGGTTGAGAAGTAGGTCATATGAGTTGCTCCTCTCATTATTATGCTCTGTGTGATGCAGATATTTCCCTTTGATGGCAGTCAAGGCAGAGCATTAGAAAGTCTGTAGCATGATAATTCCACAATTGCAAGAAATGAACAGATAAATTGTTCTGCTGTGTGGGGTTAAAACACTAAATACAGTCCTTTGTGTATAAAAGCACCACGTGAAATCATTTTATACAGTACCAAACAGCATAAACTGTAAGTCTAGCAACATTTATTTTCTGGCTTGTTATCTACCTGCCTGGTCAACAGGGAATTTTTTCATCTGTTGTAATTTTGATTCTGTTGGTATGCTCCAATTTTATCTATGTCTCTATGGTAGGCTGGTACCAAATTTAGCCCCACCAGCTAATCTCAGCTTCTTGCCTTGCTGATTCCCTCACCCTCCTCATTGCCCATGGTTCCTGCTGTGAACCAGCCTGGATGCGAGAGACTACACAGTACCCTGGACTTAAGAATGTCTTCACTGAAGTCTTCCTACTGATCCATTGCCCCTCAAAATGGAACAAGTATGAAAATGAAAGGGAAAATTATATTTACTTATATAACAAACTAGACTTTGTATGGCAAAATAAAATTACTTACCATGCAACAAAGCTGACAGAAATGAGATTTCCTCTTGCAACTGCAAGCTAAATTTGTCCCTTGTTTGTGAGAAAGAGAAGGTGGTTTAATGGTTTACAAACTACACTTGTTGGAGACAATATGAGTGCTACTGATTTTTCGTTTTCTCTTATTGCATTGTTGTAGAAACTGGGCTGTTTTTTCAGGCTACATGAAGAATCAGGAATTACCAGAGACAAGGAGCCAAAAAACCTTTTAAATCAGTGGAAAGACACTGAAACATGAATCCTTTCAAACTGAAAAAGATAACAGAATTAGAGACATATTTATAAATACCTGGTAAAAGCAGTATTGTAGCTCTACAAAGCTAAACATCGATGTTAATAAAATTCCCATGTAAGTGACATCTAAGTGCGATAACAGCACCAGAGAATCACATGATGACAGAATGGTTGAGATTGAAAGGGAACACTGGACATTATCTGGTCCAGCTCCCTGTGTAAGCAGAACCAGCTATAGCATGTTGCCAAGGTCCGTGTTCAGACAGCTTCAAAAGCTGAATATTCAAAATGTCTCCAAGGATGGAGACTGAAAAGTGTCTTGGGGCGACCTTTGGCAGTGCTCGGTCAAGTTCACAGTGCAAAAATGTTTAGAGAGGTATTCAGAGGGAATCTTCTGTGTTTCAGTTTGTGCCCACTGCCTCTGGTCCTGTCACTGGGCACTGCTGAAAACAGCCGTCCTTCATCTTCCTTGCACACTCCCTTCAGGTATCTACATTCATTCATAAATTCCCTCCTTGAGACTTCTCTTCTGTAGACTGAACATTCCCAGCTCTCTCACTGTCCCCAGTCATTGAAAATTATTTTCCCCAAATTGAAAATTCCAAGGACCCATAATGCTTGCCCTTGAACATTAGCTCAGATTAGATGCAGAGTTTTGAAGTCAATGAGTCAACAGGCAGGTGACTTTTTTAAAAATTTGGAAATTTCAGTCTGTCCATGTCTTTACCCACTTCACTCCTTTCCAGTTTTTACCTGGAACACTATACATTTTGTAACAGAAAATTAAGTAAACTAGTGCTGTGGAGAAAATATTAAAAAGGCGTTGCACAAAATCAATGTTTAAATTGAGATAGGCAAACAACAATAATAATGAAAATAAAACAGTCTTCGATGATAAGCAGTCTTCAATGATTTTGCTGTGATTATTTCTGTGATAGTCCTGAGAACATTTCACAGGTCTCCTGGGCAATCCACAAGGCGATCACTTTTCTCACAGGCACAGCTAAAATTGTGTGGTTCTTATTCTGGTGTTCTCACCACAGTTTCAACAGCCTGGCCTTAGTGGCAGTATAAGGACACAGAGAACCTAAAAAGGGGCAGAACTCCATTAGGTCTAAGCCTTTTGCTTTTCCAAAGCTGTCACCAAACAGAAAAGGGCTGTACATCCTTTCAAAAATAAGGCTCTCTTTACTTTTGACATTAAGAGATTTTCCATCCACCCAAGGACCAAGAAGAGGAATTACATCATGATCTAACTTTGACATGCGCAGAGAGAAAGCACAGACACGCACCTCGATGCCCTGTTTGTAGCTGAGAATATGCTCAAAGAGCATCATAGTAATGTTTTTGACTTATGTTTAATTCTTTTCCCATCACTCTTAGTGATCACATGGCAAATTTACACGCACTACAGAGCTGCACACATCTTTGAACACAACTTCAGCTGGACCCACCAGCTCTGTCAGATCAGACAGCAGACAACGTGAACAGGAAGCAATATCACCCTTCTCATCTAAGCTTGTAGGTCTGGAGTCATCTCTAGGCTTGGCTTGTAGATCTGTGGACTCCAGTGCAAAACTACTGTGACACCAAAAGTCAACTTTCACCCACACCTCTGCTTCCAAGGCCAGATCAGCAAATGCAAAGTTAATGCACTAAAATGCTGAGTGATAGGTCTCCAAATGTGCTTTAAAAATAAAGTTACATTAGCATGACAGTTGAAAGAGATTTCTCCCTACAGTTTCCCATCTTAATTTTTACATATCTATATATATCTATATATTTATATATTAGATATGATATTCTGCTACAAATTCAGGCTCTCTGAAATCACAGAGTCAAATGTGGTCTGAATACATTGAAGAACTGCTCTAAGCAGAAAGGGCAAGTATGTCTTTAAAATCATTAAAAGCAAGCAGGAGACAAAAGGGAATAGGAGAGAGTGAAGGAAATTCTCTGCAATGATATGATAAGAAAGCACATCAGAAGAAGAAAGTTATGTCAAGCCATACAAGTAAATTAAATATTTAACATAATGCAAAATATTTAGGTCCAGAGACCAGCACAAGGCATGAAAAATAGACATAATGATTCTATAATTAATTGTGTCACATGCATTTACCAAGTGACCCATTTTCTTGTTTTGGATTTCTAAAGATTTCTCATTGCTACAGCATTTAGCCTACAGTGTCATTTGTAATAATTTCTTGTTCCCATCTGATTGCCGTGGAACAGAGCTTTTCCTGAGCACAGCTCGATAATTAGATGCTGCAGAGTGTGGGAGGTTTCCCCATCCCAGACGCACATGAAAGGTGACAAGGTAAACCTTTCTAAGCGGTTTAATTACTTAAAAGAGCAAGAGATTTCTCAGATGAGGACTCTTCCCAAACTCATCAGCAGGGGGAAAAAAAATAATTTTTTCTCTCTTCCCCACCTGACGAAGTGTTTCTAATGAGAAACAAATTACTTGAATGCAGATATGGATGCTGAATCTGGTTGCTTTAGTTATTGGGTGAAAACTTGAACACAGCCTAGCATCTGGAAATTCACCAATAATGCAGCAATAGATTAGTTATTCTTTGAGTGCTTGTCTTCTCTTCCATTAATAAGGTCTGACCGATGATTGCTTTCCAAAGTTGTTTACCACAGAGCTGGCAGACCTTGATTGACAGAATAGACCCAGCATAATGGGGCTGAAGAAGCTCAGAGGAGAGCAGCATTCACAGCCAGAGGAAGCTCCCTGTTTGGTCAGAGATTTTGAAGACAAACAAGGAAAGAAGGGATGTCAGTCCATTAGCTGTCGAAGAGACAGGCATGGGTCTCCAGTTAACACTGTGTACACAGGCATATTATCCAGGAGCAACAAGCATTATTCTGTGTGCCTCATACTTCAACCTCACAGTCAGCTGGTACCTTCACGCTTACCCAATCCATCTTTCAGCCCAGACAGCGCTACTCTGTTTTTGACATGGATGTGACATCCAGGTTCAAGGGACATGGGCTGGGAGCTTCACCTCTGAAGGAAAAATCAACCCAGAAAAGCAGTGAGAGAGAGCAAGAGCCTGCTTGCGTATTCTTAAAAAAGGTTTGCTTCTCCCAGCTGAGTGTGCTGTGTTGAATACCTCACGTATCTGCAGAAAATAATTTATAAATTTTAAATCATAAAATTAGTTGGAAATTTACTGTTACATAGACATCCCTATGAGTTCAAGGGACAAGAGAAATGCAGTGGACAACAGAAGAAAGTGATTTATGCCCTTATCACTTCCTCTTCTTTTACAGGACCCCATTTTTGTAGCACTAAAACCATAGAGATGCCTTGTGCAGTTTACCACAAAGTTCCAAACTTGTGGCCTCTCATTTATAGTGATGGTCTCAGTCAAGAGGGTTTAACCATCACCTTAGATCTTCTCTCACTGATGTCAGTAGTAGCTTCTCTATTGCCTTAGTTATTGTGAAAGTACACTTGTGAACTGTTGTCAGCACACCTGCCTCACCTCCTCATACATTTAAATGTCCTGTGCTGGTTAACATGTTTTGGTAATACCAACATATTAATGTGTTTTGAATACTTTGGCAAAATGCTAAGTATAAACCACAGAGACAAAATCTCCCTTCTCTCTCCACCGAGAAAAGGGAGGGAAAAAACCTCCAAGACTTAATTAGTCTATAGAAAGAGGGAAAATTAAAAGTAAACTACAATTAAACAGACATAGAAAGGTAAAAAGAAACAATAACTCTACACCAAGTCACCCACATGATAATACAGATCCCACCACCCAGACCCTCAAAAACACCCCAAAAGAGCTCAGCCTCCTGAGGGACAGACCCAAGCACAGAGAAAACTCAGAATAAACATTTTACTTCCCTATGATAACATAGTGGCAAGCAGCGGTGGGGCCTGGTCCAGGAGAACAACACAGTAAGTCCTTCCCAGATGAGTAGCCATGAAGGAACTGGACTAAGCACCTCCCACACTTGCTTTTATACCCATTTTGATGTCACATGATACATCTCTTTGGTTCCTTAAGTCATGTGATGCTTGTCCCCACTAATCTACATGAGACTATCTGGGCCTGCTAAACTGAGGCCTACTAAAATTAAGGCCTAATTTAGGCCTAGCTAAAACTAAGGCCAAAACTACCACAAATGTTGATCCAGATCTCCTGGAAGTCAGGGAACTTCTTAGAAAATGTGTGGTAAAGCAACAAGACTCTTCAGCAACTAAATGGATAAAAATATCAAGAGAGGACAGTATAGCTGTGATATGAAAACTAGCATTTTACTACCATAAGCTTATAGGATTAATGTTCCTAGAGGGCTTTCCTATTTGGCTGTTAAGATAATAGAATTAAAGGTGGGTAGGGGTGGGTGTCACATCCTTTCTGCTGTATACATATAAAAATATGAACTTCCTCCCTGCTGTAGATGGATACTAAATTCTACTTCATTGTACCCAAACACCACCAAACCTAAGGATTTAGGAATTAAAATGCTATGTAACTTCATGGTTGCAATATTTTATGCATGCTAACTTTATTGACTGAGTTGTCAGAGATATAAACACATTCATTAATGGTAGTGGTATTTGGATCAATCTTCAAAATGCAAATTATCAAAATAAAATCACTCCAGTTCAATGAAATGCATGGATTTACACCAGATTAAAAAAAGAGAGAAACATTTTTCTATCTAATGTTTTCCTCTAGATAACACCATTTCATGCACTGATTATTGCCAGAAGCTCAGAGCTTTCATTTGAACTGCAGTACACTTTGCAGGTACATCTGAGATTAACCCTTCAAGCAATGAGAAAATTAAGACTCCATCATGTCCCTAGATATTTTGCTTTAACATTAATTAAACTTTAAGAGCAGCACGAAACATTTCGCCTATGTATTAGCTGTGCTTTTTCTTGCCAGATTATTTCTATATGATATGTTTGATTTCACAAGTATATTGAGGAGTATACACTATGTATCCAGCAACTGCTCCCAGCAGTTTTATGAGGAAATCGTTTCCTAGTTTCCATAATTGCCCTCAAAGCCTTCCACTGCAATATAATAACTATAAGCAGCAATCAGTCATTCAACGCAAAAGATGATCCCAGCCTGATCAAGGACCAGTATTCAAAAACAGATGATGTTTTCCTTTTCAGCCTTCACTCTGCAGTGAGGAGGTTGTAGAGGAAAGGAGTAGTTATCAGACACACGGATAAATAGACTGAAAATAATCAAGCTGTACTTGCAGAAGTAAAATTAGGATTTGGGGATCATTTTCTAAGTGGATAAGAAAAGTATGTGAGGTGAATAAAACAGTTTATATGCCTATATTAATCACCTTTACACAAATACAGTATGATTGAGGAATGTTTCTTCTCAGTACATTAGTCTTGGCTAGCTTTTAATTCTACAGAGAGCACTAATGTCTCTGGGCACTTGACCAGTATTACCAGTGAGGTAGATCCCAGACACTGATCCAACATCTACTTAAGAGAATAAATTTAAACTGTAATACCAGTCAGCAACACCTACTCTCAGACATCTCTGCCTTGGTAAAGCCCCTAGCTGGCTTAAAATGTGACCTCAGTGTGAGCTGTAAATTTTGGTGGACATAATTCAATAGTTTTTACAAGGAGCCAGACCCAGTGGGTTGTAGAATCTGGGGAGGGTTTCCATCCCAGCCCAGTGGAGCTGAAGCAGGTCAGTTCCCAGGTCTAGGGTGATTCTCTCAAGGCAGGTGACTGTCATTCCCCTTACCACATCACTGATGAAAAAATATTAAATATAGGTTGCAATTCTGTCCCTGGAGACCTCAACTAGAAATAGTCCAGTGGGTGATATGTCAGTAGGACTTCCTCAGTTTTTCATTGAAATTCTTCTAAATTAGGTTCATCAATGACTTTGAAAAATGCTAATCTTTTTACATGAGTATAATGCAGGACTGAGGAAAATGCCTTATGAAAGTGTAAGAATATTATGTCAACACAATTCTGAGCATCAAAATTAGTCTATTTTGTTCATTCATTATATTGTCACCTATTTATTCCTCATTGACTATGTCACCCCAAAATTTTTCCCCTGACTGTTTTGAGAGGTGGCTCCTGCTTACTTTACTTATTATATTTTCCCTTTCTGATCATTCTCTTCTGTCTTTACTGAATGTCAGTTGTTGCTTTTAAAAGAACAAAGGTTGATGATCACATTTTTTTACTGTTGTACCATGTCCTTAAAAGTGAGGAATGCCGTTTCTCTGTAGAACTGAGCAAAGAGAGTTTGCACCAAATTATGAAGCCTAGTTTATAATTGGCTTTCCTACAGAAGAATTCAGGAAAGATTGCTGAAAGCTTTACAAGTCTGTGCTGATTTTAGATAAACCTTCACCAGTTCATGACTCTGCATGGAAATCATGCAATATGTGAACAGCTTGCACAACTTCACCAGAGCTAAGGAGGAATATTTTCAAAGAAATTAGATTGCTTTAAAATATGTTACTTTCTGGGAGACAAGGATTTTTCAGAGACCTACTCATTGCAAGAAAATCCACCTTTAGGTTCTCTTGCTACTGTCAAGGGCAGAGAGTGAAAAACCTGCGTACTTGTGAATCTATCTCAATAAAGGAAAACAAGCTCAGACTTCTGCCTTCTTTGTGGGCATCTTCATTTGAAATTCTCTGTGGAAATTGTATTACTTTTCATATGAGAAGGTCCTTATAATTTGCCTAATTATCAGCCTGACAGTTTTACGTGGCGCTTATATGCAAATATGAAAGGAATGATGAGGGAAATTCATGGAAGACCTTTTATTTCCCCTGATGGAAATATCATCTCAACCTAATTTGCATACATTGCTCTCCAGATCTTATTGGTGGAAATATATCCACTCTCATCTATTCCCATGAAAACAGCAAACACAAATTGACATTTCTTCATCTTGTTTCAGCAAAGCAGCTCCAAAAACAGTGAATATAGGTCAGACTAAGTCATTGCCTGTAATAGAGAAATTCAGACTTTTAAATACAAGTGATTGCTTTTGAATTGTAGTTAAAAGGAGAAACATGGTTGTATTTCTGCATTAAAAAATTACCTATGGGACAACCTAGGACTTACAGGCAAACAGGTAATTACAGGCCCTTTTTTTGGACCATGTCTTAGAGCCTGAGATGCAGAAAAAACTGTCTTGCTAGTAAAGCAATATCACATCCAGGTGACCATTTCTTAACCAGATTCTTAAAAGTTCCTTTTACTATGCAAACATTTTAAGTGCTTGAATCTTTGAGAAGGCTGACATCTACTGTAAAGCTATAGGACCTTCAGATGCTCATATCCTCAGGATTACTGAATAGCATCCTGAGTAATCACAGGTGACTTGATTTCAACTCTTCAGTCACTCACTGTCATGTTTCCTTCCTTTTTAAAATCCACAGGATATTCATCCACAGATGAAGTATTTGAGCACTTCCAATGAAGAAGTGAGTGCAATTGCAGAGATCTATATTACTGATCCCTGGATACTGATTGATAGTATATTTACAAATACAGAAACGATTCAGTTCCAGTATCAAGGCTGCTTGATTTTTTACAGTACTGTACTTCATCTAGTGACAGTGAACATTTTTGAATTACCTGTGCCTAAAAATGGCATGGCCTTCCCTCCTTCAATAAACCATTTTATTTTAACTGAGCACAGTGCTGGAAGAGGCACAGAAATTAAGAACTTTAGAGTCCATATTCTGGGCTTAAAAATAAAAAGCAATAGTATGAAGGACCATGTAACTATATGTAGTTGAGATTATTTGCCTTCTCAGCTTCTGTGCTGCCTCATGTGTTCTGTTTAAACTGCTGTGTATGCCACTAGCACATGTTTTTGAGGCTAACCAATACAGAATGGAAGAATTTGCCTCTACACATAATACAAAGTGAAAAGTTCAGCTATAATTTTTCAGATTTCCTGATTTTTTTTGTGTGCTTAGCTATAAAACTTCAATCCAAATACATATATTGTACAGAGAATATGATACATGTCCTTTCTAATACTTTACTTTTTTCTGTATCATAGAGATTTCCAGTCAGTTCTTTTAAACAAGGTGTATGTATTTAATAGGAAAAGGATTACAGATATATTCTATTTCTTGACAAAAACAGTAATAGCAATGTTCACCTTCTCAAGCTAAGATTTTCAAGTCAGCTCAAAAATATCACTTAAAGCGTAATATACTTCATCTACGTTCTTCCTTGCAGGAGTTAGAAACACAAATACCATCTTAATTAATTCATAAAGGATAGATTTAGTGTTATAACTAAATGTGTCTGCAAAGTATTACTTGGGAAAATATAGGCAATTAGTCATTACACTCAGAGCCATCTATCCTGCTAGAGAATAACTCCAAAAAACTAGACACTGAAACATACATAGCCAGGAGTAATTGTGGTTGTTACTGCACTTACAGTGTGAACATGGAAAGGGATGATCCCAGTTTATATTCAGCACTCAAAACTGTTCCAAAGAGATCCTAAAAGAGACTTAATGAATGCTTTTAGAAACGTACTTCTGTTTTATACCTAAATAAATGCAATTTTTAAAGATGTTAATATAACCCAAATTCATACTATGACTTCAATCTCTGGAAATACTTATAGATGCATATTATTTGACTTCTTGGTTCAGTAATTAGCCTTAATGTCATGATTTGCTTCATGAATAGTTCACACATATTTTTTGGCTGCATCCAATGCATAAAATAAAAAACATTTTTTTCTATGAATAGTTGAAGCAAGGAAGATACCATGTAAATAATATTCTGGGAAACACAAGCAAGTTATGAGGCTACAAAATCTACCTCATACAAAGCAGAATGTTTCTTTCATTCTAGTCAAGTACTAAGCCTCTTGCAGGAAGAAATACGCAACCATCAGTGTTAGACAACCTTTCTATAGGCATAGAACATAAAAAGATTATCCAGAATTGTTTAATTTCACTCTTTTCTTCAAAACTTCACTTTAAAGATTAACCAGTTTAATTACATGTTAATACAACTGGTACTTTATGGTAAAAAGAAGTTTCTTGCTATTCGCCATCTGTTCTCAGAAATCTTGACAACCTGATATATATCAAGAACAGTGATGTTCATTTAAGGTGGCTACTGTTTAAATCTCAGGTAAATATTCCCAAACAGATCTTAAGTGAACCTTCATAAACAGATCTTTTTTCAACATATATTCAGCACAAAAGTGGTATTCATTAAAATTTACCTCCACTCAATAATTTCTGTTTGGTGTTCATTGTCATGCGGCATTCACTGAAAAATGTCCTTCAGGCTGCAGGATCTCACCAAACAGTTACAGAACAAATTTCTGGCACTAGAAAATGCTTTTCTGAGTTTACACATTGTTAAAATCAAAGCACTAAAATTTCAGCTTTGTGAAGAGATCAGTGTTTCACAGGTAAGAGGAAGGCTTGTTCAGTAATACAAATGAGATAATAGGAACTAGGTGTCTTCAGGCAAGTATATCATCCTCTTAAACTAATTTCAATTTCAGGCTCTCTACTAGAAATAAATCTAGGAAGTCATATAGCCATTGTTAGGAAAAGATTTCTATGGTCACAACAGTCTTCTCAAGGTAGCAGAAAAATTTCCAATGAAGATATTAGAGGGGAAGATGATAGAATCGTATAACCATAGAACAGTTTGGGTAAGAAGGGACTTATAAAGATTATCTAGTCCAAACTCCTTGCAGTCAGCAGGGATATCTGCAACTTGATCATGTTTCTCAGAACCCTGTCCATCCTGGCTTTGAATGTGTTCAGGGATGGGGCATCTATTACTTCTCTGGGAAACCTGCTCCAGTGTTTTACCACATCTATCATAAAAAATCAGTTTAAATTAGTTTAAAACCACTCCCCCTTGTTCTGTCATATAGGCCCTGCTAAAAAGTGTCTCCTTTCTTTTCAGCCTACATTGTAAGGCAGCAATAAGATCCCAGAGCCTTCTCTTCTCTCCTCTGTCTGACACGCTCTGGGAGGAATATATCCCAGGGGCCTCTGTCACCTCTTTCTATACCTCTTGCTCATATCTGATAAGTCTGATCTTTCCAATCTACTCAGGAAAAAATGGAGCTCCTGCTGCAGCACAGTGACATTTTAATGAGCTGGTTTGAAGTAATTTTTATGTTAAATGCATGGGAGGATAAAGCTCTCAGCTTTATCATAAATCTACACAGTTCAAGGGGAAAAAGGTGACTCTCCCACCAGTGCCTCTGTACATCATACTGAGCCTCCCTTCTGATCTGTGAAGTGAATTACTGATGCTGGCCTACCTGCCATTAGAGGAAACCTTGCTAGTGAGTCCTGTCACAGCAGGATCAAGTGCCTGTTATGGATCTCCTACCAGATAGGTATTAACCATTCAAGCACCGCAATCTACATTAGCCTTTTAAATGGGCAAGAGAAAAGCTGCTTCACTCAATTACAAATTGCACAAAAGAACAGCTTATTGGTAATTGGTTGTAACTAATTAAGTAACCTGAACACAGAGGCTGCTAATAGTAGTCAGTTTCTAAACAACTACAACCGCTAATTGTAAAAGTTTCTGGAGCCTTTTGACATGATCTCTGGCAGCTTATATGCAAAGGCACCTGGATGAATAAATTTAATTGCAGCTTTGCCATGTCGAGAAAGAAAATGAGTCAGAAAAAGGCAGTGCAGCTTAAAAATGAAAAAGTGACTATCAGAATTAAATTAATCCTTTTAAAAGGAACAAAGTCATGCAGAAGACATGATCAGCACAAATGTGACTAAATGGGAGCAAGTGTTGGAGTACTTGTACTAAGAACATTCCTCTAAATAAAAGCAAAGCAGTGCTTCAAGGTCTATATACCTACCAATTATCGACAGAGAAAAAAGAACTAATCTCGAAAATATTTAATTTTTAACAGTCAAATTCTCTTTGAAATCAAAGAAAAATGAGAAACTTGATACACTAGTAACCCATATCTCTCTCAGTTTTACTCCGAGGTGTCATCCTGCATTCATCCAACATGCTACCCACATGCTACCCAATCTGATATTTGATACAACAAGAGCAAGAGATCAGTAAAACTGGCCAGAATTGAAATCCAGTTGTCAGTCTGCCTAAATTTTCTTGCAGCCGGTGCTGGGGTACACAAACACCTTAAGGCCTGATCACTTTAAAAAAAGTCAAAATCTTGTCTACTTTTAATATTTTGTACATCACCAGTCTTCCCAGCATGGATTATTTGCTCTTAAGGTCTTCTAGAAATGCATCTATTTCTACTTGCTCTTACTACCCTAACAGGTTATGTTTTCCGAAACATTTCATGCAGCTGAACCCTGCAACTCCATTAGTGAGCTCAGAAAGTTATATTCTTCAAATGTGCCTTATGTAGTGGCCTCCATTTCAATCTAAGTATCAAACCAAGATAACACTTAATTACAACTCAGCTTAAAAACATGTCACTGCAACTGTTTAATACAGAAGTAATTCTAGCCTATGCTTCACAGTATATAGTCTAATCTGTCACACCATAATAGAGAGAAATCCCTGGAGGAACACAGCATTGCAGATCTTGTTAACCACGGAAAAAAGGTGTGTAATGTAATTGGCCAGATGTAGTCTTCTTGATATTCTCTTGACGAACTGAATTATTATGTGAAGGAGACTAAGGTCAAAAATCAAAGGTGAGGGTCTGTTATTTTTGTTTCACTTTCTTCCTGCTTGTCACAGCTCAACATAGTTCACATTTTACCTGATATATTAGTTGGTTATTTACACCAGCATTAAGGTCCTAAAGCACTCCATATTTCTGAATTGCTCAGAAACCTAGCATCTCCCCTTTCAACCAACATCCTAACTTCAAATTACCATTATTTTGGACTTCTACCAAAACCTGTACAGTTTAACTATCAGACAGCCACTGAATCTCCAACTACTTGTCTCCTGCAGTGCATGAGATTTTATTCTAAAGCATTTTCATTACATATGAGTGTATGGTCAAATAGTATCTTTTCTGAGGTAGTACCACTCTGGCAAATTTATGACTGCTATTGCTCTTCCTGTCAGTAAAAATAATTACCTGCTACTCCTTCAAGATTTACATGGTTTCCATTGAGACTTCTAAGTAATTTGTGGATGGCGAATTTTCTTTTCTCCGGAGAAGTGCTTGTATCCCACTTCATTCAGGAACAATTTCTTCACTGAAAGAGGGTCAGACATTGGAATGGGCTGCGAGGGAAGTGGTGAAGTGACCAACCCTGGAACTATTCCAGAAATGACTGGATGCAGCACTTAGTGCCATGGTCTAGCTGACAAGATGGTGTTTTATCGAAGGTTGAATTCAATGACCTTGAAGGTGTTTTCTGACCTTAAAAATTTTATGGTTCTATGATTTGAAGAAGCTAGAGGTCATGACATGGCATGAGGATTTGATATGATAATGCAAGTTTATCTCTCTCAGGTTTCATCATTCTACTACAATCCAGTCATGGTCTGGATTGTGTTGGGGATCAGGATGAACAGATTTTGCTCAGATTGCTCCTTCAAGCAAATAACATAAACTTTTTTCAAGTAATGCAAAGACAATAAATCTCCAGTCTTAATTCTTACAGATAAAATAACTTTCTTTTTATGAAACCATGCTTTGTATGCTTATCTTTATTAAGTGGTGTTTTATATTAGACATCTGAGAATATCTTCATGACCATCATAGCTTTTAATTAAATATCATCTATGTATGGAGGTTATCCTGAACAGCAGATATACGTTATTCAGCTGCATAGAATGAAATACAGTGATTTATTATTGTTGTTGTTATTATTACAATTGTTATGGGCTGTAATAGCTCTTGTTTGCATATCTGACTCTGGAGGTGATTTTTCACACTGGTGCTGTTCCGGTGTCCTGTAATTTAGTTTTCAGTCAGTGTAATTATACTGCCCTCCTGGCTCTTGATCAAGTAAGCAACAGCATGACAGTGTACAATCCAAAATCTGTAAGAGGATACTGAGAAATTGCCACATTACTGTAGAAAACTGGGTTTGCTCCAAATCTATTTGCTCTGGAATAATCTTGCTTTTATCATAAGGACCCAGCAGTCATTTGCATTATATGCAAGACAGTAGATGTGGGATGAAATACCACCTCTGAGACTTGATGACGCCATTTGAAGTAAGAGGACCAAAGTTTGGGATTGTTCCTTCAGAACTTGTATCCAGAACAGAGATCATGAATTACCAGTGAGACAGGAAAGCTGGATCATTTGGCATGGACACAGCCTTGTCTGATGCCTGGGAATGCACAATACTTCCTGTGGTTAAGCAGAGCTGGCAGGTTAATGCACCACTTGGCACATCCAGCCAGGCTACCTAAAAAGACATAGCCTAAACAGCAGAAAGGTGAGTGACAAGGCACCCACACAAGCATCACCTTTGACTTTCAGCACCTCCACACTATCCTCAGAAAAACCCTGAGGACAAGACAGTGCCACCCACAGTGCACCAGCAAGTCTATTCTGCAAATCATCTAAACACAGGCAATAATACAATAAATTGCCCTGTGAGCAACCAGGGACTGATTTCCAGTGGATTTGATTGTTCCAGCTGACTGAGGTTTAGCTGCAATATACTGAGGAAATGCTCAGAATGAAGCATGCTCTACCACACTTCATTAGTCATCTGTAGCATAGAGAAGCCATAAATAAGGCATAGACTCCCAGTGGCTTGGGCAACTGTCCCACACCTATATCTGAAGTACTTTTTTTGGCCTGTATTAGTGCCTGCCTTCAAGTATCACCTTTCTTTTTTCTTTTCACAAGGTAATTAATGATGTCTCCTCATTTACAAAACTAATCTATTCCTATTATAATTATAGGAACCTAATGCCTTTGGCTACAACTATAGCTATAACTTAAGGAGGGACAGAGGATACTCCGAAGGGCTGCCACATGTATGTTTATATTGTTTAATTCTTATTATATTATCTGACACACTTTTTACTGGTGATAGCCACCCTCCATCGGGCAAAGTCTGGGCATCATTTGGGGAAGAAGCAATTCCAAAATACAGTAAAGGGACAAGCAAAAGAGAGTTTACCCATGTGAACATGAGTTTTGACCTTGTTAAATTCTAATTAAAGACTGACAGTTTTAAAATCATCACCCCTTCAAACTAAATAAAAACTCTTAGGAGGGTGAATTCACACAGACTCTCACATGTTCATCTGGCAACATAAGCCTGTAATTCCCAACTGTTTAAAAATAGATCAAATGACTAGAAGCTCTTCTTGGCAACACAGTACTAAGGTGTTTGTTTTTTCCAATAAAAATTATCCAAGTTTCAGTGTTTCAGGAGGCCATTACATACCATTTCCACAGAATAACTACCTTCAATATTCAAATGAATTATCAAAGAAAACAGTTTTTCTTCTACAGTGTCTTTTATTTACACTTTACTAAGTCCTTACTATCTTTATTTTAGGAATGGAAAAACTAAGAAAAGTGCAATGTCATCTCAGAATTATCCAGCAAATGAGATAGGTGAACATAGTGTATGCTTCCACTCTGCACATGTTTGTTTCTCTTCCTTTCCACTCTATGAGGTGATAATATCTCTCTTCCACAACTACTAATTCCGTTTTTTGGGGATGCAACTGCCCCTCACTCAAGCAACTAATATTGTCAAATATGGAATAACTTTTCCCAGTCTCTAGCTCTAAGTTTTCCATGTCGGCCTCAGCACAGAGTAGGGGTTAAGCTTACATGCATTTCCCAGTTACATCAGTAAGTCTAACAAAATGCACTACTCCTAACAAACCTGTCTTCATGGCCTTGTTCAACACTGCTACTAAACTACCAGAAAGCCTCCTTAACAAAAGAATATGCAGATATAAGCACTGAAGATAGGTCTAGACAAAACATTAATATCCTTGATGATCCTTGACAATGGGGGCCAGACATCATGACTGAACCCAGATTTGCTGAAGGCCACACAAAATTTGTCATATTGTCAAGAATCCAGCCAAGACTATCATCAGCAGTCTTAAACTCAGGGATATCTGTTGTTCAGCAGTGAAAGATGAGAACAACTCCTTGTCACTCAAGAGTCTTTGCTGAGTGTTTCTCAGTACAATTTTGTGGAGAGAAGTGTTGAAAGTGTTAGACATCTGAGAAATCTTGATCTATTTCTTCTTCAGCCAAGTAGAAATACTTTGACTCAGATTAGAAAGCTGATTTTTAAAACAACCAACCAGACGCACAGCAGATGCATCAGGTAAGGCTGTAACAGCTGGAAAGCCAGATAAATGTGAGCAAATTTTCTCAAGACGTTTGCCTTATTCTCTTTCTTTCCCTTCTCCAGTCATGCTTCACAGCTGCCTTGTTGACACCCAGCAGAGCGGAAGGATGGATTTTGCAGCACAGAAGAAAGAATAAGAAAGTCAATACTGACCTTGTAAATATTCAGAGTTGGAACTTGCGAGCATATAATTGTACTTGCCAACCGTATCTGTCTGATTTACTGTATTGGGTCTGGCTGAAATGGAGTTCATTTCCCCATAGCAGCCCTCACAGTGTTATGCTTTGCATTGGTAGCTAGAAAGGTGCTGATAATACACAAGTGTTTGGCTACTGCTGAGCAGTGCTGGCATAGCATCAGCACTGTCTCTCAACATTCATTCCCTCCCACCCATCATGGGGCTGGGAGTGGGCAAGGTCCTGGGAGGGGACAGAAGTAGGCTAGCTGACCCAAATTAACCAAAACAATATTCCATAGCATATGACATCAGTTCAGATATAAAAGCTAAGGAAAGGAGGAGGCATTTAATTTTTTACAATATTTGCCTTCTGGAGCAACCACCAAATGTGCTAAATTCCTGCTTCCTGGTTAGTGCCTGGATATCGCTTGCCTATAGGAAGTAGAGATGAAGCTTCTTTTTTATTTTGCTTTTGCAAACACAGACTCTCACTCTTACTTTAGTAAACTGTCTTATGTAATCCTGTAAGGTTTTTTCCATCTTAATTTCTATTCTCTGTCCAGCTGGGAAGGGGAGTTGTAGAGTGGCGTGGTGGGCACCTGGCATCCAGCCAAGGTCAACCCATCACTTTCCTAATCTTGAAAAGTCTCTTTTTTAGAGACCCCCTAGGTCTTTCTTAAAAGGTACCTAAATAATTGCATGAGGTATTAGCTTGCAGGACATGATGCAGAACAAGCTCATCATTGTTTTTTGGGTCTATTTTTTCTGTTGGAAGAACTGCTCAGATAAAAAATATTTTAACTGCTACTCAGATCAGCTAGGGAGAAAACTTTAACTATTTTCCACTTCAACAGTACAAGGCATTTTTCTCAAGATTCTTCTTTTACCTTATATTTGGATAAACTCAGTTACTTCTTAGGGAAGCACTGACTATAGACTCTGAAAAGGAACTAGCATGCAAGGAAGTCAATAAAAGTTTTGGCACAGTTATCTTCCAATGAGCCTCAAACAATGTTTTTCCTAGATTCTTGCCCTCAGGGACCACTAGCAATTAGGTTTGAAAGTTTTACCCAGCTCTAAAAATTCCCAGAGCACAAGAGAACTGCTTGGTTACACCACAACATGAGCTTGTAGAGACTTATGGCAAAACTGTTAAAGAAGGCATAAAGATTGGGTGACACTGTATATGCGAATACCAGAAGAAGCACAGGTCCAGGACACCGCTTCCTGCAGCAAAATAGAGGAAAGCGCTGTTTTTCTCACAAGTTCTGGGCCACTGCTCCTGATGAACCTACAGACCCTGCAATCCACACACAAGCAGCACAGCTAGAAAGCTGTGGAACATCCCAGATACCTGTCTTTTCTGTGTTAGACCAGCAGGAACAGACACCTTAAACACATTTCGTTCATGCAGGGAAAAACAGACAACAGATAGCAATGAAACAGATTTATGAAAGATGAAATAAGCATGAACATAAAGCAAAGGATTGCTACATAACAACTGATTATTTGTTAAGGGTGTAAAAGAGATATCCAAAAATTAAGTTTGTGTCTGCTATTAAAAGCAACCACAAAAAGCTGTTAACTTGACAGCAAATGCTCTATGGGTTCAGACCATATGAACTAACATACTTGGAACTTTAGTTTGTGAGTGCTGGAGAGTGAATTCATAAAATCAGCTAGTTTGAAGACCCTGTAAATAAGTATAATATTCCTCTTCAAAAAGATCTTGCACTGAATTTTGTTTGCTCATTACCCTACAAGTGAGAATCAGAGATTTGAATGCCTGGGATCCTTCTACAGCTATGTCTGAAAATGCAGAGCAGGAAGGCTGGAGCAAATGGCTTCACTGTAAGGCAGAGGCTGCTCCCTGAATAGAGAAAAGAATGGTATTGCCTTCTCTGTATCCCTGTGGCGGTGCAGCACCAAAGGAACTGAGCAAAAGAACAGGTCCTGAGGATGTTATTCCCATTTTTTCCCTGCAGTCACCTGTTACATTTCAGGAAAACATCCTTGCCCCTTTCATCTCCTCTGCTACTTAAGGAAAAAAATCTGAGCACAAAAAAAATCTCCTTTGGTAATCATTTCTTGCTAACAGACAGAAACATAGTGTTGATACCTATACTTGCTTCTTCTTATCACCTGGAAACAATCTCAACAGAAAATCCCCTGCAACATCCAGCTTTGGCACTGGTAGCCTGGAGGGACTTTTGTCACTGAGAGTACTGATTCTGAGATTAATTGACGTACAGGTACAGCTAAAGTGATTCTGGGGATGCATACTGCAAAGGAGAGTCTCATTAAGTCTTGCACTGAAATGAATCTAGAATGTGCATTTGTTGCAGTGTGTAGGCTAAAATTATTCTATATTCATCCTTGTGCATGTAATGGTATCTGTCAATTAAGAAGATTATTTTTACCCCAAATACTTCCCAGGAGTATTTTTGTACTGACTATAGTGGACTTGTGTAAATAGGGTTTTTTAACTCTACTTGCAACTAAAATGGCTCACAAATCCATGTAACCTGACATAGTAGTCTTAATGTCAGTAACATCTTCACAAAAGCAACCCTCTGCTGTTGCCCTTGTCATTTATGTTGTGGAGGAAAGGCTGGAAGAGGCTATATTTAGCGGTTTTGTGCATAGAAACATCAGTTCAGAAATTTACAGTGATAGAGGAGTCCTTGTTTTCTGCAACTGACATCTGGGCACCTGATTGGAGCTGCTTAAGATGGTAGTCTTGATGTAGTTCTATCATGTTTTTGTCAGCATTGGATTACTGTGGTCATGCTTGGAGACTGACGCCATGAGATCATGCCTTATCAACTCTGCCCTCTCTGCGCTGCAGTTAACATTTGAAATTCACAAACATGTGGCCTCAGAGTATGTAGCAGTAATGCAAGGAGTGAAAAACTCCAGAAGCCAGACTAGAAGGAGCTAGATCTTTAGTAAAGTTTCAAGGGAAGTCTAGATCAAAATTAAAAATATATTTAAAAAAACCCACCAAGAAAACACCTCCTCTGGGAGTAGCTGTATAGTGCTGTAAAATGTCTTCTAACAGCTACAAAACAAAAAGCAAACAAAATGGGTTTGTGGCATAATCAATCCTTGTTGCTTTCCAGACATTTTACAGAAATGAGGTCCACATCCCCATCTATGTCAGCTAAATATGCTCTTTACCTATTCATCAGCACCTCTGTCCTTCTGAAAGACCTTAAGCTTAAGCAAACCTCCAATCTCCCAGAAGACTTACCTGGTTTTAAAGAACACATAGAAAGGCAGAAGTGAAAATAAAAGAGGAGTTTGCTCTGCTCTATTCTTGTTCTTTGTAGGCCGTTGCCTGGCCTTTTGAGCATTCTTTTGGGCATTGGTGTGAGCTCCCTTCTCACCACCCCTTTGAGGGGTGCTGGGCTTCCCCTCTGCCTGGTCTCACTGGCACTTTGCAGAATATTTACTTGCCAGTTCAAGACAGGCCAGCCATGGCTTGCCCTACACCTGGCCATGCTTTCACCTTCAGAGACAAGCTGTGATTTAAGCTACAGTTCTTGCCAACATCCATTCATCCATTCCTGCATGTACTTTCTGAGGCTGCAACCCAGATCTCACTGGAAAATAGTGGGCTATATGCTTCTGATCCCTTCCAGGAGCAAGCACCAGGGATGGAGGATGTCCTGACTGCACACTGTAAGTCAAAAGGCCCTGAGAGTAGGTGGTTGCTCCTTGCTGCTACTTACTTAGGAAGAATTGCAAGTTTCTGAGATGAAGGTGATGGAATTTTTTCTTGCTGAGATGCAATTCCTTTGTTGAAAGGTTTCATGGTGATGTGTAAAACTCTTATTAGGGTGTGGGTCTTTTAACCCTATGCAGCAAAAGGTAAAATATCTTTCCAGGTGCATATGTCTATATGTAGCGTGTGGCTGTAGGAGAAGAAATCTGTTGAAGCCAGATTCCTTTGGACACTTTTGTGTTACAGTTCAGCACCACAGGAACACCTCAATAAACACTTATATAATTTTTCTGTCACATAGTCCCTTTCTTCCACTTCACGTAGAATGCAAACCCCATCGGATTTGCAGAGTTTTCTTCCTTAGCTCAGACTGCAGACACGCTGGTTTCAGGTTTGTTGGACTTTCCATGATGTCTTCACCAGCCATTACCTTATGGACATTGTGGCATGACTTACAGGCTCCTCAGGTGTATTTGTCCACCTTGCCAGTGGTGAAATGGATCAAGTAACAGAGAAAGAAAGAACTTATTCCTATTGAGTCACATGCATGTCTAGATGTATATTTTCTCAGTTTACATTTCTTTTCCAGCCCTGAAAATACTTTTTGCTTTGTGCTGATGTCACCAGCTCACAGGACAGCACAAGGCAGGCTTTGTTTGCTGCTCCTTCAGCTATCAGCAGGTGACTCAGAGGGGAGTTGGAGGCGGTGCTTGCTCATTAGCAGGAGAGTGAGAAGGCTTTAAAAACATCTCTAGGGAGCGCAAGCGACCTGGAGCGTGGCGAACAGGAGCGGGCAAACAGGGGCATGGCGTGTCAGTGAGGGCGTGGCACGGCAGTTTGCACGGCAGTTTCAACAGGCAGGGCAGAAGCCTAGGTATTTCTGCAGCCTTTTCTTTTTTTTTTTTTTTCTCCTCTGTTAGTTTGTTTCTTTGTCTCTTTCTACCTTTCCCCACAGCTTAAGGCAGTCATGCCTCCCAAAAAATGAAACCTGTTGCTCCTGTTACCAGTAGAGGGGTGTCAATACAGACAGAACCCTTTAAATAGGATGCAGCCACTCAGGCCTCTGACTGCATAGACTGTCTGAGTCTGGACCTACTACCAGAGGACAGTATGACAAGCGCCTGCATACGATGTGAGCAGGTGAACGATTTGCTGGGTCTGGTGGCAGAGCTAAAGGAAGAGGTGGATAGGCTCAGAAACATAAGGGAGAGTGAAAGGGAAATTGACTGGTGGAGTCACACCCTTTCCACTCCTAAGGAAGCCCAGCAGGAGGTGGTGAAGCCCAGCCCCTCCTGCCATCAGGCAGACGGAACAAACCATAGGGATGGGGATGAATGGAAACAGGTGCCTGGTCGTAGAGGCAAAAACACCCCCTCTCGACCCCTTTCACCTGCCAGGGTGCCCTTAAAAAACAGGTATATGGCCCTGGACTCGGGCAGTCTGTTGGAGGACAGTCAGGAGGAGGATCTGTCTACAAGATCTTCTGGTTACCCCCAGCCTACCGGACAGGTTACAACTACAGGTAAGAGGAAAAAGAGAAGGGTTGTTGTAATCAGTGACTCCCTTCTGAGGGGAACTGAGGGCCCTCTATGTCGGCCAGACCCCTCCCACAGGGAAGTTTGCTGCCTTCCCGGGGCCAGGGAGAGGGATATTACCAAAAGACTTCCTAAACTTATCCAACCCTCAGACTATTACTCACTGTTGGTTGTCCAGGTTGGAAGTGATGACATCAATAAAAGGAGTACCAGAGTAATTAAAAAAGATTTCAAGGCACTGACCCGATCTCTTCAGGGGACAGGAGCACAGATAGTAATTGTCTCAGTTCCTGTGCTAGCTGGGATGAATGAGGAGAGGTTTAGGAAAGCCCAGCTTACCAATAGGTGGCTTAGGGGATGGTGCTATCGTCAAAATTTTGGGTTTTTTGATCATGGCGCAAACTCTGTGTTGCCCAGTCTCGTCAAAGCAGATGGGCTTCATTTATCTAGGAAGGGCAAAAGAACTGTAGCCCATAAGTTGGCAGGGTTAGTTAGGAGGGCTTTAAACTAGGTTTGAAGGGGGAAGGGACAGCAACTGGGCTCTCAAGAGATAGGCCTAAGGGCATAGAGCCCGAGTTGAGAATGAAATCAATGGCCCAGCTGAAGTGCATGTACACCAATGCACGCAGTATGGGAAACAAACAAGAGGAGCTGGAAGCCATAGTGCAGCAGGAAAACTATGACATAGTTGCTGTCACAGAAACGTGGTGGGATGAATCACATGACTGGAGTGCTGCTATGGGGGGCTACAAGCTCTTCAGAAAAGACAGGCAGGGAAGGAGAAGTGGAGGGCTGGCTTTATATGTTAGAGAGTCTCTTGACTCTGTTGAAGTTGAGGTCAGCAGTGACAAGGTTGAGTGCCTGTGGACCAGAATCAGGGGGAAGGCCAACAAGGCTGATACCCTTGTGGGTGTCTGTTACAGACCGCCCAACCAGGATGATGAAAGGGCTGAATTATTCTACAAGCAGCTGGCAGATGTCTCAAAATCTCCAGCCCTTGTTCTTGTGGGTGACTTTAACCTGCCAGATATCTGCTGGGAGCTTCATACTGCAGAGAAGAGGCAGTCAAGGAGGTTCCTGGAGTGTATAGAGGACAATTTCCTTCATCAACTGGTAAATGAGCCTACCAGGGGGAAGAAATCAGGGATAAAAAGAAAGTTTACAGACTATGGAAAAAAGGGCTGGCTACTTCCAAAGAATTTACAGATAGAGCTAGGTCATGCAGGAAAAAAATTAGGGAAAGAAAAGTGGAATTTGAAGTAAATTTGGCTATTTCAGTTAGGGATAACAAAAAGTCCTTTTATAAATACATTAATAACGAAAGGAGGGGCAAGGAAAACCTCCATCTCTGTTCGACTTGGAGGGAAATATAGTTAAGGAAGATGAGGAGAAGGCTGAGGTACTTAACACCTACTTTGCCTCAGTTTTCACCAGTAAGACAGGTGGCCCTCAAGACAACTGGCCTCTGGAGCTGGTGGACAGGGAGAGGGAGCTGAATACCCCTCCTGTATTCCAGGAGGAAATAGTTACTGACTTACTGAGCCAGCTGGATCCTAACAAGTCTATGGGACCAGATGGGATCCATCCCAGGGTGATGAAGGAGCTGGCAGAAGAGCTTGCCAAACCGCTCTCCATCATCTTCCAACAGTCCTGGCTCTCTGGGGAGGTCCCAGATGTTTGGAGGTTGGCGAATGTCACCCCAATCCACAAAAAGGGCTGCAAGCAGGACCCTGGCAACTACAGGCCTGTCAGCCTGACCTCTGTGCCTGGCAGGGTTCTGGAGCAGTTCATCCTGAGTGCAATCACACAGCACCTTCAGGGTGGACAAGGGATTAGACCCAGCCAGCATGCGTTTAGGAGGGGCAGGTCCTGTCTGACCAACCTGTACGATCAGGTGACCCACCTGGTGGATGAGGGGAAGGCTGTGGATGTGGACTATCTGGACTTCAGCAAGGCCTTTGATACTGTCTCTCATAATATACTCCTGAAAAAGCTGGTAGCCCATGGCCTGGACAAGTGTACCCTCTCCTGGATTAAGAGCTGGCTGGAGGGTCGGGCCCAGAGAGTACTGGTGAACGGAGCTGCATCCAGCTGGCGGCCAGTCACCAGTGGTGTTCCCCAGGGATCTGTGTTGGGTCCAGTCCTGTTTAACATCTTTATTGATGATTTAGATGAGGGGATTGAGTCCATCATCAGCAAATTTGCTGATGACACCAAGCTGGGAGGGAGTGTCGATCTGCTGGAAGGCAGGAGGGCTCTGCAGAGGGATCTGGATTGACTTGAGAGATGGGCTGATTCCAATGGGATGAAGGCCAAGTGCCGGGTCCTGCACTTTGGCCACAACAACCCCCTGCAGCGCTACAGTCTGGGCACAGAGTGGCTGGAGAGCAGCCAGGCAGAAAGGGAGCTTGGAGTACTAATTGACAGGAAGCTCAACAGGAGTCAACAGTGTGCCCAGGTGGCCAAGAAGGCCAATGGGATCCTGTCCTGTATCAAAAATAGCGTGACCAGCAGGATCAGGGAAGTGATCCTTCCCCTGTACTCTGTGTTGATGAGGCCACACCTTGAGTACTGTGTTTAGTTCTGGGCCCCTCAGTTCAGAAAGGATATTGAGGTGCTGGAGCGAGTCCAGAGAAGAGCAACAAGGCTGGTGAAGGGACTGGAGCACAAGTCCTATGGGGAGAGGCTGAGGGAGCTGGGGTTGTTTAGCCTGGAGAAGAGGAGGCTCAGAGGTGACCTCATCACTGTCTATAACTACCTGAAGGGAAGTTCTAGCCAGGTGGGGACTGGTCTCTTCTCCCAGGCACTCAGCAATAGGACAAGGGGGCACAGGCTTAAGCTCTGCCAGGGGAAATTTAAGTTGGATATCAGAAAAAAATTCTTTCCAGAGAGAGCAATCAGGCATTGGAATGGGCTGCCCAGAGAGGTGGTGGATTCACCATCCCTAGAGATTTTTAAACACAGATTGGACGTGGCGCTGGGTGCCATGATCTAGTAAATGGACTGGAGTTGGACCAAGGGTTGGACTCGATGATCTTGGAGGTCTTTTTCTACCCAATCGATTCTATGATTCTAAGAGAAAGGAGACTGAAATGAAGTGCCTTCTTTCTCCTCTGTGCACCCTGGCTGAGGGCTACCATACACAGCATGAGGCTTGCCTGACAGCATAGCCAAGGGGAAAATGTGAGTAAAGTGAGGTGTATATTTGGAGATGAACCTGGTAATGACCAGACCGCTGTATTTATTCCTTATAAATAGAAATACTTTTGTGTCACTGTCCCACTGAAGGTATATTGCCTTCCAGTTAAAGATCGCATTAATTTGTGATAGTCCACAAAAAAAAACCCTCAGGTCAAAAGCCTGCTCTCTAACTCTGGAGGTGAATGGAAGTGTCTCCTCCTGAAGTGCCACACAACTGTCTGCCCTATTCTGTATCTACCACTAGCAGTCTTATCTCATTCATCCTGGTGGAAACCACCTGCTTGAGGAACAAGCAAGCTTTGTTTTATTTGTTTTCACAGCACCCTGGGCAGGCAGCAATAAGCACCAGTCCAAGACCTGCAGCAAATCCACCAGCTGATTGATGGCCTTCTCCATGAGAAGAGATGCTTTTATGGCCTGTGGAAGGAGCCATGGAGGAAAGTTGGTTCCTGTGTTCGGTTTCCCACTCCTTTGATTTCTGGATGGTGTTTCTCAGTGCCTCACACCCTAGAAATATAGCAGAAATATATACAAAGGCACCCCAGTCATGCACTTGGTGACGATGCTGCCCTGTCCCACCCCTTAGCAATCAGTTTACAAATTAGCACCTCTGATGACAGCCCCCATAGACAGGTTAGCACAAACAATGCGCCTACATGTCCCTCATGGATTTCTGACACATAAGAACTCCATCTAACAACCTTATGAGAAGTGGAAGCTGTAAATGAATTCATTTACTCATCTTGCACACTTGAGGAACAGAGAATCAGAGAATGGTTTGGGTTAGCAGGGACCTTAAACATCATCTAGTTCCAACCCCTCTGCCACGGGCAGGGATACCTTCCAACAGATGAAGTAGCTCCAAGCTCCATCCAGGGATGGGGCATTCACAACTTCTCTGGGCAACTTGTTCCAGTGCCTCATCACCCTCATAGTAAGAATTTTTTTCCTAATATATAATCTAAACCTACTCTTTATCAGTTTGAAGCCATTCTCCCTTGATCTATCACTACATGCTCTTGTAAATAGTCTCTCTCCAACTTTCTTTCTTGAAAGTTGCCTTCATGTACTAGAAGGCCTCAATTAGATCACCCCAAAGCCTTCTCTTTTCCAGGCTGAACAATCAAAATTCTCTCAGCCTTTCCTCATAGGAAAGGTGCTCCATCCCTCTAATCAGCTTTATAACCCTCCTCTGGACTTTTTCTGACAGGTCAATATCCTTCCTGTGCTGAGGACCCCAGAGCTGGATGCAGTGTTCCAGGTGGGGTCTCAAGAGAGCAAAGAACAGGGGCAGAGTCACCTCCCTCATCCTGTTGGTGACACTGCTTTTCATGCAACCCAGGATACCATTGGCTTTCTGGGCTGAAAGGGCACATTGCCAGGTCATGTCCAGCCTCTCATCCACCAGCACCCCCAAGTCCTTCTCAGCAGGGCTGCTCTTGTCTGTTCATCCCCCAGGGGAGATCGCCCCAACCCAGGTGCAGCACCTTACACTTGGTCTTGTTAAAGCTCATGACGTTCCCATGGACCACTAGAGCTTATGCAGGACCTGACTCTCCAGAGCAAGGAGACCTACCTGCCTCCAGTTCAGCATCTGTTATATTTTAGTAGATTTTACTATTCTTTGTCTGGCAGATGCACAGATGTTTTACAGATCAACACAGTGGAGCAACATGTATATTTTGTCAGCTCACTAGCAGTAAAATCAAATTAGCAACTAAGAAAGAACATTAATTTAGCTTTTTAAAAATAAGACTTTTGCTGGAGGCCACAACAATCACCAGTTCAAACCCCCAGCTTTTAGCAGGTAAAATTCCTGCTTGAAGAGATTGAGCTGTATAAACGAGATTACTTTCTTTTTTCTTTTAAAATGGTATTAAAGTAATTTCTCACTTTTCCCATTAAAATTATTAAATGTTATTCCTTGCCGATCTTATTTAAGATTTTTTTTCATTCTGCATTTACCTACCTTATCTCTCTCTATCATTCCTTCCCTTGAGGTCTCAATTATTTTCTACTACTCTGTCATTAACGTTGTTACTTATGCACCAGTAGCAGTACAGATAAGTCTTGCTTTCTCCTATTTGGATCTGAATTATCACATTAAATAAATGATTACCAATGGTTCCTCTCTTACTCCTCCATCTTGCTGTTTCCATTACTTTATGAATGTAGACATTCATAAACAATAGTTTATGAGTTTATGAGACCTGATATGATGTTAGATCTATTTTCACATTGGAAAAGAAAACAATACAGGACAGGGAGAAGCTTGCTTATAGAGCATATTAAAGAGCACAGTGACCCTGCCCCTACAGAAGCAGGCACTCTGGATCTTGCCTATGGCATACATGAGATTTTGAGTTTGGAAACTTCTCCCCCATACAGTGATGGCCTGTTTATGCAATACATGCAATACATGTGTAAGCTGTTAGCAAACAAGTGGCTGTGCTCCTGCATGCACCCTGTGTGTGAAGCGTTGTTTCATGTCACTGCTCTTTGTGTACTTCTTACGAAGTGACATTTTCTTTGGACACATACCCTTCCTTCCTGGGTGGAGAAAAGCACAGGTTCCCAAAGCAAAAATGTACCTTCACAAATGATATTTTCACAGACCTGCCCCAACACTGCCACAGTGCAGAGAGCTGTGCTCTGTATTTATACAGCCATCTTCATCTGCTTCCTTTCCTCCACTTAGTCTTAGCATTATAGAAGCCTAGATCAGGACTGTGTTTCGCAGAATGGTGTGTAAATACCTAACACTTTCCACCCTCAGCTTTTTGAACTTACACTGAAAACTTATAGGAAAAGGCAAAAACATCATCATCCCTATGTCAAAGAAGCTGTCAGTCATGGATAATGCAATTTGTGACAGCACTGAATCCCAAACCTCAGACAGAATTTCAACAGTGATTTAAGTGGGTATTGCCATTTATCAGTGGCATAAACAGCCTTGCATCTGCCCTTTACCTGACTGTTTGGCTTGTAGCATTTCAGCTCTCCAAATCTTCAAGACAGAACAAACAAACTGAAACAGAGGACATTTCACCTGAACATGAGGAAGAACTGTATAGTGAGGATGACTGAGCCCAGGAACAGGCTGCCCAGAGAGATTGTGGAGTCTCCTCCGGAGATACTCAAAATCTGTCTGGTCACAATTCTGAGTAACATGCTGTAAGGGACCCCGAGTGAGCAGAGGGGTTGGACTAAATGACCTGCAGTGGTCCCTTCCAATATTACCCATTCTGTGATTCTGTGATCTGTGATTTTTGCACCACAGAGTGAAGGAATTTTGATATAAAACTAAGAGGCAAAGGTAAGAAGTTGTTTAGTCTGCTTCATATCTCTGGACCAGTCTACCAGTTGCTTTCACTGCTGTGAGAGAAGACAGAAGGAACAAGGACCCAAGAGCAAAACAGTGGTTTCTGGAGACAACATCAGTTTGTTCCCATTAGTGGCAATGGTCAAGATATCCTGTTTTCTTAGCCAGGAGGCAAGTTTTCTAATGCAAAGGAACATAAGTTCCAACTTGCCTTCCTGATGTGTGTTTGCAACATGGGAAGGCAAACCCATTCCATCTTCAATTTGTGCTAATGAAGTACCAGTAGGAGCAAAATTTTGCAGTTCAGATGAGAATTGCTCGTGTGATTATGCAAACACTGCATCAGCTAGTAAGCAGAGTGGCTGCTACCAAATGAAAACACTGTACTCCCACTGCACAGTAGCTCTGATGTCTAAACACATAAATGTTCTGTTACACAGGGCTCTAAGCAGTTAATGCAGTGCTACCAGTAAAATAAGTATGAGTAGAATACTTGTGATGGCTTGATCCTTAAAAATCAACACGAGGAAATTTACAGTCTAAATAAGAAACAAATGTAGACAGGAGTTATTTGTAGAAATCATGTTGCCTGCTATGGGAGATAATCAGCCATCACTCCATCCAGGAGCCTGTTATGGGTTCACCTAGGTGGGCCTAGATTTGGGCCCTGAAGTCTGGACTAGGCCGAAGCTGTCAGCTGACTTGAGCTGGGCTGAGCTAACAGCTGACCTCTTCTAGCCAGTAATTTTGTATTCCATACCACATTATGACATCATCTCCAGGGAAGGAGGAACCAGTGTGGGAGTGGTTAAGGCAGTCGCTTCTCAGCCTCCTCTTGGGAGGACACACGATGCTGTCCCAGGGGGGATGGAGAGGACCAGGCCCACCACTGGCTCACAGGGTACCTCAGGAAAGTAAAATGTGTTGTTCTGGGTCTCTCCTTTCTGCTTGGGTTTGTCTCCCTGGGGAATAAGCTTCTTCTTAAGTAATGTGTAGTTAGGACAGTAGAATTTGTGTGTTCCTTAAGAAGTTGAGGTGGGGAACTTGTTGTTGTAGACTTGTGTGAGTGTATATTTGTACTCTCTTCTAATTGTCTCTTTCTTTCTGTGAAAAATATATGTAGATTTAGTATAAATGCAGTTTGAAGTGGTTTTTTTTCTTTCCCCTCTCTTTTCCTCCCTTTCCCTGGTGTTAGGAGGGAGGCTTTTCTCTCTGTGCTTGGGGGGGTTGGCAGTTGCTTATCTCAAACCAAGACAGAGCCTCTCTATGGATCTTGGATAGAGAATGCTACAACCCAGTCTTGATCTTCATCTAACATCATTTGTGCTCACAGGAGTTAAAGCAGCCCTATTCCTGCTTCCAATATGTAGTCCTCAGGATTGT
This sequence comes from Pithys albifrons albifrons, assembly GCF_047495875.1. Classification (NCBI taxonomy): domain Eukaryota; kingdom Metazoa; phylum Chordata; class Aves; order Passeriformes; family Thamnophilidae; genus Pithys; species Pithys albifrons. The sequence continues at coordinate 46,170,263 of NC_092497.1, forward strand.
GTGAAATGACTGCACAGAAAAAAATATTTCTGCTGCAAAATTATTCTTCAGTCCTGGGTATCATCACAGTATATGTCAATGTAGTGCAAGACATCTGTTGCTGGGCTCTCTGTCAAGTCCACAAGACTCAGTGTGAAACCGAAGTTGTGAAAAATACAATTATGGAGCTATAACAATTTTATTTTCTGGATCCAGAATCACACTGTTTCTTCAGGAGGAGTGGGGAAAAAGGCCTTTTCTAGTAACTTACTGCAGTGGAAAGGTGTGCATCCTGTATTGGCCAGCAAGAGTTCTGATTTTGCTTCTTTTCATTTTATTTCCCTTTATCCCTTCCACCTCCCTAACTAAAACAGAAAAACAATTTAGGAGAAATAAACAGTGTCTATGCTGCACGTGGAAAATATGGAGGGTCTTTGCGCACCTCTAGGATTCATTTATGAAGTGAAAACCACGTCAACAGTGCCTTATATAGGGTGCAGATATCTTTCCATCATCTTGAGTGGGCTCTGCAACAAGGCAGAAATGATTACTGAATATGTGCATTGGGAGTTGTGAAAGAGGCACTAAATGCCTCAGGCACTACCCAAAGCATCCCATAGATTCCTGCTGAGGAGGTAGTTCAGGCAGTAAAGCCAGATGATGTAGTTTTATCCAAAGCCCTATTAGCTAGAATTACTTCAGATGAAATCATGAATTAAATCAGACCATGAAGAGAGGCACTCTTCTCCAGTAACAAACTTCTGGCCAAGGTCACCAGCTCAGCAGCACAAACCACACAAGAGGTCATGGAACAGCTTTTCTGTACAGGTGCCAGGACATGGTCCAAACCACCCTGCCCAGGACCACTCACATCTAGATTTCTGCTCTTGTAAAATAACAAAACTATGCTACAACTCAAAGATGATACAGATCTTCAAAGCCAGGTAACTCCCTACACACTTCAGTTATTTGGGAGAGAGCTAATCATAGAATCATAGTATTGTTTGAATTGGAAAAGATGTTTAAAGGTCCCCTAACACAAAATCCTGCCAATCAGCAGGGACATCTTCAACTAGATCATGTTTTTCAGAGTCCCATGCAACCTGGCCTTTTTGGGGATGGGACACCGGGCACTCCCTGGGAAACCTGTGCCAGTGTATCACCACCTTCATTATAATGTCTTCCTTATACCTAGCATAAATCCATCCTCTTTTAGTTTAAAACCATTACCCTTTGTCCTATCACTATAGGGCCTGCTAAAAAGAATTTCCCCATTTTTCTTATATGCCCTGTTTAAGTTTATTGAAAGGCCACAATAACATCCCCCCAGAGCCTTCTCTTCTCCAGACTGAACAAGCCCAGTTCTCTTAGCCTATCATCATGGGAGAGGTGTTCCATATGTTCTTTCCACTTTTGTGTTCCTCCTCAAGACCCACTTCCAACAGAACCACATCTTGCTTATGCTGAGGACCTCAGAGATGGACATAGTAGTTCAGGTGGGGTCTCACAAGGGCAGAGCAGAGGGTGACAATCCTCTCTCTTGACCTGCTGACCATCTTTTTCTTTTTGCAGGCCAGTGTGTGATGAGCTTTCTGGTCTGAGATTGCACCTTGCTGGGTCATGAGCAGTTTTAATGCTGACATTTACTTCAATTTGATTAAGCTTTAGGGCTGTCCTAATTACAGCGGCCGGGAGCAGCTTATCACTGGGTGGGTGTAACCAAAACTGTGAATTCTACACCCTTTATGTCATTTCTGATGAATTGTTAATAATGGATCATTTGCAGCAGCTGCCCAGGGGAAAACTGACACCTCAAACTACAAGCTGGATGTTAGAGAGCCCTGTGAGACAGGAGTGTGTTCCTGTCTTTATATCAATGACTCAGCCACGATAACTGAGGTCCAGGGAGGCATTGGCACCTTCACACCAACCTGAGGGATCATATCTGCTAATGGGCCATCAAAGTTTCCAAAAATACCCCATGACTCACAGAGCTGAATCACCCACTGTGAAACAACTTGCCCTGGGGGAGGTAGTGGGCATTCCCACCTGAACTTAAGCATATAGTGTTGGGGTATGGGGACTTGGAATACCACTTGTCGGATCCAGAGGAGGACCAGACTGCACCTGCCACTCTCAACCAGACTGCAACCATCATCCTCACCAACAGGTTTTCCTTTCCTTTTACTTTGGACTCAATTGGACCACTTAGTGCTCAGCACAGGGGTTAACAAACACTATTCTGTTTGTGTCCCAGGGTGCTGGGTTATACATCTGGGTTTCTTGGGCCAAAAACAATTTTTTATCTGAATCATTATATTTATGGTGATCTTTTTATTAAATTGTAATTCTGACTTATAATCTCTTTTTGAGTTGTGTTCATTTCTCCTGCCGGTTTATCTTTAAATGACCACAAGACCAAATCAGACAATCACACAAGGATAATTCATTCCTTTTAGAATACCCATTTCAAGGAGTCAACTTCAGGGTGTGATCTACAGACCCTTTAGGCCCACAGATCTTTTTTTAGTGCACCAAAAAAAAAGGTGATTTAGGGAAACAAACCTATATTTGTTGGCTTGAATTCAATATACAGTTATCTGCATCTCTAATCTTCATATATTTTAGAGACTTGAAAACTGAAGGAGGTTGAAAACAAGTGTTTTTATTGTCCTGACAGTACTTCATGAGGAAGACTTGGCTGACTGAAGAAATTCCATTTTTCCATGTGGTGTAGCACAGGAATATTCCCTTCAATTGAAGGACCTTTCACACTCATGTAGCTGTGAATATCTCTTCTGCAACCCTCATGCTGAACAACTACAATACTCAAGCCTCAAAAAACTCAAGACAGCTTCCTCCACAAATTACCTGGACCTGTCCCAGCTTGTTGGAAACCATGGTGAGCATAGCCATGCAAAGAAGCTTGGCAGGACAATGGATGTTTACAGCCTTACTAGCAACTCCTCTGTAACCCTACCTCACTTTTGCCCCTGGACTGAGGTGAAATACATGGAGCCATGGGCTTCCAGTATCACAGTTCACCTTTGACATTTTCTCTCTCTTTGCTCTGACTTTAGAGCAAGTAAACATAGACATAAGTTCTAATTTGGATATTTCAACACCTTTCCCAGTGTTAAGACTGATAGATCCAAGCAATAGTTTGATCTGTGCCCTAGAATTGCAGCTGTGCTGACTGTCCCCTGCTCATGCCATAGGTATGTGTTTTAGGGGAAGGTGAAATTAAGTGAACAAGATCATGTTTTGGCAATGCACTCAGTTAGTGTGCATCTTATAAAGCTAGTGAGCTCAACCAGTAGTCACTGTAGACAAACACACACACTGTTCATGCTCTGATGACACTGGATATTCAACATTGCTAATTCATCTCACAGTCACTCAGCTTACACATGGCCTGAATAGAAAGTAAACAAAAGCCTTGTCCTTGACAACAGCAGACTTTCAGTTAGGCTGTTTCACTACTCTGTTTGTGCTCCTGGATCAAACTTCTATGAAGCACCTTTCAGACCAGAGTGAATGTTTTTATTGCAGTACTATATTCTCCAGAGAAACAAGTTTTATAATGAAAGCACTGACACTGACCCCTAACCAAAACACAGCTTTAGATGCTGCTACCGCTCTGCCTTAACAAGTTTCCTATCAACTTCACAGCAATAAAGAAGGAAAAGCCAAGTATCATAGTGCTGTCAGGGCGCATTTCAGTTCTGTTCTATTTCAGATCCTCTCTGAGTATATCTGCTGTTGTCATGGCACTGTAACTTCACTTGCTCTTTGAACTACACCAGCCATTAGATTCATGTCATTATTAATATGCCTCACTGCATATAGCTCATAGGCTGATTTACCGGTTTAAAAAATCTCTAGTCATGAGCATCTAGGCCAATTGTATTCCAAATGCAAATCACAGGTAAGTCTGGCCTTTCCCTCTGTCCTAGGTAACTCTTCTTCATGTGTTTGAACAGCTCTGAGTGACCAGGCACCAAAGAGGTCTCACCTCCCCCACATCTGCCAGAGGTTTTGCTCTTTCATAGATGTGAAAATGAAAGAATTGTGTAGATTTAGGCAAATTATCCCTGGACAGGATCTCAAGGTTCAAACCTATAATTCAATACACTGCCTGTGCTTCTCCATTGTGCAGCACAAATAAAGCATGACAGAGGAAGCAGACTTTGAAATCTCTGAATGTTTCAGGTGTCTCCTATCAGCCAGCCCTCATTGCTGACCCATCATTTCACAGATGAAGCACTGCAGAGAGCTGTCAGTATTGCTGTCACTATGATGAATGAGGCCACTAGCTACAACTTTCTCAAACAATACATTGAGCCCATCTATTGTCAGCATTATAACATCCCTCTCCCCAGGCGCTCCCAGGCAGCTACCTCTTAACCAGTTGCTTTGTTTATTTGAACTTGCTGGAGTGGTTCTTGGAAGTAAACACTCTATGATTAGAAGTACAGGGAGTGGCTCATAGATAAGAAAGTAGACATAAGTCTTTTTAACAGTCATCAAGATACAAAGATGCCTATAGATCACTTACTCAGTCCTTTTAGCCATTGCAAACTATTCTATTTTATAATCACACCTTTTATTACAAAACATGTTAACCATAGAATCTATGTACATACCTGGGTTTTCTAAACTGCCTCATCATTGTGGTATCTAGTTCTATGATTTATTAAAGTATTAACTTCAGAGTAGGACAGGCTTAAATAAAGACTTTCCACTAGCTTATCCTTCACTGCTCTCTTTTGTCCACTTGCAGAATATTTAGTAAGCTGGAAGAGTAAACTGTTCCCAGTTTTAAACAAGGGAGTTCCCAAGATGAAAAAAATTGGACCTGAGGGAAAGTTTCACATATGTTTTCCCTGTTCCTAGTTTTCTCTACATGCCTGGTTTTGATTACTGCTGAAAATGGAATACTCCCTTAGCAGACCTTTGATCTAGCTCACCATGTCCATTTTCATAGAATCATAGAATCGATTGGGTTGGAAAAGACCTCCAAGATCATTAAGTCCAACCCTTGGTCCAAGGGTCCATTTACTAGATCATGGCACTCAGCGCCACGTCCAATCTGCGTTTAAAAATCTCTAGGGATGGTGAGTGTTATAGTTTGAGCTGGCAAAATGCCAACTGCCTGGTACCCAGTCAAAAAGTCCACTCCCAGAGCAGGAGAGTGAGGGAAAACAGCAGAAACGAGGCTTTAAACACAGTGAGGTTTTTATATTTATACAGAGAAGAGGAGAGCTTAACACAGAATATGAAATAGCACATAGTGACAGGAAACAACAACAGGCTCACCGAGGTCGCCCCAGCTAACAGGTGAAACTCCAAAACCAACCAAACCCCCTCCCCAGAGGAAACCTCCCAGCAAGAGGGAAAGAGGAATTAACAGGAATGTGCTCACGTCCCCGGCTAAGCAGACGTGCCGACCGGCAGGAAGGCCTGATATCAGCAGTCAGGGAGCGGGAACCGTCCTGGTCGGAAACATGGACCGAAGAGCCCAGAGACTCCTCCCCCTCCCCCTCCACCACCTCTCTGGGCAGCCCATTCCAATGCCTGATTACTCTCTCTGGAAAGAATTTTTTTCTGATATCCAACTTAAATTTCCCCTGGCAGTGCTTGAACCCCTGCCCCCTTGTCCTATTGCTGACTGCCTGGGAGAAGAGACCAGCCCCCACCTGGCTAGAACTTCCCTTCAGGTAGTTATAGACAGTGATGAGGTCACCTCTGAGCCTCCTCTTCTCCAGGCTAAACAACCCCAGCTCCCTCAGCCTCTCCCCATAGGGCTTGTGCTCCAGTCCCTTCACCAGCCTTGTTGCTCTTCTCTGGACTCGCTCCAGCACCTCAATATCCTTTCTGAACTGAGGGGCCCAGAACTGAACACAGTACTCAAGGTGTGGCCTCACCAATGCAGAGTACAGGGGAAGGATCACTTCCCTGATCCTGCTGGTCACGCTATTTTTGATACAGGACAGGATCCCATTGGCCTTCTTGGCCACCTGGGCACACTGTTGACTCCTGTTGAGCTTCCTGTCAATTAGTACTCCAAGCTCCCTTTCTGCCTGGCTGCTCTCCAGCCACTCTGTGCCCAGACTGTAGCGCTGCAGGGGGTTGTTGTGGCCAAAGTGCAGGACCCGGCACTTGGCCTTATTGAACTTCATCCCATTGGAATCAGCTCATCTCTCAAGTCAATCCAGATCCCTCTGCCTTCCAGCAGATCGACACTCCCTCCCAGCTTGGTGTCATCAGCAAATTTGCTGATGATGGACTCAATCCCCTCACCTAAATCATCAATAAAGATGTTAAACAGGACTGGACCCAACACAGACCCCTGGGGAACACCACTGGTGACTGGCCGCCAGCTGGATGCAGCTCCATTCACCAGCACTCTCTGGGCCCGACCCTCCAGCCAGCTCTTAATCCAGGAGAGGGTACACTTGTCCAGGCCATGGGCTACCAGCTTTTCCAGGAGTATATTATGGGAGACAGTGTCAAAGGCCTTGCTGAAGTCCAGATAGACCACATCCACAGCCTTCCCCTCATTCACCAGGTGGGTCACCTGATCGTAAAAAGAGATCAGGTTGATATTTTTATAGCCTTTGCAGTGAAGAAAACAATCTGTGCCTCTACCCATTTACACACAAGCTTGTGGGGTATATATCTATGATCACAGAGGTTTTTGGTGTCATCCAGTGACATAATGATGCACTGATAAACTCATGAGCATGGCTGACATATTGAAAAGTTTTGAGCTAATGTGACCATATTTTTTGGCAAAATAGCCTTATAAAATTACTTTATGTTTATATTTTTTTCCTGAAGTTTTGTTGCAAGACATGGTCTGAAAACTAAGAGCTCAGGCCCAGCCAGAATGGTTTTAGGAAAGGCAAGCCCTGGCTGACCAACCTGATCTCCTTTTATGACAGGGTGATGCAACAGGTAGATAAGGGAAAGGCTGAAGGCTGTGGATGTGTCTGCCTGTACACCAGGAAAGCCTTTGACACTGCCTCCCATAATATTCTCCTGGAAGACCTAGCAGCCCACAGCCTGGACAGGTGCACCCTTTGCTGGGTTACAAATTGGCCGAGTGGCCAGGGCCAGAGATTGTTGGTGAATGGTATCATATCCAGTTGGTGGCCAGTCACTAGTGGAGTTCCCTAAGGCTCAGTATTGGGTCCAACACTGCTTAATATCTCTGTAGATGATCTGAATGAGGGGTTCAAGTGCACTTCAGTAAGTTTGCAGACAATGTTAAGTTGTGTGAGAGTGCTGATCTGCTGGAGGATCAAAGTCTTTACAGAGGGATCTGGATAGGCTGGATCAATGGGCCAAGGCCAGCGATATGAGGTTCAACAAGACCGACTGCCGTCGGGTCACAACCACTCCATGCAGCACTACAGGCAGGGGAAGAGTGGCTGGAAAGCTGCCCAGTGGAAAAGGACCTGGGAGTGCTGATCTTGCAGCTGGCTCCACATGAGCCAGCAGTGTGTCCAGGTGGCAAAGAAGGCCAAGGGTATCCTGGACTGTATCATCAATAATGTGGCCAGCAAGACCAGGGAAGGCATTGTCATCCTGTACTCGGCACTGGTGAGGCTACATCTCAAGTTCTGTGTCCAGTTCTGGGCCCCTCAATCCAGGAATGGCATTGAGGTCCTGGAGCGCATCCAGAGAAGGACAGTGGAGCTGGTGAAGGGTCCAGAGAATGCAGTGAGGAGTGGCCAAGGAAGTGGAGATTGTTTAGCCTGAAGAAAAGGAGTCTCAGGGTAAATCTTATCACCCTTTTCAAGTACCTGAGAGGAGGATGTAGCAAGGTAGGGATTGGTCTCTTTTCACAGGCAACTGGTGACAGGACAAGAGAAAATGGTCTCAAGCTGGGCTAGAGGGGATTCAGGTTAGACCTGAATTTCTTCACAGAAAGGGTTGTAAAGAACTGGAATGGACTGCACAGGGAGAGAGTGGATTCATCATCCCTGGAAATGCTCAAGAAAGGACTGGACATGGTACTCGGTACCATGGTTTATTTGACAAGATGGTGTTCAGTCAAAAGTTAGACTCAATCCTGGAGGCTTTTTCAATCTTAATGATTCTATGTTTCTATGATTCTAAGACATTTTGTTCAGGTTTGCACAGTAAGCATGTATTTGTTACTTCTCTTTATAAATAGATAGCTTCAGGAAAAAAAAATTAAAAACTATTTAGTGATATAATTCCAGTTACAGAATAATACTTTGCTGCATAATCCTAGGAGCTTAACAGCAGTTCTCAGGTCCCTTGATTCCACTGTAATGATCTCCCACAGCTGCTTTCAAATGCAGCCACTAATCTGCAAGTACAGAATGTTAAGGGGATGTATTTTGTCTTTGCTGTGGTTATGAGAGAGAGAAAAAGAGGAAACTAATCAACAGAAGGTTTGATTTTCCAGTTCTGAAGATAATCAAATTATAACAATAGCAGTAGCCAGCTTTCATTACTGCTCATATTTGTTTTTGAAAGACAGGTACATTAAACTCCTGCTCCCCTGAACCATAGTACTAAGTACCTTGTCAGAAAACTCCATGTCTGGAGGTAAGACATGAGGGTGACTATGACCCCTGCTCAGGCACATCTTTAAGTCACTTCTTCCTGCCCTACTTCAGATTGCACACAGCTTTTAGTCCAAGCAGAATCAAAGTTTGTAGCTGGAGGAAGGAAAATGTATGGCACCATCCTTCACAGAGAAAGGAAAAGGTAGCTACCTTATTTAATCTTCAGAAGGATATGAAAAGGACCTACAACTAAATACAACTCAAAACCCCCAAATCTTCATCTGTCTGTATATGAGGTCTGTTGTGTTCAGGCTGAGATCATTGTCATTTTGTTTCAATTTGCTGTCATCTACCTGTCCCTGACACTGGGCAAGCAAGTGGAAGACGCATTGCCTGTTCTCCTACTTCTGCAATTGCTGCTGACAGCTGCAGGTCACTACAATTTACACAGCTCTAGCAAGAACTGCCTGAAGTTCACCAAAGGCATCCCTAGGACAATGAATTAGGTGTTTTCAAAATGCTAAGGAAGAAACTTGTATAGCAGGCAAAGAAGCACTAATGATGAATACCTGACATGCAGTTGAAATGAGGCCACAGGAATGAATGCCCCAGAAGGTGCTCTAAGAAAATAACAAAAGTCAATTAGTGCTTTTCATGAGATTTTGCAAATATGTAGTACTTACACTTCTCCGGGGACACCCCCTTGTCGCGGGGGAGAAGCTTGCGTGCCCTCATAAGGTTGAGAGCTATGCTGGAGGTGGTTTGTGCCGCCGGTAGGGTCTCCCATGCCAGACAGGTCTCAGCTGAAGGGTCAGACAAAGTGTGTCCACAGGCAGGATGGGCTCGCTAGCCGTCTGGCAACCATCCTAGGAGAAGGACAACTCCAACCCCAAACCCGGGCAGATGGAGCTCGTTTAGGCCTCTAAGGCCATCCATCTAAGAGAAGGATACTCTAACCAAACCTACGTCCTGAGGTATTCGCTGTCACCATCCAAGCTCGCTAGGCCGTGGCAGATGAACCTTAGGAGTAAAGGGTGGGGCCAGTTCTGCGCATGCTGTGCCTCACCTAAAAAAACCATTGTGCAGGCTCGAAGGGTTCACCCACATTGCAAAGCCCTGTAGCGACAGGTGAGGGTCGAAAACAGCAGGTGATAGGAAGCAGCTGGAAGCCGCAGACCCAACCCTGCATGCAGGCGGTTCAGGATATGGGTCATTAGAGACTTGACCCCGGAGATGACAGTCTCTTGCAGCAGCATCCTGAATGACCAAGCAGCCTTTTCTAGGGACAGCACTGCTTGCTCCACATGGAGAGGGGCCTAGCAAAGGTGGCCTAAACAAAGCTCATCTCCACACCCAGTTGGATAACCGCGGCCAACCGGCATCTTCCATGCGGTCAAACAAAAACAAAGAGTTTTCAAAGGCATACACATGCCTGCAAAGGTGTGCTTAAACTAACACTCACATGTTGGAACATCAGAACCATGCTTGATACTGGGGATACTGGACGTCCTGAACGTCGTTCTGCTCTAATTGCCCACGAACTGTCACGGCTCAACATTGACATTGCTGCTCTCAGTGAAGTTCGTCTTCATGAGGAAGGCAGCCTTAAAGTACATGATGCTGGCTACACACTCTACTAGTCAGGCAAACCCAAAACCGAAAGACACCTTTCAGGAGTTGGCTTCATGATTAAAAACTCCATTGCCTCCAAACTTGAAAATCTGACAACAGGTCATTCCAATCGCATTATGTCCTTACGCCTCCCTCTACACAACATGCAACATGTTGTTCTTTTTAGCATATATGCCCCAACTCTCCAAGCTGACCCAGCGGAAAAAGACAAATTCTACACAGACCTGCGCCGCCTCACCCAAAATGTTCCTGCAGATGATAAGATCATAATCCTTGGTGACTTCAACGCCAGAGTAGGTAAGAATTCTGAAGCCTGGGAAGGAGTCCTGGGCAAGCATGGCATTGGAAACTGCAACGACAACGGACGCCTCCTGCTAGAGTTTTGCGCAGAACAGCAGCTCACCATCACCAACACTATCTTTCAACAGAAGGACAGCCTGAAGACAACCTGGATGCATCCTCGATCCAAGCACTGGCACCTCATTGACTATATCTTAGTACAACAGAGAAATGTTGGTGATGTCCGTCATACCCACGTGATGCCAAGAGCAGAATGTCTAACAGACCACCGCCTTGTGCGTTGCAAACTTAACCTCCCCTTCAAGCCCAAACCTAAGAGAGGTGGCACTCCAAGGAGGAGGCTCCAAATCAGCAATCTTCAAACAGCCACAGTGAGAGACAGCTTCCAGGTAAACCTTCAAACTAGACTTAAAGATAATCCCATAGATCCCTCTCCTGAAGCGCTTTGGCAACATATTAAAAGTTGCATCCTGCAGTCCTCTGAAGAATCCCTAGGGTTCTCCTCCAAGAAAATCAAAGACTGGTTTGATGAGAACAATCAAGAGATCCAGGAATTGCTGAAGAAGAAGAGAACTGCTCACCAAGCACACCTTGCTCAGCCATCTTGCCATATAAAAAAAGCCGCCTTTCATCTTGCATGCAGTAAGCTCCGACAGAAACTTTGAGACATCCAGAACAAATGGTGGCTCGACCTAGCAGAAAAGACACAACTATGCGCAGATTTGGGTGACCAAAGAGGATTCTATGGGGCCCTGAAAGCAGTGTACGGACCCACATACCAGGTTCAAAGCCCCCTACTCAGTGCAGATGGTCAACTGCTTCTAACAGATAAAACCTCCATCCTGAACTGATGGTCTGAGCACTTTCAGACTCTCTTCAGTGCCAACCGTGTAGTCCAAGGCTCAGCAATTCAGCACATTACACAACAACCGGTGAAACATGAATTGGGTGCAGCCCCTACTATGGGAGAGATACTCAAGGCCATACAACAGGTAAAAACTGGGAAGGCAGCTGGGGTTGATGGAATTCCACCTGAAATCTGGAAGCATGGAGGTCAAGCACTCCATGCCAAATTCCACAAGCTTGTTGTGCGCTACTGGGAACAAGGGGAACTACCACCAGATCTCCGTGATGCAGTCATCATCACCCTGTACAAGAAGAAAGAAGAAAAATCAGACTGCTCAAATTACCGAGGTATTACTTTGCTCTCCATTGCTGGTAAAATCCTTGCAAGAATACTTCTGAACAGATTAGTACCCACTATTGCAGAAGATCTTCTACCTGAAAGCCAGTGTGGTTTCAGAGCCAATAGGAGCACCACAGACATGGTGTTTGTTCTCAGACAACTGCAAGAGAAGTGTAGGGAACAGAACAAAGGTCTCTATGTAACCTTCATTGACCTCACCAAAGCTTTCGACACTGTGAGCAGAAAAGGCCTGTGGCAGATCTTGGAACGTTTAGGATGTCCCCCCAAGTTCCTCAAAATGATCATCCTGCTACATGAGGATCAGCGTGGACAAGTCAGATATGGCGATGCACTCTCTGAGCCCTTTCCAATAACCAATGGTGTGAAACAAGGTTGCGTTCTTGCACCAACACTATTCACAATCTTCTTCAGCATGATGCTCCAAAGAGCCGCAGCAGACCTCGATGAAGAAAACGGCATCTACATCCGATATCGTACCGATGGAAGCCTCTTCAACCTAAGGCGACTGAAGGCCCACACCAAGACCCTGAATCACCTTGTCCATGAGCTGCTTTTTGCTGATGATGCCACCCTCGTTGCTCACACAGAAGCAGCTCTGCAGCGCTTAACATCCTGCTTTGCAGAGGCTGCTGAGCTTTTAAGGCTGGAAGTCAGCCTGAAGAAGACGGAAGTTCTCTACCAACCTGCACCTCAAGAAGTCTTCCATCATCCTCACATCACCATAGGCAATTCAGAGCTTAAGTCAGTCCAGCAGTTCACCTATCTGGGAAGTATCATTTCCTCAGACAGTAAGATCAACAAAGAGATAGACAACAGGCTAGCAAAGGCATACAGAGCCTTCAGAAAACTCCATAAAAGAGCCTGGTCCAATAAACACCTGAAGAAAAGTACAATGATCAGTGTCTACAGAGCCATTGTACTGTCTACTCTTTTATATGGGTCTGAATCCTGGGTCATCTACCGCCACCACCTGCAGCTTCTCGAACGCTTCCATCAGCGCTGCCTCCGTTCAATCCTAAACATCCACTGGTCTGATTACGTGACCAATGTGTCTGTTCTTGAACAGGCAGGGGTCAGCAGTATCGAGGCCATGCTGATGAGAACGCAGCTGCACTGGGCAGGGCACATCTCCAGGAAGAAGGATCACCGCCTTCCGAAGATTGTGCTCTATGGTGAACTCGCCACCGGCTGCCACAAGAGAGGAGCCCCGAAGAAGAGGTACAAGGACTCCCTGAAACAACACCTCAGCCTTGGCCATATTGACTGCCACCACTGATCCACTCTGGCCTCCAATCGGGATTCATGGAGACACACTATTCACGACGCTGCTGCTTCCTTTGAGAATGCACGGAGAGTCAGTCTGGAGGAGAAAAGACAACGCAGAAAGAACCGTTCCTTGCCAATGTCACCTAGGGAGACGTTCCGCTGTGCCTTTTGTGACCGGACCTGCCTATCCCGTATCGGCCTTTTTAGCCACCAGCACGCTTGCAGCAAGCGTGGGTAGTGCCCTTCTCAAATCTTCATTCGCGAAGCCTAGCCATGATGATGATGAGTACTTACAGTGCCTTACTGTGCTAGCTGAGCAACAGTGTCTTTGTCCTCAATAACTTATTTTGATATGGAGGAAGAAAACTACTGCAATTCTAAGACTTAGATTAAAGCTAAGAATGATCCATATAAATAACAGCTTTGATGAATCCCTTGGGATCACTGTGACACCATATTCAGGATCCCCACACAGACTTCACCATTTTGAGAAATCCACTTCTCACCCAAGGCAAAAACCTTCTTCTTCAGAAGCAGGCTGCTCCTCCACTGACTCCACAGGTGATGTCTGGTCTGGAGCTAAATGTATGCACACCAGGTGTCGACAGCTAAACAGGCTGAAACCCCATACCAGGGGCTGGTGCAAAATCATGCACCTATTGGGACAACGGAGTAGAGAGCAGTAATAGCATGATCCTGCCTGCTTATTCACTGTGATTTCTTCTCAGCAAACACCCTTTCAATGCTTCAGAATAAAACCTACAGGAAAAGCACATAAGGTCTCTCCACACAGGTGGAAGATTAAGATTTCTCTAAGAATGTTTAGCTAGTTTTCCAGGCACCAATATATGAAATGCCCCTGTACCTTTTAAAATGTTCTGACTCTGACAATTACCCTTCATATTTCATTCACCTATTTGCAGTCACAAGCACTACTGTCTGCTCTGGCTCACAAGCCTATGGTGTCATCACCTCAATGTAGTTTGAAAAGTGTCAACACCACTACCACCCCTGAATAAGTCCAAGCTTGTTTGGGTGCTGTCTCTTTTACAGATCCCAAAGAAACAATATTTGCAGCCCCTCCTTGAGTCCACTGACTTCTGCTCTGGCTGTGACATGAATGTTGGCATGTTCCTGCCCCAGTGCTCCAGTGCTCCTTCACTGTGGTAACAGGAGCTGACTGTCCTCTGTCCTGCTGTCCTGGTTCAGCAGGAGGGACCAGCTAACCCTGTGTGGGGGTGATCAAAGCTGTATATTCTACCCCCTCTATTCATTCCCCAAGGTCAATGGGCCATTAGCAGCAGCTGCCCAGGGAGCCATTATCACCTTCACACCCAGCCTGAGGGGGGCGGAGCTGCTAATGGGCCATCAACAGTTCAACACCCCCTGGCTCCCAGAGTTAATCACCCATTGTGTGAGTCCCCGCTCAGGGGGAGGGACTGGGTGCTCCCTGAGGGTACATAAGTGGTGGGTAAGAAGACCTCGGGAACTTCTCGTCGGATCCAGAGCAGCAGCAGGACCTTGACAGGAGGAGATCACCGCTCTCGCCCAGACCACGGCCCTCGCCTGCACCAACAGGTTTTTCTTTTCCTTTTGCTCTGGACTTGGGGGAACCACAGGGGTCTCAGCACAAGGGCAAACAAACCCCCTTGGGTTTGTGCCCCAGGACACTGGATTATACTGCTGGGGTTTTGTGAGTTGAAAGCAATTTCCCTTGTGTGTCAGTGTTGTTATTGTAATATTATTATTAAATTTTAGGTCTGACTTATAATCTCTCTCGTGGTGAGTTCATTTCCCCTGCTGGTTCACCTTTAAACCAGCACACCTGCCTCACCCCTTGACCCTTTGTCAATGGATCTGTTAGGAATTCTCTGCTTTCCAAAGGAACATTTTTTTGCATATTTTTTCTTTTCACACCTAAGATTACTTGTCCCTTTTTCTCCCATGAGTTTATCTGCCTTCCACTTGCACTTTCACAAGCTTGAGCTGATGGCTATGGTATGTGTGGCACATCTTCCAGAGTTAATATGCAATGCACCATTATCTTGTGTGGCCAGGTTTCAGTTGATAACTCAACAGGTAACCTCTTCTGCATTTTTCTTATGGAACTTCAGAAAAAAATTGCTCTGCTGGCCATTGGGAGTTCTTTATAAAAATGTCCTGTTGTTTTCTCTGAGACTTTCCAACCTTCCTTGTCACAGTGGCTAACTACTATGTATATCAGACAGAAAAGTAATTACAATCTATATATAACACACAACAGTGTGTTTTCATGTCTCATTTCTCAACAAAAGAGTAAGTTTCTTGGCCAGTGCCTCAGGCAAGGAGAGCTGACACACCCTTCAGTGCTCATGCTGTTTCACTGAAATTTCAATCTAGTTGATGTGTTTCTTTCAATCACATCTTTCCTCACTACATGTAACAAAGCCAAGGTAGAGGGAGCACCAGAGATTTTTAAAGCAATCCTGCTCCAGGCACAATTCTTTTAGCATGAAGAAAAAGCCACAGAAGTTACCTTTCCCCAGCACTGTATCAGTTCCATCTATTTGTGGGTAGTTGCCACTGTTTTACACAAATAGTGTATTTCCACAGGGCAGTGTGGACTAAAACAGGTGAGAGTTCAATCTGCATGACATGTCTTCTCCTTTATTCTGTGTACTTGTACTTGCTCTATAACTCATCTCTTTGTGTCACAAGCACAAAATTCATCTTCCAGCTTCTGCATATGACTTACATATGTCTTATATATCACAGCCTACCACCCATCCCCACTTCACAGTTTCACCTTTTGAAGCAGTCAGGAGCAACAAATAAACGTGTCTTTGGCTGGTATCTATATTGCACTTTCGATTTTTATTTTGACTGTCAGTCTTTCAAAGGGTTTGTGAAAGCATACTGTAAGTGAATATGGATGGATACTATAAGTGAATAGGGATGGATAAATATTGTTGCAAGAGTAGATTATGTCTCACATTTGAAAGAGTAAGTCCACATAAGATTTATTTTCTTGTCAGAAGGAGTCTGCAGTTTAAGAGTGTTTACTGTGTCTTATGGGAGACCGTGTCTTGTGGGGGAAAGAATGTTATAGGGACTATTACAGAACACCTTGACAGAAGGGTTTCATGTCAGCCCTGTCCCCATCAAGATGACTCTGTCTCATTGCTACTGCTGCCATTCTTACATAGTACTAGGTATCCATCACTACAGGGGGCTGAAGACATGTAGTTACTGATGCTAACCTCAACATCAGAGAGTAGAGCTGCTATGAGAGAATTCAACCAAGAATTTGTTTTGCTCAAATGAAAGGTAATGCACAATAACTGCTGCTCAGATTTGGATTCAAATTTCAGTTAGAGAGGATCTGATCCCAGAAAGTAGAAATCATATTTTCCCTGTTTGTTCAGACAAAGACACAATCTTCCAGAAAATACAGGACTTCAAGGGACTTCTGAGACCAAGAAAGCATTCACCTTTTCCTCACCAGTGCATTTCTGTGCAAAACACTCACCTGACACAAAGGACAGAAGAGTAGGAACCTCCTACTTGATTCTTTAGATTGCTTTGTTCCTCCATGCACACAATGAAGCCAGCTTGGAAGATTTTTAAATCAACGGGTCTGCTGTAGTTATTTTCCTGAGCTGGGAGATGAGCCAACAGCCAGCAACAGTGTGAGTAGTTAATTCAAGAAATATGTTATTTTATTTCCCGTTGATGCTCTGGGGAAATGAGCCTGGACAGAGGTCAGAGCAGCAGTGTGGGGAAATGCTGAAATGCAGCCCCAAGGACTTGACCAGCTGCACATGCAGGATGTATTGTTGGAGTTTATCATTCCAGGAAGTTTTGTATCCCCTGCCCCCTGCACGCAGTTTCTGTATCCCCTGTGTCCCTTCTTACCCCGTGTGTCCCCTTGAAGTTTCTCCTGACAAGCCTCAGCACTGGGAAGCGCTGGTGCCATCTCTCCTGGGCTGGATTGGTCCCACCCAGTACAATCCCCAGCCACGGAGCTGCCCAGCTCTGAATGCCACCACCATGGATGGTGGCTGCTACCTCTCACCCAGAAATACCTCTGTGGGCTCCCCCTGCCACCTCTGGGGAACACTGCAACACCTGCACAGGGAGCATGGGTGCCAGTGGGGGTGGCACTGGCGGCGGCGATGGCAGCAGTGCAGGTGGCGCGCCAACACCACTGCATCTGGAGCCTGCTGGCAGATCCAATACACGGCAGCCCTTTCCAGAGCCCAGTACGACCGCAGTTCTGACGGAAGTGTGCCAGTCTCTTCCGCCCATACAGCCCCAATCCCTAAGCCACTATTGGACAGTCCATGGGTGTTTCCCCATTTACTATCCGAGTTATCAGTTATCCAGAGCCATCCCCTCAGACCTGCTCCCTCTCAGATGTTATTAGTTACTCACCCAATTCCTTCTAAGTTTCAACCCCTTCCAAGCCTCTGCCGGAGCTGACCCTTTAAAGGTCTGCTCTCCTGTTGAATAAAGGCTTTTTGGGTTACTGTCTTGGTTTGAGATAAGCAACTGCCAACCCCCCCAAGCACAGAGAGAAAAGCCTCCTCCTAACACCAGGGAAAGGGAGGAAAAGAGAGGGGAAAGAAAAAAAAACACTTCAAACTGCATTTATACTAAATCTACATATATTTTTCACAGAAAGAAAGAGACAATAACAATTAGAAGAGAGTACAAATATACACTCACACAAGTCTGCAACAACAAGTTCCCCACCTCAACTTCTTAACGAACACACAAATTCTACTGTCCTAACTACACATTACTTAAGAAGAAGCTTATTCCCCAGGGAGACAAACCCAAGCAGAAAGGAAAGACCCAGAACAACACATTTTACTTTCCTGAGGTACCCTGTGAGCCAGTGGTGGGCCTGGTCCTCTCCATCCCCCCTGGGACAGCATCGTGCGTCCTCCCAAGAGGAGGGCTGAGAAGCGACTGACTTAACCACTCCCACACTGGTTCCTACTTCCCTGGAGATGATGTCATAATGTGGTATGGAATACAAACTTACTGGCTAGAAGAGGTCAGCTGTTAGCTCAGCCCAGCTCAAGTCAGCTGACAGCTTCGGCCCAGTCCAAACTCCAGAGCCCAAATCTAGGCCCACCTAGGTGAACCCATAACAGTTACCGTCACATTGTGTGTGATGTTTCCTGTGAGCTGTTCCCTCTGGTCAGTTTCCACCACAGTGGTGAGAAGCAAAGGGTAGTCAGGACTCACACCACCAGACGCCATTCTGCTTTATAAAAGGAAATTAAAATGCATACCACCCTTCTGAAAGGAAAAAAAAGTTCAAAACTTCCTATTGGTGACTGCTTCAGAAACAGTGTAAACTTGATCAGCTCTACAATGAAAGAAGTCTACTCCCAAAGTACTTCCATACACATCACCAGTAGTGTATGTTAGTGTGGGTCAATGTGACTATGCATGAAAGTAAACATATATTTGCATATATTTGTATAGATTGGCCACCCAACCAAGCATCTGTATTCCTCTGTGTGGCGTTAAGAAAAAGGTGACAAACCTTTGAATTGTATCACAGTAGAACTGTTCCTACCCATTGTACAACCCACTGGACTGAAACAGAATGACAAGAAAATAAGAGAAACTGAGGTGAGATGAGACAAGACAAAAACCTACATAACAATACCTCATCACAGTCCTGCAGCCTTAAGAGGGACTGAGAGATCTCTCAGAAAGGATCTCATGTAAAGAAAATGGGGGCCTCATACTCGCTACAAGAGTGTCCAAGCCAAAGTCACATAGAGTGATGTCACAGACTCAGTGCCTCCACCTTCCCTGAGGCAGGAACTGCAAGGAGTAGTGCTGGCAAGGACTATCAGAGTAGCATAAGACTGATGGCAGTTGAGAAGGTCAGGCAGAGCACAGAGAGTTGGAGATGGACAGCTGGAAGTGAGAGGGCAGATTACCAATCCTTGAAGAAGCATCCTGGCAAACAAGTTAACAGACTGGCCTTAACAGCTCAGATACCAAATCCATGAAAGCATGTAAACAATTCCTGAATAACGAATCCTCTGAAGCAGGTAACCGTGATAGCAGCCAAGTGCTGAACTGAATTGCATGCCTTGTTGACAAGCATGGTGACTATTTAAACATTGCCTCCCTTTTGCCCTGCAGCATCATTACAAATTAGATTCCATCCTCTGAAACAGCAACAATGAAAGCCTCTGCTTTACAATGTTATTCCAAAGAAGATGCAGAGAAACGGGTCGTGACACCTTCAGCTGCAGAGCTAATCCATCATAAAGGACCAAAGCTCCTACAAATTGCTGCCCCTGGCAGATAATAGCAGGCATTTCCAACTGTTCCCAGGTGGCTAATAAGTGGCAATGGTTTGTAACCTGCATATACTGGACCACCACAGCTGCTTCACTGAGTGATCTTGCAATATTGATGGATGTTCCTTGTGACCCAGAACACTGAACGTGTTTAACCTAAAAGTATTGTCACCAAAATCATTCTTTTCCCTTCCTTTCCTCCACATCCCCCAATTTAAAGGTCAGAAATAAAATCAAGTTCCATCACACCTGTCTGGTTTCCTCATTTTTGGAAGAGATATTTGTGCTTTCATCTGACAGTTCAGTTGAAAAATTCTGTCCTATACCAATAGAAAGGACAGTTCTGCCTATTAACAAGCAGTATACAAGTTAAATGACTCTCACACCCTTACCAGAAAGTGTATAGGTTCTCTTCATGATTGAGTACCATCTGCTGATTTCACTGTCCCCAAACCCAAAATCAGCTGTTCTCTGAAATATGATGACATACTGTTTATTTCTTTTTAAAACTGCTTCTAAATTTAATCTTTAAAAAAGCCACATTGCAATGTCTTTCTCTCATGTCTGAAACAAACCTATTAGGACAGATAAACCATCAAAATTATTTATAACAAAACAAACTCACTAGAGTTACTGAAGGGGGTGGGGGGGTGTGCATACACATACTGTGTATATACCTCTGATCACATATGAGCTATGGACAGCTTAAGAGCCCAGCAATGGAGTGTTTAAATTTGCAGCAATCTTTCATCTGATTCCAGCAGATGAAGCTGAACCTCTACTTTCTTATTCACTCTCCCCTTTTTAGAAGCCATGTTGCCTACTAGTACTGAATTTCCACGATCTTCTACATTACTTAGCCTTCCTTCCACATTACTTGTCCTTGGCATTATCAGCATGTATTCTCACTGATCTTTTGCTTAATGATTTTAAAGGACTGTTAAATTGTATGTTCTGATCTCCTACATCATCCAATCCAGAAAAACCTCTCCCAGGTGCTTTGACAATAGACCTCACATTTAGCTAAAATATTTTCCAATAAGCACTCTGAGGACATCACAGGACAAAGAATTCACCACATCCTTTCTGTGATAGTCTCCTTCAGATGTCAGTATTTTAGAATGGAAAGGGAAGACTTATTTCCATTTTGGTCCTTCCTATCTTCCCTTTCCATCAGCACTTTCTGATTTTTCTCCAACATTTTTTCATATTTGTACTATATACTTATTCTTTTTTCTTATATGCAATTATGTGTATTTCAGGAAAACTATGCATAGTAGGAAAATACTGAAAATTCCAGTAAGAGGCCTCATTATAAGGAAGAGAAGCCATTCTATGATACACTGAACTCAGATCATTCCCATACTCTCTTTCAGGGAACAAGACATCAAGACACCAAGCATTTTATAAGTAAGAGAAAGGAATTAAAGTTTGAGCCAGGTAGGCACTCACTCAGCTTCATGAATGGTTGAGCAAGAATAACTCGACAACTGTTCATTGATTTCCACCAATAAAGACAGCTGAATTTCCAACTATTATAATTCAATACAGCACTGTAACCCCCAGGGAAAAAAAAATCACCCACTAGTTCCTGATGGCACACTGTTGAAGTCTGACCTCCCATTCCTTCTCAGGTATATGTTTATAAAACACTTTTACAAAGATACATTAAATAATACACATAGACAGAAATCATCATCTGAAAAAAATTAGGAGAAAAGCAGGTAACAGCTCTACAGGAAGGAAAGTCAAGTTTACGGTGAATATATTGAGCATAATTACATGTATTTCTGTAGGAAAACAAGCATCATACAGGCATTCAGAAACTGGGCTATGGCCAAGATAACGTTTGAATGCACCCTTGTCCTCTGGAAGTTTGTGTAAGCATTGCATCACAAGATTTGAACAGAACAATTTAAAAAACCCAGATGGTCCATGAGAGGAATCCAGTGAGGAAGAAAAGAATGAACTGATGGTAGTTTCACCTGCAAAGGAGGGACTTAGTCTGAAGCCAGGGAAAGAGCTATTGCAGAATAAAAAAGAATAGTCTGTTCTGTGTATGGCCTGGTTTCACAAATGAGGATTTGGGAAGGGCTCTACCCACGTGGGTGAAGCCTTCCAGCCTGCGCAGTGGATTTTTTCGGTGAGGCACAGCGTGCGCAGAACTGGCCCCACCCTTTAACTCCTGAGCTTCATCTGCCATGGCCGAGCGAGCTTGGACAGTGACAGTGAAGTCCTCAGGACTAGAACCTACAGCCCCTGGTATTCCCAGGGGGTCTCCCATCCAAGTGCTAACCAGGCCTGACCTTGCTAAGCTTCCAAGATCTGACAGGATTGGGTGTAAGAGAGGCATTTAACTGCATTAGTCTGTTCTAGAGTTCCACAAAATAGGACAAAAAGTAACAGGTGTAAGTTACAGGAAGGAAAACCCAGACAAGACTTTAATTGAAATCCCGCTGAGGGTGAAAATGAAAAGCATTGGCACAGATTGCTTGAACATGACACACATCTCCATCAGTGGAGGTTTTAATATGCCAGACAGACACCTGCCAGAGATGGCACAGGTGCACTTAATCCTGTCTAAGGCACAGACATGGATAGATGATCCCTTTACTCCTTTCAGCTCTGCTCTTTCCATAACTGGAATCAAAAATAAGCTAATAAGGAAGAAACATTGCAGTCAACCACACTTACTCTCCCCAGTGAGTTCCAGATCACATTTGCTTAAATACATTTGTTTGCTTGTATAGCAAAGATCTTTTATACAGAAAACTTATAAAACATTTCACAATATGGTAAATTACAGCTGTAAATGCACATACAAGTAATATGAGGAGAAAGATTAAATATAGCCCCAAGTCCTATCTGCTTAGCTTATTGACAAAAGTTGAGCTACTCTAAGTTGTCATTGAAATGTCTTGTGACCTTAACTGCAAATTAAGATGTGCTCTTTCAATTTGGAAAATCATTGTCAATCATTAAGATTCAAAAACTGAAATTTTAATATGGGGTTTTTGATGGTTCATAGGGCAAACCAGCATAGTTGTCTTGCCCCTGTGTCATTATTCCTAGGGAAAACTTAAAAATCAGTGGGAAGATACAAGAACTGATGAACAGGGGATGAACAAAAGATAAACCCCTACAAAATAGATTTAAGTGCTTTAAAAATGCAGAAATAGTAAGAAAAAAATCATTACAAGTGGCCAAGCTTATTTCCTCACAGTCTCAGACTAAAAACTGCTTTAGCTCTACTGCAAAGTGCAATGTTGACACACAACATATGAAACTCTGCCCCACTGGTTTTATCTGGATTTACACAAGAAAAGCCTTTGGCCTATTGGTGGTAAGCAAAAGTCACTCTAACGTGTCATCTCCCAGACAGCTATACTCAAAAAAGTTTTATTGATTTTGCCTTTTGTCAGCAAGATGAACTGGTGATGGCTAAGTAAGAAAAGACAAAATAGTTGTCAGCATCAGGCAACAAATCAACGAGAGTAAAGACAAAGCCTCAGGAATGGTCTAGTTCAGCAGCAGCAATGAGAATATTGTTCTGTTTTAACTGATGAACAATTAGTTGGCAGTTTAGGGTAGCCCTTTGATTTCTACTTAAACCTAATCACAGATGCTAGCTGGCATCACTGTTAACAGTTCTACAGACTTGCGTTCAAGTACACACTAGTACTAGGGAGACCTACCTATGACATAATGTCCACACACTGTCCTGAAAACAGTTAAAGTAGCATTCATTCCTATTCTCAATCCTAGACTATATACCCATCAGTCTCAGGCTCCAAACAAGCTGATAACATAACGATTACTTCGTGTCATGGCTTCCCTTGTTACCTGGCACTCATTTGCATGATTTTATGCATGATAACAGGATCATGCATAATATGTCTAGATACAAACACTATATTTAATATTGAGCATATAGGCTAAAACTAACCCAGCTAAAAATGGAAACATACCATCATCACTGAGCAGACGTAAGAAACAAGCCCCTGCTCCAAAAACAAACATCAGCTACAAGGGCAGTGCCTGTTAAATTAACTCAGCATGCACTTACAGTAACTGAGTAATACAACGATAACAATAGAACTACTTCCAATAGACGATTCTTAGAGAAACTGAGGCATTTACAACATCCAAGTTCTAAGTACAAGAGTGTTCACTTAAGTAAATATTTGTGGGAAGGAAAACACTCCTCCTTTCTGATTTCTGGCAATGGCTTATAGCAGAAAACTGCAAATGAAGAGATTCATTTTTTTAATAAGGCATCTATTTTTCCCCAGAAAGGCTTATGCACTTAATGGAAAATCCAATTAAAGCCAGGTACATTACCAAAATAACTTAATTAATATAATTTATTTCACATGCCAGAAAATAAGTGGGATCTCAGGTGTTCCTGTTCTATGTAAACAGTTCCATTTCATTTACATATTTTGATATAAGTCAGCATTGTAAGAATAATAGCAAAGATAGATGGAATTTGTATGCTCTGATCTTTTGTTGTTTTGTTAAAATCTCTAAACATCTCAATTTTTCATCATTTATTAACATTAGATAAGACCTTTTTCATCTTCGCATGTTAGAAGGTGTTCTAAACTACTTGCTTGGACTTGCCATATATGAAACAATAGTTCCCTCTTCTGGACTGAAGCAGCGTTACACTTAGGGCAGTGAAACCTGCAGAATGTTGTTTCGGTTAATTTTGGTTTAAGGGGTTTATCCCTTATTGAACAACCTCACAGTTACACAAAAAGCCTTAAGGTCTATGCACAAAGAAGTCAAGCACATAAAGAAAGAGAGGTAAAGAAATCAATTAAGTATTGGGTTATGGGGGTTTACATTTGATCTCAGCTGAAGGCACTGGTAGCTACAATAGATGTAAGTAAGAATCTGTAGCCATTTTGATAGGAAACATGAAATCTCTGGAATCTACTGATTCCCAGACTCTTGGGGGCTTTTTAAAGTGGTACAAATCACTGATCTGGAAGGAGGACTTTATTTTAAAGAAGTGTTTGATTCACTTGTGCTTTTGGACCTGAGCATCAGTTACATAACCAAAGACCAGCTACAGACTAGATTAAAAGTAACCACTCATTGATAGAAACATTAGACAGCAAAATGAGGCAACAAAAAACTCAAGTGCCCAAATTCACAGAATAACATATCTCCTCAAAGACAACAGTCCTCATCCCCACCTTGAGCAAAGCATTAGGAAGCAAATTTGCAAATGAGCACAAGCACTTGAAAGTAATTCTGGTTGTCTCCCAGCTTTCAGATTTTCATTTGTGACAAGCAGCCCAGAACAGTAAAAGTACCAGTATGGAAGAGCTGAAACTTCTGGGGTACCTGTAGCTGGAGACAAAGGCACAGAGTCAATCTCATGAACTGATGTTACTGAACTCTGCTCTGGAACAACACATCAGGAGAAATTCACATAGCAAGCTTTGCTCGGCAGACTTCCATGATTCTTGTCCTGGCTGGAAAGGAGAGTCTGGGAAAGCTGACAGTTTCCATTGAGGTTTCCTTGAATGCTGAGGGAAACTGAAGATGGGAAAGTGTGAGATGTGCCACCACAGCTGTCAGAGCACCCTCACCTAAGGCTGTTTTCCTCTGAAAGGCCACCCAAGGAGAGACTGTCTGGCAGGGCTGCCTTGGTGGAGATGCCAAGCAGCTGTACCCCAGAGCGTGGGCCTCAAGGTCAGGGTGTCCTCACTCCTGGAGGAGAGCTTTCCATCCAGCAAGCCTGGAGGATAAAAGGGCCCTACTCCAGGAACAGCAGTGTTGGCGGTGTTGGGGGCGGTTCAGGGTGTACAGACTTACAGACTGGGTTGCTGAGACACCCCTGGGGACACCACCCCCTGAGCAGCACCACCAGTAAGCCTGCAAGGAGCCCATCCCATACCTGTGGGCCCCACGTCTCACTGTGGCACAGCAGTCACACTTCCCTTCCCATGCCAGGCTCTGAGCAGGACCTCACACTGGCAGGAAAGGCACTGCTGGTGTTCCCCCAGGACCGAGAGCACATACAAGCTCTTATGTCCCTCCCTCCCCACCCACAGACCTGTATTTGCACCACAGCAACTTTTACACTTCACCAACCCAAATATCCTGCAACAGAAGCTGCTCAAAGCACTCTCTCTGGAACACGGACAGGGCAAGGCTCTGCTGAGAATCAAATGAACCTGGCCAGAGTGAAAGCTGCAACCCCCAAGTCCAACTCTGGAGCTGTAATACTGCAAATCAGTCTTTCTTAGATATAAGAAAATTTTATTCAGCACTCTGCAAACTTTGAATGTGACTTCCATTTTTTCTGTGCTCAATTGGTTAAATTGTTGTTTGCAAAAAAACACAGTGGCTTTGCATTTTTTTTTGTTGTTGTTGTCCAGTCATTCTCACTTCCAGACACTCACAAAACTTCCAAAAGAATCATGATACCCCTCTAGGCACAAGGGTCAGGGCCAAAAGTGCTGTAGGCACCTGGGTATGAACTGCTATGATTCAATTCTGTGGCCCTAGAAATGACGTGTTTAGTCCCCATACGGGGCATTCACTGAAGAGTTGGGCTCAATGATCCCTGCAGGTTCCTTCCAACTCAGGATATTCTGTGACAGCAACTATATCCTTCTTCACCACTCTCCTCAGATGGAAGTCAAGCATTCTCATTCTGCCCCTCTTAGTGCACTTCACTTCCTTAAACGTGTATTTAGCTTGAAGAGGGTTGCACTTTTCACTTCACCACCACCAAAAAATTGTGGGTTTGTGAGCACACAAAATTTATGGGTGTAGAAAACTGTGCAACACACCCTAGATCAGAGTGCGGCCGAGCCTTAGGAACACCAGTCATAGTCCCACTCTCAAATCTATTTTCAAGCAATTTCAGCAGCAAAGTAAAATCAGTTCCTTATACTGCAGTTCTCTGTAAATGCTGCTACTTCCATCACTTGTCCATCTGGGACAAAGCATTTTTGCTCAGTGTCCTTGTTCATGAAAATAGTGCTTGAGCATAATTTTACTTAATTCTTATCAAAGAAAGTGCCTCACAAATCACAATGGGTATATTAAACACTGTTTTTATTAAAGGCTCTGGTAAACTCACAGAAAAAGATTCTGTAGAAACAGCTTTGTGTAAACTGAAGAGAGTACTCTATCCTCTCAGGCCCTGGACAAAAAAAAAGATTGCTGCAACATCAGGCTGAGTCAGAACTCTCCAGCCTTAAGCACACATGACAGCTTTGCTGCTAAAATGTAACATTTGCATCACAAGGAGATACACAGAAACTGACATAGAAATTGAGCACTCCAGGCTGCATTAAGTCAGAGCTGATGGTTCTGTAAAGGCTATCAAAAGGAAGTAAGGGTTGATTCAAACACACTACCTTCAGATTTAGGTGATTCTGCCTAGACACTATCCCTCAGGTTTATACACCAGCATTTTTTGTTCCTTACTCAAGTTCACTCACATGTTCATCTCTGTGCCAAGTCCTGCAGAGATATGGGATTAGTGCAAAGATTTGACTTTGGCATGTAAAACACATAGACCTGAAGCTCATACTGGTAGGGTACTGCTGAGTTTTGCTATAAACCTTGCAAGATCTGACCAAATATATCCACGTGAGTCAAGATGCTGAAAGTCAAGATGCATAAAATCTAGCACAAAGCAGATGAGCTCTCGAGTCAGAAGCCCAGTCGTTCACTCTAATATGCAGGGAGGAATATGAAGCAACATTTAAAGCACATGAAGGCCCAACCTCTCTTCTGTTAAAGGAAATAAGAATTATACTGGCTCAATCCACTTCTAATGCCCCTCACATATGCCTTTTATATCTGATGACTAAGCACCAGGAAAGATGACAAACATAGATAACTCCTTGAGCTGTTAACCCCTTCCACTGAGGATTCTCAGGGGTCTTAATGGTTGGATCAGAAGTTACTGTAGGTACAAATTTTTACTGAACTAAAAACAAGAGGATGAAAAATCAGAAGAGGAAACAATCTTTATACATGTATTCATTTTAAGAACTCACTTAAACTGATTATTGTGTACCATTTTTTTCTAAATAGGGCTTTGGAAAGAGCTGGGCATAGTGTTTGCCATGTTGTGACACTGAAAAACTAAACTCAGAACATTTTTTTCTCTAGTTCTGCACAAAGATTTTATTCAGGAGAGCTGTCTTTGGTGATGGAAGCAGCAATTACCAGTAGCTCACAGGAGCAGGATTTTGAGCTTCAACTACGTAGTCTCAGTTCCAGCCTTGTCAGGACCAATAGAAAAGGGTTTCTCATGTGCATGTGAGCCACTCAAGACAACTGGAAGGAAGTGATAAGCGATACTTAGACGACACTGCTGTCTACTACATGGGTCAGAAGCCCCAGATCTGCTAATCAGATATACTATTTAAGGAAGTTTGCTGCTTGCCTGGGGCTTCTGTTAAGCATGTTGTGCAGAGGCTACCAAAGCTTATCTGGTTCCCTACTATACAGTGCTTCTTTTTCATATATGCACTAAAGATGCTGCCAGGGGTGACCTGAGAATTATCAAGTGTGGCTAGCAGGCTCCAGGGGCACTGCTTAAGAGTCTGGACGCTCAAGCCCATGCTCAGCAGGTACTGCAGGTGAACCACCAGTTGCACTGTTCATAGCACACTTCTGATTTCCGTGAGTACAGTAGTCATGGTGAAAATCTGAAGAACCTAAGGAGTGTGAAAACTGGCACAGAAAAATGGATTTGTTGAGGTAGACACCTGCTGTATACCTGATTAGGGAGAACCAGAATACAAAGGACCAGGTTAATGAATATTTCATCACCCTTGACATATGCAAGTTTGTGGGGCCAGATGGGTTGGACTCAAGTCTTTTGGGGGAGATGAAGACTGATGGTATTGCAAGGCCGCTCTCAATGGTCTTTGAAAGGTGGAGGCAACTAGGAAGGGTTGCAGATGACTGACTCTCAGACCTTCCTTCAAACCAGGCAAGGAGGAAGATGAAAGAACTACAGCTTGGCCAGCCTCATGCAATCCTTTGGAAGATGGTGGGAAAAATCCTTCTGGAGAGCATTTCCAGAGGCACAAAGAATGAGGAGATGTTCAGGAGCAGTAGTCAGCCTGGATTTCTGAACAGGAAATTGAAAACTGTTTAAAAAACAAATCCAAAGCTGTGGAACTTCTCCCTCAGTGGTCTGCAGGATGGGACAGAGTTTGCAGAGCACACAAAAGAGGGGTGGCAGGTGCAGCAGACAGTTGTGCCACACTGCGGGGAAATCTCAACAGGAGACATGCAGAACTGGGCAAGAAGAAATGTGATGAAGCACAGCAAGGGCAACTGCAGAGTCCTGCATTTGAGAAGGAGTAGCTCCACGCAGTGATGCATGCTGGGGACTAGTGCAGCTGGCAAGCAGCTATGCAGAGTTCTTTGAGATCCTGCTGGACAATAAGCTGAGCTCAAGCTGGCAACACTGGCTTGCTGCAAAAATAACAAAGAGTATCCTGAGCAGTATTTAAAAGCACATTGCCAGCAGCTCAGGGGAATTCATCTTACCTCTCCCTCACTGCTGATGAGACCACATATGAGAAGTGTCAAGTTCAGTTTTGGGCTGCCCAGTACAAGAAAGTTGTGGACAGACTGCAGTGACTCCAGGACAAGCACTGAGAACCTGCTCTGAAGTGGTGCTGCAGCATGTCCAAGTGGCAATTCCTGACATTGAGTCTGCTTCAGTGTCCCCCTGCAGCTTGCAGCCACTGTGTGCCAGAGATGGATACTATTGAGCCCAGGGCCAACAAGGGTGTCCTGCTGCATCTCACTGCAGGGCAAAAGAGGGAGTATCATCTCCATTCTCTTCCACTTACAGTTCCTTGGGCACACCAAGGGTACAGCCTCTCAGGATAAGAAACAAAATGAGAATGACAGCTATTGTCCAGGTTTGAGTGGAATTTGTTTGCAGTTAGCAGCCAGTCAGGAGTAGAGGATGAAGATGTGATGTGTTATGGCTCTAAATCCACTGCAAGGCTGTTTCCCTTTCTCTTTTTGGTTTAGAGGTCATAACCTCAGGACAGCAAAGGTGCTCAAGGCTCTTCCTCTGCCTCCCACAGTGACCTGCACCCCATATTGACCTGCCCACTGCTGCCTTTTTCTAGGCTTCACTCAGAGCAGTGAGGCTGTGTCAGCTCCTGAGGAGGGATGCAGTCTCTGCCCAGCAACCATCCCCAGCACAAGGTCTATTACAAGACAAGGAGGCCAGGAGGTCACAGTGCCCTGATTACATGCCTAGTGTATGAAGTTCTCAGCAGAGTCTTTCTCCAACAACTTTCGTCATTCTTTTGACCTAAAACTGGTCTAACTTATGTTACAAAAAACATTAAACAGTTACATCTTGAATTGAATCATGAACATTTCCGCGCCCAGTGCTGTGACTGATCAACACACCACCACAGAGGAAGACAGCTCAGACAACATGGCCATAGGGGACAGTTGTTCAGATTCTCACCATGGCTACTGTGCTTGTGGGAATCAGAACAAAACCAAAACAACAAAAAAAGTAACTTTGAAGAGAGATATAGACTTGAGCTGGCTACAACCCACATATTTCTTCCTGGTGATTGCAAACATTCAGCATTATGACAGTGAGCATATAGACATCAGTAATGGGAATTTGTTTGTCTTGTGATCCAGCTGGAGGTTACAGCTGCTATATTGTGTTTGTATTGTCAATGCTGCTTCACTCTGTTGAATCATGGCAAACAGTGTATGTCTTCAAATATATAAATTTGGTATTAACACATTAAACCCTCCTCATATGGAGTATCTAAAAGAGCCCAGTCAGAGTATATTGTACAATAGAAGCATCTGGACTGCAAGTCAGCCGGAGGCATCTCGTCATGGAGAATGCATGTTCAGAAGGGCTGAGTTTACTCAAGACAACATACATAGCAATTTAGCACAGAACAGTTTGAAATGGCCACCCATTTATAGCATCCAGGGCAGACAGGAAAGATATAAAAAAGATAGCCCCATGTGCATAAGACCGTATACAACCTGCCTACTAATGTAAGGCCACTTACATTATTGCCTGATATCAACAAAAGACACAGTAGGTGATACAGCCTTCTGACCTTGATTCAGCCTAAGTTTCAGTAATTTCAACAATACAATAATTAAACAACAACCTTGCATGTATCAAAAACTCTAAATAAATTTATTATTCAGTTATATTTGCTTTTCATTGCACAAATCTGGTTTTTATCCCCATGTTTTACAGTTTTTTTCAAAGCTGTTAGGAGTTTTAGAAACTGTTAGAACAATCACTTAAGACGATTTAGGCACAGATCATTAATGCATAACTCCATTTCCTCCACTTTTGTTAACTTGTGAAAGATTTACGGCTGCATTTAAGCTCCAAATTGAAATACATTTCACAGTCCATGTTTTCACAGGCATACTGTCTAAAAAAGGAGGTTTGATTAAATAGTCTCACCTTATCAAATGTTTTCAGTAAAGCCTAAATGAAAGCAATTACTTTTCCAGAAATGCTGAAATCAACATAACCTTAAGATAAGAATCATAGCAGCCAACCATTCTCTAAGCTAGTCAGTCATAGAATAACAAAGAAACAGTTCTCAAGAGGATTTAAAAATCCCCTATAAAATTTATTTAACATAGAAATAATTTAAATAATTTATTCTGTATGAAAATATAAGCAAAAATTGCAGCAAATAAACCACATACAGTGAAAAGTTGTGTTGTATCCCCTGGACTATCAAGGCTGTGTTAAGTGCTTTCTTTTCAGATAATGACTGCTTGAAAATCAGTGTCATACACCTGGAACTACCCTCTATGAAAATGGCTTTGGAATTGGAAGCTGTCAAGACTGTTATATATAGCTGAAAAACTGTAAGCTTCTTGCTTTATTAACATAGCTCTTTTCTTTGGTGAGAGAGCCTGACCATTTTTGGTGTAAGTTCCACATGTTTAGATTAAAGCTCTGTTTCTGTGGTGAGCTGCTTTTACATGTAACTGTATACTGCAGAGTGTTCCCTGGACACAGGAAAGTCCCTTCTAGAGAATGTGAAATGAGCTGAAGATTGTTTCAGCAACTTTGTTATTAACTGTTGTAGTTTGTTGTAATGTAAATTCCCTTCCCGCCACTAACTGTCCATGCCATTCGTTAACCAAAGAAGTAGTTAACTCCTACGGATTCCTTATTGATTGTTTGGGTGGGGGGCACACTCTCTCTTTTGATTTTGGGGACATTCCATTTAGCTCGGGCTGAACGCGGCAGCTCTGTGTGTACTTCTGTGGAAGAGAAGCCGTTTCTCATGATCCTCAGTCTGCTGCTTTTTTAGCATATTATTTTTTATAAAAAGACTACTGTTAAATAAGTGACTGATGCTAAAGGACTCTTCCTGAAGAACATGAACAACTACCCCGTCTTCCTAATGCTGAAGAAGCAACAATATTTGTAATTTTTTAGCACCCACATCTGCTGTTGCTATTTAGAAATGTGTAAAATATTTTTGAAAACTGGGTGAAGAGTTTGCAGCAGAGCAAAATGGAAGACAAAGTCTTCATGTGATTCTTATATAAGAGCATTTAGTGCCATGAGTGCCTGTTGGCTATTCCTTTCAGGGATAACCAGAGGGGCGTCTCACATGAGCACAGGCAGTGCATAGCCTTTAGTCTGCTTGGTAAGAAAACCTGT
This sequence comes from Pithys albifrons albifrons, assembly GCF_047495875.1. Classification (NCBI taxonomy): domain Eukaryota; kingdom Metazoa; phylum Chordata; class Aves; order Passeriformes; family Thamnophilidae; genus Pithys; species Pithys albifrons. The sequence continues at coordinate 46,202,207 of NC_092497.1, forward strand.
TTGTGGGGATTTCTGAAAATTGAGATTTTTAAAACATTTAGGGTTTTTTTTTTAGATTCTGGAAAATCAGTAGGCATCAAGGAACTTGGAAGGCATAATATTCAGTTCTATGTGCCACAACAGAGGTGCACAGTTACAGGATAAACAGTGGTTGATTGCTCTGCTTGGGTTTAAGACACCCCTGTAAGGTCTGGCAGCAAGCTAGAGAGCTGGTGCTGAAGGGCACAGGTCAGTGTGGCTGCAGGGCTTGGGAATCCAAAGCAGCCTGGATACAGGGGGCTCCACTACACAGCTGGTAAGAAGGGGCCTGCAGCTGCAGATGGTGACAAGGATGGGACAAGGTGCTGGCACCTGGGAGCTAAGGAGACAGCAGCTGCAGGCACAAGGACAAGCAATACTCCAGCAGCTATGGAGGGCTGTGCATGACCAGACAAGGTGACACAACACTTCTAGCACCACTGCTGAAAGGTCTGCATCTTTGGTGGTCAAAACCCCCGTCATCCTTTCAGTCATTCTTTCAAACCCTCTTGGCAAATTCCCCCACTATCAACCCTGTGCAGCTTTAAATGTCCTCATTTGCCTGAACACTCCCAGTTGACTGCAGCTGGTCTTTAGCAAAAGGAAGGAAAGAAGGCCACTGACTTACAGGACACAAAGACCTCTAGAGCTTCTCTGGAGAGAACTAGCCCACAGCACTGCCCCTTAAAACTAGAACCTCCAATACCAACTCTCCCTTACCCATCACAGAACTGCTGACCCCTGGCACCCCAGTGCAGCCCCCACTCAGAGCAGGACTATCCCCAGCACCAGGTCAGGGCAGCCACAGCTTTGCCTAGCCACCTGGTGCAGGGCCAAGCTATGAGGTGAGAGGGGTGCATGATGATCACTTTGGAGCTAGACATGCCTCTGAAGATTGGCTGCAAAGTGGACTTCCAGGGCAAGAGGACAGCAGTAACAGGAGCCACACTGCTGCATCACTGTGCAGGAGAAGGTGGCAGCTTCAGTATCCCATCCTCCTGTGGAGTGGCAGCAAACCAGATTGCTCCTAGAGCTTAACACATAGCTTCTCCAGGACCCAAAGAGCAAGATTTTCCAAAGTCTCTCATTAGCATCAACACATGATCTTCTGACATCAGGGAGTGAGCAAGCAAGAGGAGCCTCAAGAAGAGCAGTAAATCCATCAAGAACTGTCTGGCGATGATTAGGGAAATGTGACCTCCACAAGCCAGGGAAGTCCATGCTGCCTGAAGCATCCATTTTTCCCCCAGTAAAAAACCTAGGAGAAGTTATCAGCAGGAACTGGAATCTCCTCGAATTGCCAGGGGTGCAGAGAGTGTTGGCTGCAGGCCAACACTCTCAGTAATTGCCTGTGTCCATGCAGAGGTTTCTGAGCTTCAGCTTCAGCTGTTTAATTTGGACATCACTCTGGTTTACTAGCTCACGTAGTCTACGGATTTCCTCCTGTTGCCGGTAAAACATCTGCAAAAGCTGTAAGAAGAGACATATTTTACTTCCCTTACACTAAGAAAACACAGGGTTAGCCTGACAATGCCATCAGTCCTGTCACAACACATCTGAGATAAACAGCATCTAAAGATGACGCCTTCAATCAACAGACTGAACATCGAAGTGCTCCTGTTGTGCACTCAATTGGGTTAGAGCTGCAGGTGTTTCTCAGTACAATTTAATAGTGCTACATCTCCTTAATTCAATGCAAAAAATAGCCTTCCTACCACTGATCACTCAAAGAGAGCCTACAGAAAGTATCTGGAGTCTAAATTCCTGGGTCTGCTACATCTCCTTCTCTTTTCTGACCTTGGGCAAGTTCTTTTACCTCTTTTTTTTCCTGATGCTCTGTGCTCTCTAGTCGGGATTAGCATGGCCTTTCACTATGTATGCAGCAGAGCACACAGCTCTGCAAGGTCTGCTTCTGTAACTTCAGGGTGCTAGCTCAGAAACATGTAGAAAAGTATCCTTTTCCATAGCACAGGCAAATTCAGATGTGGAAATTCCTGCCCTATCAAGCTGCAGATACTAAAATCTTGCAGAGATGAAAAGGGGACCTGATTATAGCTATGAGATGAAAATCCTTCCAGGGTTCCTAAAAGCAAATATGCTGCATGTACTTGAAAATGTTCCTGAACTGCCAACAATGGGAGGCTGGCAAATCCCCACAGAGATTTACCACTGTGCCAGCTTTGGTTACTATACAGGAAGGTAGCTGGCCATGGCTGAAGATAGATCATGGAGCTGACAGGACATTTTCTGGAGCCTTTCCTGGAGCCCTTCCCAGCCTCAATGGCATTGCACTGTCATGCTGCTCCCCAGCAGTGAGCTGCTGAGGCAGGGGCAGAACTAGACACTTAACCAGTTCAGGGTCTACAACACAGGCAGCTAAGACTACCTGGATATGCCAAGAGTACACCCATACCTGCCACAGTGATCCTTGCTGCCTCACCAGGCTCACTAAGTGGAACTCTCATAGAAGGGTTATACTGCATAAAGGCCTTTCTCTTCTCCAGAACCCAGAGATCACAGACTTCCCTGTGCCCAGCCAGCCATCAGGCAGGTTTGTGCCACAAGAATGCCTAAAAATGGTTGAGGACACTTGGTCTGTTCAGCCTGGAGAAAAGGAAACTGAGGGGAGACCTCATTGAAGCCTATAACTTCCTTGTGAGGTGAAGAGGAAGAGCTGATCTCTTCACTGTGGTGACCAGTGACAGGACCCAAGGAAATGGCCTGAAGTTGTGTCAGGGGAGATTTAGGTTAGATATTGGAAAAAGGTTATTCACACAGAGGGTGGTCAGGTACTGAAACAGGCTTCCCAGGGAAGTAGTCACAGCACCAAGCCTGACAGAGTTCAAGATGCATTTGGACAATACTCTCAGACACATGGTGTGACTCTTGAGGATAGTCCTGTGTGTGGCTAAGAGCTGGACTCGATGATCCTTGTGGGTCCCCTCCAAATCAGTATAATCTGTGATTCTGTGAAGACGCAGAAATGCTGACTGCTCCCTCCCAGGTTCCCTCAGGTGGTGTGCTGCTGGGTCCCATTTCTGCTGCCTGTGTGGCACCCAGGGCATGCAGACCTTCTGCCCTGACAAAGAACAAAGAGCTTACACTGACCCAGGTCTGCTAAATAAACCCTCTCCAAAATGCCACTTTGTGAATGGCATCATTTTGCCAGCTGTCTTTGGGCTTCCCCCACAACACCAACCCTTCACCCCAGATATTCACACCTCATTGTCAGTTTTTGGTGGTGGACACTCAGATATGTCAAAGCCATTGCAGAGGCACACTTGCTCAGTTTTTGGTGATTTCTCCTCCGCTTTCAGCTGTTTTCTGACATCTTCGATCTCTCTTGGCTTCTGCTCATCCTCCAGTGGCATCATTCCTCCCCAGCCCTGCTGCTGGCTCAGGTCAGTAGTTTGCATGAGTGGTTCTGGCTCAAGAAACTGCAGTACGGAATTCGCAGCACCAGAGCCTGGTCTCAAGGATACCAGGAGAGGCCCTAAGGAGGGAGGCAGGTGACAAGTTAGCACTCACAAACCACACTCAGAAATCAGTTGTAAGCAATTCATTCAAACATCTTGTAAGGATAAACAAGGAGGCACTTGACTGGACTGGCTTCCAGAGTTCACAGTCACTGAGTGATTTTAGCTTACAGCCACATTTGTTATGTTTCTTCTTTTCCTCCTTTCCTGTTTCTCTGGCAGTTAACAGGCCAGAAGAGCTGGTGGCAGCTTACCCAAGCCCTGGGGAGCTGAAGGGCTGGGGAGCTCTTGATGTGCTGACCTTTGTTAAGTCCATTCAGCCACTGCTGTGCTGTCAGCGCTGGCTGGGCTGCTGCAGTCAAGGGGTAGATGTCTTCCTGGTATGATTCCGACTGCAAGCAAACAAAAGTTCAGAGTAACTATGTCACTGAGGTTTTGGGTTAGGGGGGCCACACTGGATTGTGGTGGAGAAACATATTTATTCCACCTTAGCACAGGGAGTGTCATGAGCACTCACCAACACAGACATAAAATCTCACCACATGGGCATAAACGTGCCCTGAATCTCTCTCCTCCTCATCCCAACTGGGAAGAATTGCATCTGAAGGCCTAATTTAATTCCTGACAGTAAGGTCTTTGCATGTCCAGACTAGAGACTGGAGAATGTTGACAAAGGCTAAGCCAACTCCCATGAAATCATTGTTCCTGAGGATGAATAAGAGGGCACAAAGGATTGAAATGTCACAAATCATCAGCTGATTATCAACTGACAGAAATTGGCTAAGTAGATAATGTTGGAGGAACATGCCTGAATGGTAGTTGAAAGGAGCATTAGCTCTGATGCCTCTGAATTCAAGGAACTCATACATTTTTCTCAAATTCTACTTTCTGGAAGTAGAAGGCATAGTGCTGACATTTCCCATGTACCTTTGCTCACACAGTCACATGGAAGCTACCTCGGCTACCTACAGATTCATGGTCTGTTTCATTCTCTAATGACATCATGTCTGAGACTTCTGCATCTCTCTCAGTGCAGTAGGTCGTGCCTCACATGCTGCAGAACAACCATCTGTAACACAACTCTACCCACTAGGTAGAGACCTGGGAATTCCTCCCATTTGCCCAGGGCAATTCTTCCTTCCACAATAAGATATTCATGTCACCCAACATAAACTCCGACCCCTCTCCCTCTTTTGTCCTTTTGTCAAACAGATGCCACTGAGGAAGCTTACAGCCAGCTAGTAGATCTGGCAGCATATCGGAGAAAGTCAGACATTAAACAGAGACCTAACTCATGAGTTACCCAGTCAGGGTTCATTGGCAGAACTGCCCCAGAAACTGGCCAGCTATGTTCCTTATGCCAGGAGAGAGAAAATCTCTTGTACTGTCTACTCTCACACCCCTAAAGAGTCACAGAAAGGAGGCACTGCTCTCATTTTTTTGCTGATATTTGCCCCAGAAACAAACATGACCTGTGGGTGACTTACCCGTCGAGGCACAATCATGGAGACGGGCTCAATCAGGCTTTTGGTTGGAATCAGTTTGTAGAAACGGAAAATCTCACAAACTGACACATCAAGGCCTCTCTTTGGCATCACTCCTGGTGGAAGAGCATAAAGTAAAAGGGGTATAAATCTCCCTAGGAAAGTTAATGTCATCTGTCATGGGAAAAGGGTCACCAAACAATGAACAGAGTCATAGTGCCAGCTCCACATCAGCACTGTCTGAAATCTCCATCCAAAACTGGCTTGGTGGCCCAAATGACAAGAATCAATAATTTTTTTTCCTGTTGGACCATATAGGGTGTGTGGATTTCATGTTAAGCCTCCTGTTCCTTACTAATTCTAATGAGCTCCAAATAGACTGACCAGAACTGAGAAGTGGCAGGTGATGCCATAGGATTTGAGTATCAGGATCACCAGGAAGGGATTTCAGGACACCTAAACAACACCAGAATAGCCATATGGATCAAGCTGAAATCCCTTCCAGCAGAGTGTCTTCCCCTAGAACCATCCCAAAACAAAACGAAGTATATATAAGAACTATATGAACATCTATTCTACCAGATGGCACCATTCATGTTTTAGAGACTGGCTAAACTACAGAAGATCTCTAAGTACCTGGTAACCTCAGTGGATTTCTATCCCATAAGCTTGTACAGTCCAAAGCCCATATTCTCAATTCCATTAACACATCAATTCCCTTAACAAAAGACCTTCCATATGCTTGTAGACCTTGCTTCATGGTGTCCTACAGAAGCTTAGTTTTCTACTAATATCCAGCTTGAGATTAGATCAGTTGGTTAGAGCATAGTACTAATAATGCCAAGGTTGTGGGTTTGATACCCATATGGGCCATTCACTTATAAGCCGGACTCAGTGATCCTTGCGAGTCCCTTACAACAATATTCTGTGATTCTGTGACTTCATTAAACAGTAGATTCTGTGTGAAGGACTAAAGCTCCTTACATCATGCAATCATCTATACGCGAATCTAAACTCCACTCCCCTATATAGTATTTTGTTTTGGTAGTATTGAGAAAGAAATTTTGTGCAATAACCTTAGCAGTATGTTTGATCAGGAGAACAAAGCAGGTTAGGGAAGCAGACTTGATTCATTCAGACCTTTTAAAAACACTTGTACACTTGCCTCTCATGGAATGATTTTTGAAGAGACTATGACAACAAAAAAGTCACAATGTTGTACACTGGAAGGATTATAAAAGCTAAATAATGAAGACATACTTCCAGTTAAGTTTAAAATCATTTATTCCTATCTTTTTTTAACTTATTTTTTAAGGAGACCTGCAGGCACAAAATACAGTGCTGCCAAGGGTCTGTACCAATGTCCTGTAAGAACAGGAGTGTCCACAGGTAGTGTGGATAGGTGGTAAATGATCCCAGAAACATGCCAGTCTATGGAAGAATACGATTTAAAGGGTAGACCAGAGAAGGCTCAAGAAAGGGCTAAAAATAGGGTCTGAGAAAGCAAACTATTTAGCTTGAATTAGTTAAACACTGGTTAGTATGCAGACAGGTTAATAAGAAAGGGTCCACAATGGAGGAGAGGTGATCTAATCACAGTAGGTCTATTTCTAAATAGGAAATGTCAGTAAAGAAGAAGGAAGGCAAGCAATAAAGAGTGAAGGCATTAATATGTGAAGACCCTGTTACCAAAGAAATCACAGAGGAATAATGTAAACTGATTTTAATGTCAAAATCTTGGAGCAATTCACAAATGGAAAGGAGCATTCTCCACCTTTAAATCCAGACTATCCTCCCTTCCATCTTGGCCAGGTATGTGAGAGGGTCTGCAACACTAACTGGTTAAGCTGCCCAGCCCATGCCGTGCTGGTCAGAAGGGACCGCTTCAAGCTCTGACCCTGTGATACCACCTGTCCCATACACAAAAGCTGGGCCAAGCTGACAGCCCTGCAAACCTGAGTGGAGGAATCTGACCTATTTTCTAAATATTTTGGATAAGTCTAGTCTCTCACAGCCTCTAAAATAAAAAAGCCACAATCTTCTTGTAACATTAGGCATGCTGCCACTCACCAACTCCCTTCTGTGGTAAATGAGAACGATATTCCATCAGGTAGTTCAGGTATGGTTTCTCAGGGCTTACCTCATAGTACCGTATATTTCCATCACCCTAAAGGCAAAGAAAATCAACATTAGCCAGATTGTGCTGTTCAGCAGCAGGGTCTAAGACTAATGCCTGACCCCAGCAGCCATGCAAGATCAACAGTGAGACAAATGTTTACCCTCAAATGTCTATATGAGAAGATTAGGACTCTGCAGTGTGTTTTTCCACAAGAAACGTGGTATATCCATAAACATGGTAAACACGGCTTGATGCTGGCCCCATCCCACCTGCACGTATCCTTAGGTTAACATACTTCAGGAGAACCTTTGACTTCAGTCTCATGCAACACAGGCTGAGAGCAAAATCAAACAGGCCAGCATATGCTGACATGGACAGCACTTACCTTTCCTACTACATAAAGCATGTGTGTGTCAGAGTCATATATGGGAAACAGGAGTCCTGACGAGTCATCCAGATTCTCCTCCCGTAAAGGGGCAGAAAGGTCATTCTGGGCAGGAAACAGGAAAAAGAGTCAGTTGCAATCACCTGTCAGTCACCTCCAGTCAGGGACACCTCACCTGAACCCCACTTGGCAGCAGCACGTGAGTGTAGCTTTGTAAAGAAGCCCAAGCAGAGGGCCATGAACAGACTTTTTCAAAGCTCTGTGGGTGGGAAATGGGTGCTCCTGTCCCAGACCTTCAGCTCCTACCACTAGAACATATCAGGCACCTGATGATATTTCAGGGTAGATAAAATAAGAAACACTGCCTGCCTCTATGTGGGCTACCAGACTCAGGGAGATGAAGGGGCCTGATCAGGGAACATCTGCATCACACGCTGTATTTACTTATGTTCTCTCAAAACCACTAGTCAAGGCAAAACCCCACAATTGTGTCCCACCCACTATAAAAGCAGTCTACATCAGCTAAGCTAAGCAGTCTGCACACTGCACCTTTGGCAGGTGAGCCATGTAGGACATAGCACACCACTCTACACATAAGGCATGTCTTGTACAAAGCTATCCCTGCACTGCTGAAGGGAGCAACTTCAAAATGACAAAAGGTGCTGACTATGATGTCCCATGGCTACTGTGTGCCAATTCACACATAAGTGTGTATTTAGTATAAGGTTAATATATATTTTGTCCTGCAGAACTGCCCAGCTGCAGGCTCCAGAAAATCAGAGCTTCTGTTTAGATGCAATGATGACATGGCTGGATGTGGACCTCAGAAAGATGCCTGATGGGTGGGTCCTGGGCCAATGCCTGTTCCTAAGGAGGCTGCACATATCTAGACTCATAGATCTTCCCACTGTATTCTTAAACTAAGTGTGTCCAGCTCCTCCAGCAGCTCTGACGTCAGTGAAACCCCAATGTGAGACTCATGATGTGTCACAGCACTGCTCAGCATTGTTGAAAGCCTTCAGACAGCAGCACAGTGCCTTGTCTCTCACATATGGCAAAGAACCCCTGTACAAACACAGCCAAATGGCAAATTGTAGGCTTGGTCTACCAGCTTTGTCTGGTACAAAGAGAGACAGCATTAAAAAGAGGCAAAAGATTATGCTGCAAAGTAATTGATATAGAGAGACAATGTGAGATGCTGACAAAGTAAAAGTATGTCACTGCATACAAGGGGGTATATTAGACTAGCAGGCATCGGCATAGGAGATCATGTCTTGGAAGTGACCATTTAAGTGCTATCTCAAGACTCCAATGTCCGGAATCATCAGAAATCAAAAACACCCCACATATTTTTCTCCATTGAGGGCTTCATCTGAGTAGGTTGTGTCTAGACTTCACTTCTCTTTCCAGTACCAGGACCACTTTGCCAGTAAGAGCCACTTTAAGTCAGTTACGTCAACCACCCAGAGGTCCCCTGAATGATTTTATCGTGTAGGGGGCTGTTGTAGCTTAACCCCAGTCACAACTCAGTGCCACGCACTTGCTTGCTCACTTCCCTTTGTGGGATGGGGAGGAAAATCAGAAAAAGCTAAATCCATGGTTGAGTTAACAGTTCAATAATAAAAAAAAAAAGCAAAATATAAAAAAATAACAGTAATTAAAATGAAAAGAAACAGGGGAGAGAGGAATAAAACCCAAGACAAATAAGTGATGCACAACACAACCAGTCACCTCGCTGACCAGTGTCCAACCAATTCCTAAGTAGCAATTCATGGCTTCTGGCCAACTGCCCCCAGTTGAGCATGACATTTTATGGTATAGAATATCCCTTTGACCAGTTCAGAGCAGCTGTCCTAGCTATCCTTCCTTCTGTCTTTCCATGCGCCTACACACTGCCACAGCACGAGGCACTGAAAATCTTTGACTTGGGGTAAGCACTACATAGCAACACCCAAAATGTCAGTGCACTTTCAATACTAAATCCAAAACACAGCATTGTATCAACTATGAAGAAAAAAATAACTCTATCCCAGCCAAAACAAGGACATAGGCATAGTGTACTCTTTGTTCTGGAGTATTTTTAAGATGAAAGTTTCTGCAGAAACTCAGTCAACTCTCACAGCAGTTAAGACTTATCACCCTTTAGGAATTTGACAGATCACTTCTGAATTGCTGTCATAGTTCAATTCTTGTGTATTTGGCAGATGGAAAAGTTAAGTGATAGCAAAGAGAGAAAACTGAAGCAGGAATGGTTAGGATTGTTGGTCCGACTCACTTGATCCCATAATGCAATTTGCCTATTATTCCACTGAGATGTTCCAGTAGAGAACAGCTTTTTCATGTTTCCAAGGAACAAGACTTTATTGACTTTGTGAGACTCATACTTGACTTCCTATAAGAGAAAGGACACTGCATGAGTAAGACAGCACCTGTTGCATAGCCACATTTCATGTTACATGAGAACTCTCATTCATTCACATCTGCAATATCTCCTCAGGCAGGTTGAACTATGGTGACTGGGACTTCAAAGGGACCTAAGAAAGGTGACCTAAACTCTTAAGGACCATTTCCAAAAGCCCAATCAACATTCCTCACTACTGATTCACATATTTTCAAGAGGGCAGACCCTATTAGTTGAGGCAGGATGTTCTGTGTACAAAAATCTGTGCAACTAGCTACAAAATGCAGCTTCACCCTACCAACAGATACAAAGTTTAGGCAACAAGAACAGCCCTGGCATTGGGACAAATGTACACTTGCATCCATCTGTCCCCTTGATCTCTACAAGCCCTCCCAAGGTGTCCACCAACAGCTCCCAGAGACAACTATGAAAGCAGTGCACTTCAAGAAGGGTTTCAGGGAGCAAGAAACATGGTAGCAGATGCAAAACCCCTGCTTTCAACAATGACAGAAAGTGTTCCATGGAAAGTAGAAGGCACTGGTACCATATAGTGCCTTGGGCAACACAGGGCACAAGATGCGTCATCTTTTATGGCAATGAATGTAGTCAGGAGAGGAAACATTCCAAAAGGTGAGATCAGCAGGATCACAAACCTCTGAATTCAACCTACTTGTAGGACGGTTTCTGTACGAGGGTCTATCACACGTATCTTTCTGTCCCTGCAGGCTGTGGCAAGAAGACTGCCATCTGTGTTGAATGACATGGAGAGGACCACATCTGTGTGAGCATCAAGAATCCTCACTGGCTTTGAGATGACAGACTCCTTGACATCCAGGTTCCAGATCATTATCTGGAGCAAAAGAACCAAAATCATCAACCTTTTGCTGCCTGACTCACTAGAGCATTTTGCACTCTATTCACTTCCTTCTCTTGTCTACATGTAGAGGTCTTACCATCATTAAGAGATTGCTCCCCAGCACTTCAAATAATTTCTGGTACTTACAGCAATATATCAGTGTTGGCTTAGAATGTCCAAAATAGCCAACACCAGTGCAGATATTTGCACTAGCAGAACAATAAATCCAAACAAAACTGCATTGCATACTGTATCTAATTCAGTAAATGAGAAAGGCGGAGTAGACTGAATTTTATCAGAAGATTGGAAAATTAGCGAGTCCTTTTGAACTGGTAGCAATATCCATTTGCCTTTGCAGTCACCATGGAGTTTTCCCTTGAAAAAAAAGCTTCTGAACTCTTTAGTATTATCTTGCAGCTTGAAATTGAAATAAATTACAAAACAGCCTGCCAAACAGGGTGTCACAGCAGGAGAGCTTCACAAAGCACAGACCCACCTTGTAGTCATGCCCAGAGCTGAAGAGGATGCTATCAGCTGTAGGATGCCATTCAATGAGGCCAACTCTTCGCGTATGCCCAAGAAGTTCTTTCTTCGGACTGGTAATATTTCTTTTTAGCAACTGGTTGGGGATGTCCCAGATTTTAACCTGAATAGCACAGTATGTGTCTTAGTGAGATTCCTGAATAAGGAGCTAATTTGGAACTTACTAATAACTATTACTACCTTGATATTATTATTCCCTTTGTAGTGAATAGGAATGCCCATGGCTTTATTGAATGCCAGTCCTTTGAATTTGTATCTTTACTTTTCTGTGGACCTGAAGACTCCTCTCTATGTTCTGTCTTTAGCCACAATTCCTACCAGGCTTTTTTTAAATTTGGCAATCCAACCCTTAGACTTTATCAAGCTATCAGCACAATTAAGAAAAGTTATTCCTAAGGGGAAGTAAACTACAGATGTCACAGACCTTGCCTCCTAAAAAACTTTAAGCAGGAGCAAGTAAATCTGAGTCCCAAAAGATATTATAATGCTATGATTCTATGATATTATAGCAGTGATTCATCCAAGCTCAATCCCCTCTTGCCCTCCTGGTCCGTCTTCATCCTGATCCTGAGGATCCGTTCAACACTACCTGGTAAAAGAATCAAGAACTTCTCTGGTCAGATGACAGCTATAGTCACATTTGGCCCATAGAAAACTATGCTGGTGCTGAACACTTTGCAAAGGACACAGCCATTTGTCAAAGCACACAGACCACAAAAGTGGCCACAAGGCAGAAGGCCTGAGCAGACAGATGGGGAAACACCTCACTGATGTCACTCAACACCGGGAGTGTGTTGTCTCACAACACATCTACCTTCAGCTCTGAGTTTTTCTAGAAGGATGCTACAAAAAGACAAAAATGGTCTGTTCTTCTGTGGTGGAAGAAGACAATAGAGGAAATGTGCAACAGGAGCTGAACCTATGCAGGTTAAAATTAGTCTTTCTCACACTAACCCTAGAAACACCAATATTTAGTATGTTAGCAGATGAATAATCCTTTGGCTCAATAAAAATTACTATGCTTGTCACAATTTTTCAGGGTCTGAGCCTGAAACAAAAGGAAATGCTCTTTGAAGCACAGTTCATGGAAACCAGCCACAGATGCCCAAGCCTTCCACTGTTTGGTTGATGAGGATTACTCCATTATAAGCAAAACAAGGAGAGGCAGAAATTCTGGGACCTGCTGGGAAACATCGTAAGCACCCTCCTCAACAGTGCTTGTTCCACTGAGGAACCAAGTCCATCAAAAACCTAAGGATTGTAGAGTCCAGTAGTCTCCGCATGAACTTCTACAGTGACTAGAGAAAACATCACACTTTACAGTTTCAACAGCTATCACTAAAGTAACAGGGTTGAGAGAGTAGGAAAGGAAAAAATAGGTTGTGTTCATGCTGAGAAGAACTGCCTGGAATGAACCATTCACTCCTCATGCTTTGAAATGGTTTGTGATAAAAGCAGAGAAAAGCCCCTGGCTGGAATCTCAGGATGCACCAAATGACAGAAATTGCAAGTTCTTTAGTATAGAGAAGCAGGTCCCAGACCAAGGCCTGCAGACCAAGCACAAACAATCTACAACCTGTCTATCCTGCTACATCTTGAGGAAAACCTAAAAAAGTAAAGTAAAAGGCACAGAGTTGCCCCTCTAACCAGAGGAGCAAAGATCTTCAGCAAGCTGAATTCATACATGCCTGATGATTTGCCAAAGGGAGCAGAAGGGGGAAGGGGATAAGCTCAACCTCTCAGCCCCTGGTCATTTACACTGGCCTCAGTCCTAAGCCTGCCAGAAGCACCAATGTGGACTGAAAAGGGCACTCAGTGTTCATGGAAACTATTCCATGCTCGAAAGGACCGCTCTACATGCTACAGCTACGCACCACAAAAGATAGCTGCAGTATCACCAAGGCAAGCTCCGGAAAGGCTGGTTAATGGTCAAGAAACCTCTGAGCAATGTGGGTGATGGGAAATTTCCATCATCTTCACAGAAGCTTGAGGCCTTCCTCAAACCTTTCAGGGAGATCCAGCCCAGTAAGCAATTCGATGCACCCTTGCACACAAGTCAGAACAGTAGTACCTTATACTAATGTTTAGAGAAGGAAGAAAACAACAGGCCTTTAACAGGAGGTTGCAAGGAAGGCTTTGGCTCTAATGTCATAATGGCAATATGGCAATCCCTGAAGATCAGAGCCATCCTGTTTTCCCCAGAAGGGTACTCAACAGCTATAAGAAGGGCCTAGTGAAGTTACAGGATCTATAGCCTTAGAGATCTTCCTAATTCATCTGAACGAAGCTCAAACAACACGATTCAACTGCCCTTCTTTGAGCAGTGCTTAGACTAAGTGATGGTAGGTAAGACAGGTATCAGGAAAAACAGTCACACTAAAAAAACCACTTTGCTGTCCTTGCTACTGAGCAGGAAGGGAAGAGGTGTCTCTACACTCTGTTACTGTGCAGGGGACCCCTAAGATACAATTTCCTGGTGCCAGGATGCTGATGGGAGAGTAGTACTAAAAGAGAGTACAGTCACAAACAGACAGGTTTCTTAGAACAACTTTTGGTGCTGAGACCAGTAACAAGCTCCATGTTTTCATTCTTCAATCTGAAGAATGATGCAGTGTCAAGTTTCAGTAGGAAACTGGGAAGGAAAGCTGTCACAGAGCAGTCCTTCTGCACAGACCCTGGGACCTGGTGGGCAATAGAATAAGCATGACTCAGCAGCATGTCCTGTCAGGGATGAAAGCTAGCAACATTGTGGTCTGGAACAACAGCAATATAGCCACAAGATCAAGGGAAGTGATTTTCCCCTTTAGTTGGCAATTAATAAAGAAGAGCTGGGATAACGTATCCAGTTTTGCACCTCTTAGTGCAAGAAAGATCCTGTGAGTTCAGTGGAGGCCATCAGGATGCTCAAGGGTCTGCAGCATTTGCTCTGTGAGAAGCTGAGGGAGAGAGAAGAGACAAGTTGAGGGAGACGGCCTTGCTTAACACAGGGAAGAGACAGCTTCAGGGCAAACTGGTAAAAGCCTTCAATATTTACAAGACTATTGAGAAAATAGAGCCAGGCTCTGTCTTGAAGTGCAAGATTGAGGTCAGGATACAGAAGTCACTAACTACACTGCATATAAGGCAAAAAAATCCCCATGGGAGCAGTGAAAATCACAAACAAGTTGCCTAGAGAGGCGGTGAAATCTCCATCCTTGGAGACTCAAGACTCGGCTCCACGGACCTGTGCAGGAGGTGGGGTTAGAGACAACCCAACCTCCATTTCAATACAAATGGTTCTGTGATTCTGTGATTCTGTAACTGCAGCACAAAGTTTTGAAGCTTGTGTTTATTCCCTATATGAGGATCAAAAGAGAGACCAATGTGGCACCTTCCTGCCACAAGTAAGTCATGCCATGCCATACAGTCTAAGACAGCATGAAAACCTGGCATATAGGTTATAAGAAAAAATAAAATCTTTACTGTCAGTCCAGAAACTGAAAGAAGGCTTCAAAAGACACAGGAGCATCCAAAAAAGCAAAGGCAAGTCACTAAACAGAAAAGACAATACATAAAGCCTAGATTCAAGTGTGACTTTTTGACAGGACTAAAATGGCAGAGGATGTGAACCAAGACACAGATTGAGGAAATAACATGAGAAATCTCCCTGATGCTGTGTGACAGAGTGTGAATACACCCAGTGGGAGAAAACACATATGGGATCTCTTGGAAAAAAGCATGGTAGTTAGGCAGACATCCTCATTATCACAGATGTCAACATCACGCTTTTGACAAGACCTCTTGAAAGCAACACTTCAGTGGATACATATGGAGTGACCTGTCCTTATAGACATGAATTGAATCTTTCAACTCCTATATATGAGTGCATCTTAAACATACTACTTCAGTAAAAGCAGTTACGGCAGAAGTTTATGACACAGATTCCTCAGTTACACTGTAAAAGATCCAGCAGAATAACTGAGCACAGGAACAAACCCAAATTTGCTCTGCAGGGAATTATCTTACATAATTGTTCCAGACTGAGTTCTGTTGAAGTTTTTATCCTAAAGACAGAGTTTTTTTGCAATTAAATGTGAATAGTCATTTCATTTTAAATTCATATTCAGATTTTCTCATGTAAAAACACAAAAAAAGGGCACAAGCCCACCCAAAAGATCTTTCTCATTACACTGATTTGATATATCATCTGGAAGGGATCACACAGGTCTGAACTCAAGAGAAAGAAAGGAATCTTACTCTTACCTGATTTTTTAAATAAGTGTATATATGCTTTCACGTCTCAGACATGGGCCTCTTAGTTTGTTTTTAATTTTATTGCCCAAAAGTACATTAGCCAGGTAGTAACACAGAGTACAAGGTGGTAAACTTACTGTGCTATCTTCTGAACATGAAGCTATTACAAAGTCATTGAATGGGTTCCACTTGATGTCCAGAACATTTCCTTTGTGCCCACATACTTTGGGATAATGTGGGTCAAGCTTGCCTGTCTGGAAAACAAAAATATAATCAAACCTAAGGTTAGCCCATGGAATTACAAGACATTTTCAAGGAAAATCCAAGGTAGCTCTAGCACAAAACTTCTTTCTGCTTGTTATATTCCAAATGCTGTGGGTGCTCTCTGTCTGCTGAGAATGTTTTTTTTTGTCCCTGCTAATAGAGGCTTAAGGATACCACCATAAAGAAAGGAAAGAGTGCTCAGGCCTTGCTAAATATATGCTGCTGTCAAGAAATTTCTGTGCATGCATACATGCATGTTAGAAGACAGTATTAGGTTCAGACACCAAAATAAAACTTGGAGAAGAAACATTTATGAATGAGTTAAACCTTCAACATTTTTCTAAAGATCTTGCAGGGGGAGACAAACAACAGCAGGATCTCCTTCAGAAGACATTTCTTCTGAGCAGGAAAAAAATAGTTTAGCTTTGATTTTTTAGCCACATGAGATAACATTTGTTTTATTTTTTAAGCAAAAAGATATTTGTGACACAAATTACAACTGGAGTTTTTCTTTCAGCAAGCTATCTATTTCTCTCTGATGGTGTTCAAATCCAACCATTCACCAGACTAAATCAGCATTGTGGACTGTCAAAAAAAGTAACACATTCAGATGGCATCTGCACTAGTAAAAATCCTGCATGAAATGCCCTAAGGAGTATTGAGGGACTTTTGCCACATGGGGGCCATGTTGCATTGGATAAACCCATGCCGCAGGAACTGTCTCTGCTAGAAAGTCAAGACTGAATATTTATATGTTAGGAAGGGTGTTGGGGATTTTATTAACATTGGAGCAGCACTTGTTTCCCAGTGTCAGGTGCGGAAGTATGGGAAGCTCCATGACCCACCCTGCATCCCAGGCATCTGTTCAAGAGCAAAGGTCAGTCATCTAAGAAGAGACACATGATGGCAAGCTGCTGATGCTTACCTGCTTACTGCTTTCCACCTGGAAGAATAATAAACTAAACTGACTGCAAATGTGCACTCCCCTCAAAAAAAGATGTACTCCCTACATCTCTCCAGATGTGGGCCTTAGGAGTACACAGCAGAGGGGAATCACTGCTGGCCCTAACCAGACTGTGGATGAGACATAATTTTCCCAGCTTTGAAAATCTGAGGGGTTTTGTGATTTTGAATGCAGAAGAGGATATGATATGCAACTATTCTGGCTTCACAGCTTTGAAAATGTGGAGGGGGGGGGTTGCAATTTTGAATGCCGAAAAGGAAATTATGTGTAAATATTCTGGCTTCACTGGAAAATTTGTTGCATAAACTGGGACTTACCTGCTTTAAACTGAACATCCAGAAGGCTTTGAAATGTAAAAGACTCTGCTTTTTTAGACTACAGTCTAAAATAATTCTCTTTTATAACAGCGACAATGCAAAATTATTTGGGAATGCAGAAGAGAGCTAGAAGACCTTTAATAAGCAGTGTTCCCCCACCCACAGTGCACTTTTGTAGGCTTCAGAGCTTGGTTTCAAGCTGACAACTAAAAGAGCTGTACAACGAGACCCACAGGGATCCCTTGATACCTAAGAGAGCTCTGTCCCCACCCATAGCTGTGTGCTTGTCTGCTCCCAAGTCCAACTGGGACACTCCCAGGCTGCCCTAAGCCCTCTCTGCCTGACCCACGCTGCAACTCTCTATTACTCCTCCTTCCTCAGCAGGCTCAACTAGCCCTGGAAAGGGAGCCCTTGTCTTCCCAGTCATCAGTCCCACCCACTCCAATGCAGTCCCTGAAGCAGGACACACAAACCATGAAACCCCCAGACGTATATGACAGGTAGAGCTTTTGGTCTCAAATGCACATCTGGATGTAGAAGTGAAGCTCTTCATTGATGGGGGAAATTTTATTCTACAGTCTGACAACTATCTCAGTAACTAGATGTGTTGCCGTTCCATGCAGAGGTATCTGACTTCCATAGTTACTTGCAGAGCTTGAAAACAAGTAATTTTTCAACTACTCACTTTCTGAAATTCCAGCATTTCTGAAAAGTAGTCACACTTGAAGTTCCTACACAAAAGTCACTTGTAGTGGAACATCTGTCAAAATCCTCCCAGCAGATTTGTACATGGAAAATGATCATGGATGCGTCAGCCCCACTTCTCAGGTGTCTCCTAAAGGGCACTAACATACCTTCTTGTCACATCACAGCACAGCACTCACTTATGTCCTCAGTTAGGTCAGGCCTCAGGGGTCATGACAGATTTCAATTTACATTCCTAATGCCCAGAGAGAAGGTAGTGGAGTTTGTGTCTAGTATGCCTACACACTCACAGATGTCCTCCCTTTCACACCTGATGCTGAAACACTGAAGAACTGGAGATTGCAAAGACCTGAACACAAATATCTCCTTGTCTCTTAGGACTTGGTTCTCACTTTGCTTTATGCTGCAAAGGAAGAGACAGATGCAGTCTCAGCCAAATCTGGTCATCAGAGAAGGAAAAACGGCAGGCCTTCGTCTTTCAAAGAAAGGCCACAAAATTCCCCTCTGATTCAATATCTGCGTCAAGATCCTGCAAGAGCACTTCCCCAGCTCATCTGTGTCAGACACCAATCTATACCCAGGCCACACTGCGGGAAAGCAGCTCATATCCCAGCTACAGTGACTGAGCTCGTGTCTCCTCGGACTTGCAAGATTTACAGTCATTCACTCTGTCCAGGCACCAGGCACCCTGTGGCGACAGCTGCTTCCCTCCCTGGGGAGATGTGCTACCTTTCCACCCAGCTGACTTCAGTGGCACATATTCACCAGGGCCTCACTGACACATCCTGCCATAGACCATTTTCAAAGTGATGGCAAATATTCACTTAATTTCTTTTCAAATGGAACACAAAGGCCTGCTGAAAGGAGTGTATCTATGGTAAAGAACTCATTCTCTACATGATCTCCACTGTTCCCAACCCTATCTTACCGCCAGGCTCTCAGAAAAGAAGAATGGCGCAGAAGGCAAGAAGTGGCATTTATTCAAGGAGAGATGAGAGAGCTCAGTGTCCATGACTCTGCGGGAGAGCAGCACAACAAACCAATATGGAGGTACAGTTAAACAGAGCAAAGCTGAGCCTTCCTTCAAGCACATTCTGAGGCAGGCAGTCCCTCCAGTAGCAGCACATGCACAACAAACTAAAAAAAGCATTGGAGGGACAAGAGCAGGTCCTTGAACAGGTTGTTCAACCTGCACAGAAAGTGCAGCCCTCCCTGTCCTGGCTACCATCTCCCACTTTGACTAAAAGTGTGATGTCCTGGCTCTAGGGATTTTCCTCCATCCTGTGGCACACTTGGGATATGCCTGCTTCCTCTGAAGCCAGTCAAAAGTAACTGCAGTCACAGTCAATACTGTCCCAGACATGTGCCCCCAGAACAGGCTGCCTTTGGTGCCCCGGCAGCTGAGGGTAGAAGCCAAATGCCCAGGATGTTGTCTGCCATGGGTCACCTCCACGGGAGGTGGCATTCACAAAATACCTCCACTAGCAGCACAAGTTAAAAGCAGTTGCTTTGCACCAGGTGGCACCAGTTTGGAACTGTATAATCCAAAAACAGGAACTAGTATCACAGGTCTCAACTCAGGGAACCACTTTCTGTGGGTGGCTGAGGCTGCTTCCCCTGCCCCAGCATGGTTCAGGGACAAGTATTCAGAGAATGGCTGCGCGAAGCACAAAATTTCCCTGATCCACTACCAAAGGTCAACTCCCAAGGGACAGACTCCTTTCCATAACTCTGTTTTAAACACTTTAATTTTTCTAGGCTCATCAACATCTGGAACAGTGAGCTCCACATCTGAACTGCAGCAGCACTCACATCTGCTGCTAATGGTTTGCTTCCTGGTCTCCAGGATCTCCTTCACCAAGGAAATCAAGAAGAATTACTTTTTAAACTTCTTTCCCAACCTCTTCACAGTTTTATATATCTCATTCATTTGCCTTTTTTCCCAGACTAATTGAGGCCTAACCTACAAAGTCTTTCATCACATGAAAGCACTTTCACATTTTCATTGACATACTTTAATTACCCTTTTCTGTATCTTTTAGTTCTACTCTGCTTTTGATTTCTGCATGCAATATTTCAGAACTGGGTGGAGTATCTGAGCAGGTGCAAGAAAGAATTGCTACTAAAGACTGGACAAGCTGAGAAGAGGTGAGAAGACAGAAGAACTAACAGCAAGCAGTGGAAGTACCTTCAGTTACTTTTGCCAACACTTTCAAGAGCTTTATCTCACCCCACATCCCACAGTAAACACATGTCTGCTTATAGATTTATTTTTGTCATAAAGACAAGTTCTTCAGCCTCAACAGACCACGGTCAAGGGGGCAGAAGTGACTCAGTCAAGAAAAACAGGGTAGTGGCTAATTCTAGGACAGTATCTGAACAGCACCAGCATTGAAGAAATGAATAAACAAAGTCCAGAAGGGCCAGGAACTGTGTTAGGTTCTTCAGGCACAACCAGTTCACTTTCATCCTTAGCAAATATGTTTTGAAAAAGTGGCATTGCAATAACACCATCAATTAACTTTTAATTAAAGGCTGAACTTTGCCTTTCATCTGTTCTGCCCTGATTCCAGAGAGATCATAATCTCATATTGAAACTAATCCACATTAGTGCATGCCTAATTTTTCTGAAGCAATAAACATCAGACCACCAACTTCCCCATCTCAGAAGCTCCTAAGTCATCAAAACTCATGAAGCTGGGATTTGTTTCTGAAAGGGAAGTTTTTACAGCATCAATGCTTGAAGCTTAAGAGCTTCATTGCCTGATAACTGTGTCTCCATTCTTTCACAAAGGAGAAGGTAGAGCAAATCATACCATATTCTCCTTTTCTCACAGCTGAAGCCATGCCACTAAAGCACCTTTCAGTTTTTGCCCTTTGGATCCATTAAATACTTTTTAATGTGCAGTTTCTCCCAGGACACAGATGTCTAAACAGCACAGTTCCTGACAATCATAAAAGAAAGGCAAATGAGTTATGAAATGAAGCAAGGTGTCAAAAATCTGCAAGCAACAATGCAAGACATGTAAGTACACACATCTCAGGAATCACCTGCCAGGGCAACTGGTGCCTCTTCCACCATTTTGCAATTCTGGCAACAGCATTAACTGAAAATCCTCTGCAATCTAGCTCTCTAAGAGGCCTGTCCCTCTTCCAGCCTCTTGATGTGCTCTTCAGAGCCAGCTCACCCTGGCAGAGCTCACCTGCTTGATGGGAATGACAAGGAAGGTCCCACCGCCTGCACACTCAGTCACCACAGCAATGAAGTTGGGGTTCACAGCACAGAAGTGGTTGTCGTAGACATTGCAGGTGATGGGCACGCAGTCGTAGCACTTCTCCTTGCTGGCAGGTTTGCCATACACATGGCGGAATTTGGAGCTGCGGTACGGTGGGTGCCACGACATCTGCAAAGGGAGAAACACAATCATCTGTGACATAAGAACTGGTCACCCTGGCAAGGCTTGCAGCTCTCCCCACCACTGGCTCGCTCTTCCCCTTTTGGGCGGCTCACGCCAACCCTCAACCAGGAAATGGCAGACACAGTTTTCTCTGCTGCCTTCATCTCTTTGGCATAACCTGTCTCTGCACCCTGCTGCACACCTCTGATAGAGAGAGGAGAGTGCAGGGAAGAAATGACAACTCTCACCATCACCAGCCAGCTGGGCTGTGCATGCCCAGCAGTCCCTATCACTGGGGCAGGGCCAGATGACAGGAAGTCAAAGAGGAGATGAATCCTGGTAGGAAAGAAGTCAGGAAGCATGAAAGATAACAACATCTTGAGTGAGAAAAGCCTGAAAAAATGGGAATGAAAGAGTCTTCGTTTAGTAGTCAGGTGGTTTAGAACCAAAAATGAGCCTAAATTTTGCTCACATGAACAGCAGAAAGAAATTTGACTGATCATAGGAATAGTTACAGTCACCTGTTAATGTTTTTCCCACTGACAATTATGTTCTGCATGTATGATTTAAAACTGTCCTACAGCCCTCTGACAGCATTTTAAATGGTGTTTAAATGAGAAGATAAAGCATGCTAAACACAAGAACCCCTTCCCATAAAGAATAGTGAAGCTTAAAGAAACTGATGTAACTGATTTCATGGAATCATGGGTTGGAAGTGACCTTACGCACCACCTCGTTCTGTCCTCCCTGCCATAGGCAGGGACATCTCCCACCAGACCATGTTGCTCAAGGCCCCATCCAATCTGGCCTTGAATACTGCCAGGGTTAGGGCATTGGCAACCTCCCTGGGCCACCTGCTTCAGTTCGTCACAATCCTCAGAGGAAAGAATTGCTCCCATATATCTAACCTAAGTTTCCCCTCTTTCAGTTTGTACCCATTACTCCTTGTCCTATCACTAAAGTTCCTGACAAAGAGTCCATCTCCAGCTGTCTTGTAGGTCTCCTTCAGATACTGGAAGGCTGCTATAAGGTCTCCATAGCCCCAGCTTTCTCAGCCTATCTTCACAGGCGAGGTGTTCTAGTCCTCTTATGAACTTTGTGACCCTCCTCTTGGTCTAACAGTTTCATGTCCTTATTTTGGGGCAACAAAGCTGTTCAGAGTATTCTAGGCGAGGTCTTACAAGAGCAGAGTAGACTGAGAGAATCACATCCCTCAACCTGCTATTTTCAAATAGAAAATTACCAGTGTTGGTCAGAAAAGGCTATTAAGACTATTGAATCCTGCCCTATCCACAAGTTTTAGGCAGTAAAAGGCACATGATGAAGGTGGTGAGAAGATTCTATTGCTCAAAAAAAAGAGTGCAGATGAGGCAAGAAGGTTATGTGTGAAAGAGTCTCCCACACAATCAGCTGGAACTATGGGCAAAGACTGGAAGAGGACATGGTTTTGCCTCATATGAATATCTTCAATGTATATTTAGTGAACGGTATAATCAGTGATGCTGGATCAGTGATACTCCAGTTTGACAAGGGAACCCATCCAAGCAGATTCTGAGTTATGGTAAGGCTTAGACCGCTCACATGGGCAAATGGTTGAAGGGAAGCATGCATGCACTCAATGGCAGTGAGCTAAGTGCAATCATTTCTGGGAGTTCACCAGTTGCTTTTGCAGTAATACTTATTGCCCTCTTTCACCTTGGCATGTTTTACCTATGTTAGCACTACATTTGTCCATATTCTTAGCTGATTAAATTTGTTCTGCAGAAAACATTAGGTGCAGAGGATCTTTGATACAGTGTGAGCTAGCTATCCCAAACAAAAACAAAGAAATGGAAGTTATTTGAAAAAGAAAGCAGCAATCCTGAAAGCTAATTTTGGAAGCAAGGATGTTCACAGGTGGAAAGCAAGCTGAGGTCATCTGCAACTGCCTAGCTCCCCAAACAGCCCCAGAGGTGCAGCATTCTCAAACTTCACATTCCTTATAGCTTTAGAGCGTAGGGGGAAAAAAATCAGGGGGAAAAAAATCACTGTGTTGTCTGCATGCAGCTCTTCCTTCTTACAATAAGAAATTAATTGCCTGGGTGCAAGGAACTTCTACCTAAACTGCTCTTGAATTGCGAGCAGGTGTGTGGAAGTTCAAGGCTATTCCGCAGAAAGAAATCACCAAGCACACAGGAGCAACTATAGCATTACCATTTCTACTGAGAGCAGGAACACACACCAAGATACTGACATTTCCTCCACAGCTGACATGCAGCTTTCCAGTCTTCTCTGGGTTTTACTTCGTTTTTCTCCTGTCAGACCTGTTTTCTCAGCAACTGATGAATTTGTCCTCCTTGCCTCTGTTCTCTTTGGTTCATCTGCATTTTACCAAAGCAGTTGCACCCAAAACTGGTGTACATCTATTTCACTAATGTGGATGAACAGATGCTTCCTTTATAATTCGCCAGATACTGTGCTGTTCCTATTTATCACTTTCTTGTTACAGCATGTCACTGCATTCAGAGGACATTCCAGTTCAGAATGGAATGAACTGTAGTCTCTGGATGCTTCTCTGCAGAACTGCACTGGATCTGACGGTACTGCATCACCTGAAGACCTGAACCTCTTACTACTGAACTGCATCCTAATTTTCCCATACCAGTACTTGGTCTCATCAAGGCAATTTCAAACCAAAGCCCTGTCAGTCTGAAGGCTTTCTGCTCCTTCTGGTTTCCTGTTTATTATTTATTCCTTTGTCCTAATTGCTACTAAAAATACCAAAAAGCATCAGGTGTCAGGAAGAACCCTGCAAAACTCTTCTCAATAGACCTCTCATGTAATATACTGTCATGTAAGCTCTATAATTCTCTTACCGAATCTACATTTATCTGACCATGGACAGATATATATAGTGCATATTCCCTTATCTTAACTGTGTGGGACAACACTGAATATTTTTCTAAAGTCAAGATAAATGATCCCACCTCCATTGGGTTCACCATCCTCTCCAACATGAAATCAGTATGGAAATCGGTATGGTGACAAGATGGGTTTTGCCATGCTTGTGCTGCCTCTTTCATCTGATTATTTCTTCCATGTCTTCCACTTTTTGTTTTCATATACTCTTATAGAGAAGCTCAAGCTTCTGTCTAGAGCTCAGAAATCTTCTCTACCCTCTGAAGAATCCTCAGAGACAACCTGTTAATTGCCCAATGTCGGACAGTTCTTCACGTGTCCTGCAGCCCACACTAACTGACAGCTCCCCTACATATCTGCCATGAGCACTGCTTAACATCACCTGCCTCACTGTAGAACAAACTCCCACTCATCCTCTTGTTGTTTGTTTGCAGGGTAATTTACCCAAGTTTGGGAAGGGCTCTGCATTTGCCCCTCTAAGAACCCAATGTGGGTGGAAGCTCTGGCCCCTGCCAGACAGCACTGCACTGCTGAGCTGATCACAGAGATGCCAAAACAGATGCCAACTCACTGGTTAAGCAACCAGTATCCTCGTACACACTGGGGTCCCCAGATTGGACTGCATGTAGGACAGAAAACTGCTTGTTTTTCATAACAGCACCCAAGGGGTACAAGTTCTTCAGGATCTCCAGGCTTTTATTCTCCTGGGGTTCTGGGAGCAGGTTTTGCCAATGCACAAGCCTGTTCCAGGTCCAGCACAGCAAATATCTGTATCATTAGCAGATCACTCACAGAAAGTCTTATCTGCAGCAGGAGACCTCCTGTCTCGCCTATAACAGGAGATCTGGAGCAACAGCCCAGAGCTCCTAGTGTAGAAAATCAGACTGACAGCATTGTGCAACCTGGCAGCATTCTGCAGGACAGGCTGTCTCACACTCCTGCATACACTGGGTTTTGCTCTGCACACTAACAAATGGTCCTACATTAGACATGATTCTCTACAGGCAAGATGGGATGAATAGCATCTTCAACTTTTCCCCTGTGGCAAGTACCCCTTTTGAATTATTTTCTGCATGCCAAGTGGGACCAGCAATACTGGGTATGATTGTATTAATATAATTACAGGGTTTAGCTTCCACTGAAAGTGTATGCCCACATAAAAAGGCCTGGAAAGCCCAGTGGTAGTAACAGGATCAGTAAAAGTGTCTGTGTCTCGCAGTACATGAAAACCAATAGCTCTAGAAATCCGGAGAGCAATTAGAGGTCACACTTTACAGCTCAGAAGACAACACTGTCAGTGCTGGGAAGGGATTGGGAACAGCTCCTAGAAAACACTATCTCTGGAACATTTATGCATTCCTGCCCATTCGATTACAATGTGTCTTACACCTTTTGAGTCCAGCCTGTCGGACTGTTGCCCTTGGCCAGTTGTTCCCCTGCACCCAGGAGCACAGTCCTGTGCAAGGGCATATGCTCACAGCAGCTATATCATATGGCCCTGGTGCCCTGTACCAGGCATTTCACTTGCCCCAGTATGTCCATTTGCTACAGCCATGTTACATACAAGTTGGCTTGCTGACTCCAACCCTCCTCCAGGCAACATTTTTTACTAATCTGTTGTTCTCAGGTTTGCACTTTTTCTCAAAAGTCCACCCATATGCTTTGACCTTCAAAGTTTCACAACATGAATACTCCCTCAAAAAGACAAGGCTGAAGGCAAACGCTGAGCCTTCAGACATTCATCACCAGACACCAGCCTCCTCAGTCAGGTGCCAAATAAGCCCAGACCATTTCGTTTCTGGTCTCAAACCTACCACACCAAATGGTTTGTGAGCCTTTTTGCTTAAGCTGGGCTCCCCTCCAAACCATGGACACTCTCCAACGCATATCTCCAAGTGAGTAGGTCCCACACCCCTGGACACACCTAGCCATAAAAATTCCACTTCTGTGCTATAACATTATCAAGGAGAAATTATCAGTAATAAATTCCTTTGGATCCAAAGTCAACCAGACCACAAGATTATACAGCAACCCAGTGCTTTAAATACGATCTACATATGTCATCTCAAACAATAATACAAGCTCAGAGGCTACAGGTTTATTGTTTCATGAGTAATAATCAATACAGACATGGTGGTTTTCACCTCTTGGTTCACCTAATGTAGGGTGCATGTAGTCTTTTCCACAACTATAGTCTGACAAGCAAACTCCTTCCAACAAAGATACTGCCTTGGAAGTGAGGTTTATCAGTTCAGAGTCCCCACACAACCTAACCACTAGACCACAGTCTTGACAGCCAGCTGCTAACAGAGAGTGAAGGGAGCTAAAGGAAAAGACATGTTCCCAGGCTGGCTTTTCATACACTGCATCCCCAGACTAGTGTCAACTACAGCCAGTCTCTACATCTAGGTTAACTAACTGACTGTAGTTAGTTCAGGAAACAAGGTCTGACAAGCTGAGTCCAGCAAGGTCTTCTCACCAGATGCAGTGCAAGCAGGAAACACATTTCCCAGCTTTAAGTCCAGGGTTTGCAGTATAATTTAAAGCTTTGGCAAGAAGCACACCCTGCAAGCAGCTCAGAGGAGGATCTCAGGCAGCCCAGTCACGAGCACACGTGCTGAAGTTTTGCCTCATCACACAAAAACAGGGCCCTGTATATGAGAGCCTGGCACCCTGAACCCTGTGTGAGGTCCTCCCACTGCAGCCAGAGCGCAGAAACAGGAACTGTGTCCCACAGCCCTGCTGCTGGTGGTGGGTGCCCCAGCATCCATGCAAAACAGCAGGAATCTCATGGGTAAGGCTACTGAATATGGATTAATAGAGAATCCAAAGTGGGACAGTTACTGCAGACACCTGAGCCTCGACAGGGAAGCAGTTTAAGTTAGTGCCATATGAAAACTGAATTACTGGTGAAGTCCTTCAAACAGAACCAGCCTACCAAGCAGTTCTGTTTGAATAATGCATTAAAAAAAAAAAAAAAGAAAAAATGGGAATAATTTGTAAACAAAATAGGAGGTGGAGAGCCATTAACTAAGTGATGTTGCATTCCTCGATTTGCTTTATCAATCTCAGTATTCAAAATAAAAAAAGGCTTAAGAGCAGTCCAGACTCTCTAGAGAATAAACAAAAGCACACAAAGGACTGTACCACTCCTCGCAGCCTCCAGGCTGTGCATTAGCTTTTAGCAACGCTATCTACCGCATGAATAATGCAGCACGTCTTCCAAAGCATCTGTACTCCAATCAATTCACAGTAGCAAATAAAAACCTTTCAACGCGCCTTTCTTTCAGGCAGCAGGACCTTTTTACAGCTGCTCAGAGGCATATCCTTGAAAAAAACCAACCCTATCTGCGACCAACGCTGGAAGCATTTTAAATCTGCCAGCTGGGAATCAGCCTTTTAAATCAGCCATCCTGCGATGGTCCTCGAATTTATCAATTGCCTTTCTTTGCCTTTTGTTCCATAAGGATCCACATCCATCGTTCCGAGGCTCAGATTAAGAGAGCTCAGACTAAGGTTTCAGTCGGCTTTAGGAAACACACCCGTGCCACTCCCCAAAAGCAGCAACTCACAGCCTGCAGCCTGCCCTTCCCGAGAGGGACGATGCGGCCTCACCAGCCACACTGCACACACACACCACATCCTTCTCCTGCGCTCTAGAGCTGCCTCTACCATTCCCTAATGTGGGAGTATAGGCGAAGAGCCTTCACCAAACCAAGCATCAGTCATGTGCTCAAATCTCTGTATTTTCAAAGGCAGAGTAGGTGATGGAAAGAGGCACTTTGTCCATCAGTAACAAAAGTTTGAGTATTTGTCCTTGTCAAAAGCACAAAGGTCCCATCTTGTGGCATCCCACCAGGAGCTGTGGGAACTGCTTCTGTCACCTCATTTCAGCACTACAACATGAAGGCTAGTGGTACCTTAGGAAGGACATGCTGTTGGTGCAAAAGGAATAGGATCTGCAGAGGTGATGGGGGACAAAATGACAACAGTGAGCAAAATCTCAAAGAAGAACATATTCTAGAGATGTGTTATCTTTCATCAGAAAACCCAGCTCTGAATAATACTCCAAAATATTTGCAATTCTCCAGCACAGCAAGGATACTTAAATATGGTGCCCTGGAAAGCTGGCTGTGAAAAAACAGCTCTAATATAAACATTGCACAAGTGCAGTGGACGTGAAGTAGGAAGGTGAAGGAGTCACTCAAGATTAAAATAATGCGTTGATTTTCTCATCCACAAAGCACCAAGGTCAATACCCTTCTCTGAGCAGACACAGCAGCCCCTCTTGTCCTTTAATGTGGACCTCAAAATAATTTTAAGCACATATAACCAGGGGCAGGCTAGGGCTGCCAGGAGTGAGTGAAACAAGGCCACTCCCCCCAAGACAAGATTGAGACTAAAAATCCAGTGGCCATCCTAGATGAGCCTTCCAACTGTAGTTGTATTCAGTCACAATTTGAAACCACAGTGCACTCCCCAAGGCAGACAGCAATGCCAAATGAGTTCCAGCATAACTCTCTGAAGGTGACACCTGTTCATGCTCCTGCTATATCCCCACCACCTGGTATTTCTCTAAGGCTTTGCTCTTCTGTCATGCTGGCACAGCAGGGAGATGGACAAAGGAGCACATGCCTCACAAAAACAGCTCAGCCAGGTTATTTTTAACCAGGCCATCCTAGGCACAGCCAGCAGCAATGGCGAGGAGCAGTGAAGAAAGAAAAGACAGAACTGGCAGAGACCACAGCTTCAGGTAGCTCCCAAGAGGTTCAGACTCTCCTGGCACCTGACCTGGTGAAGAAGCCAAGACTGTATTTTGTGAAGATGGATGTCAACTTCTGCCCCTGATTCAGTGCAGCCCCCTGGAGCCAGACAAGCATTGCTCTCTCCATGAGCAACTTAACTGGTTCACCCTGGAGCAAGAGAGCCTGAGGCACCTGTAGCACCATCACTGTAACTGTGCTGCCAATAGCTCCTGAAGATCTGCTTTCTGAAGGTTCACATCTTTCACTTTGGAACAGGGAGTGGAACACCCCAAACACCCCCAGTCACAGAAGAAGTGCATTCATTAATATTTGAAGGAAACATCATCTAGAAATAAAGCTGAAGTGAATAGCCCACCCTTCAGTGAGTGTGAAGATTCTTGTGTTCAGTCAGTGCAAAGTCAGTTTGTACATCTCAGGAGAGACAAGAGAATCCTCCAAGGCTGATCCCATACTCGGTGGAAACACCTTTTTCTCTCCCTTCACCAATCCCTTGTCTGCTTCATGGGGTGCCTATATTCTACAAGTTCTGACAAGAAAGATCATGAGTTGAGGACACAAACATGTCAGTCAACATGGCCTTTAAAAAATATCCTAGTTGGTCAGCAGAGTGTGAAAGACTAGGAAAACCCAAAATGATCCCAAAACTCAGCTCAGTTTCAATAGGCTTACCAGAGCTCCCAGAAAGGGACAGAGGCAGTATAACTGAAGCAGAGGATGAGGCAACCCCAGCCTCTTTGGAGAGTAAGCCCCTCCTTCCTCTGGTTCACCTCCAGCTCTCCAAGATAGCCTGTGTATAGAAAGATAAAACCAACTTGCCTGCATTCTCCAGAGACAATACCCTCTTTCACTCTGCTGGTTACCTGGGCAGCAAAGAAAATATTATTGCTTATCAACTTCCTTGTCAGTACTAATGTGCTTCTGAATTCAATAAGAGGGCAAATTCCACCTTACAGAGCTTTTATATGCTGGCAAGATCCTGCTTCATTACAAAAGAGAAGCAACAACACTGGTTCAAAGACCAATAAAAACTGAAAGCCTACTCTGCCCCCCACCCCTGCAAAAACTCAAGTCTTAAAAGCAAGCAGTAAAGTGCACAAACTTTCAGAGACATTCCCACATTTATTGTCAGAAAGGCAGCCTTGAAAAACTCATCATCAGATACTCCACAAGCTCAGCAGTTTCTTCTGAAACTAGAACACCATGCTTTTGCTCTCCTATTTTACAGAAAGAAGCTTCCTGCTATTCAAGACCAACCTGAGTTTCAGGAACCAAAGCTCAGCTCCCCATTGAAAAGAAGGAGCAGGGTCTTAGTAACCTGCCAGGTTGTTTGGGGAGATCAAACTCTTGGTCCCACTGCTCTATATTGTGAGAACTAAGCATGCCCACAGACATCTAGCAGGGCAGTTATCTTTTTGAAAGGCTACGGTACAAAAGGCTTTCCTTGCAGCAAACTGAGCACCACTGGTTAAAGGAGACTGTCCACATTCAGGGAATCCCATGATCTTGGTTACTTTTCCACAGGAGTCCAAGTGGGATCCAATGAGCTAGCCAGATTTCTCAACCTCAAAACTCTACTGCCTACTTGAGAAGTTGTGGCCATCACCAGAACACAGATATGTTAGGAAATCTTAAGTGGCCAGCAGGATGGTGAGGCAATGGAAATAACCTAAGTGCAGATGTTTCTCCTGAGTTCTGTGAAGGTTTGGAGGTTCCGCACTTCACTTGAATGTCTCAAGATAAAGCCCTTGCATCTAATGTGAGGTAGTATAACTGCACCCCTTCATGATGGAAGCTTTATGCACTAACCAGGCCACAGGGCAGAATGCTTGCAAGGATATGATGAGAACCTGGCCAGTGAGACCAAGCCTGGAACTCATCTCTGAAGCTGCTTGAGAAAATAGAAGCAGATCAACCAGGTGAAAATGGAAACTGCTTAATGAGCTGGGAGGCACTGACCAGACTCTGCCTGGTCTGGGCAGGAAAGCACAAGCATAGATGCAAGGGCACAGTATAGGAGACTCCCCCGCTGGCAGTACCTAGTCCAGCTTCAGTCAGTATTCTCATAGCTCTAAATCAGGGCAAATGTGGAGCCTGCAAAATCCCCAATGATGATGGCCTCCACCTGTCTAGTCTCAGGCATGTACAGGCTGCTTGGGGATGCAGCTTTCTCTGATGTCTGACCTATTTCCCTCCATCTGCAGCTTGCGTTCTTTTCTCCTTGTTACACTGTCTGTGCCAAGGAGAGTATGGCTCTGTAATTGCCCTTTCAGGAGCTGTATTCTGCTGTTAGTAAATGGGTTTGACAGCAAAAGACACAGGAATCTACTACCACAGAGGAATCAGCTGTGAGTTTCTCAGTCATAAGCCGGAATTAAAGAGAAATGTTCCCTGTCCTTCTGGGAGCAATGACAGCAGGACTTTGTGCCTTGAAAGGTGGCAGGTGCAGCATCAGAAGTATTCTCTGAAGCTGTAACTGAAGAGTTCTCCCACCTCTCTTGAACATCATCTGCATACAAAAAACAGGTAGGGGCCCACACAAAAGAGAAGTGTGGGAAACTCTCCCACACCCATGCAGTATGGAATTGCCTTATTATTCCAGTTGAGGCTTTTTTCTTTGAGTGGCTGATTAAATAAGAATTGACATCTCTTTGTTCTCCAGAAAACTCCTGATACATTTTTGAGTTCTATAACAGCAGGTGCCACTTATCTGACACATGACAAAACAGCAAGAGAGTCTGGCAAAGGCAGGTGTTACAGACACAACAGCCAATGCTTTCTTCTGCCACATCACAGAATCACAGAATATCCTGAGCTGGAAGGGACCCATCAGGATCATCAAGTGCAATTCCTGGCCCTGCATAGGACACCCCAAGAATTACATGATGTGCCTGCAAGTGTTGTCCAAATGCTTCCTGAACTCTGGCAGGCTTGGTGCAATAACTACTTCCCTGGGTAGCTTGTTCCTGCCCTCAACTACCCTCTGGATGAAAAACCTTTTCCTGATATCCAACCTAAATCACCTTGAAACCAGCTTCATATTGTTTCCTCAAGCCCTGTCACTGGTCCTGAGAATGAAAAGATTGGTGCCTGCCTCTTTCCACTTCCTCTCATGAGAAAGTTTGTAGACTGCAGTGAGGTCTCTCCTGAGTCACCTCTTCTCCAGGCTGAACAGACCAAGTCATCTCAGCCACTCCTCGTAATATCCTTCACTCTTCTCCAGACCCTTCATCATCTTCATAGCACTCCTTTGGACACTCTCTAATAGCTTCATATCTTTTTTGATATCGTGGTCCCCAAAACAGCACACAATATTCAAGGTGAGGCTGCCCCAGTGCAGAGCAGAGCAGTACAATCCCCTCCCTCGACCGGCTGGTGATACTTTGCCTGATGCCCCCCAGGACATGGTTGGCCCTTCTGGCTGCCAGGGCACTGCTGACTCATATACAACTTGCTGTCAACCAGGACCCCCCGGTCCCGTTTTGCAGAGCTGCTCTCCAGCCTCTCATCCACTAACCTCTAAACACAACCTATACACACTGCTCCATCCCCAGTGCAGAATCCAGCACCTGCCCTTGTTTAACTTCATGGAGTTGATGATTTCTCAGCCCTCTAATTTATCAAGTTCTCTCCTCCTAATTTAGTGTCATCAGGAAACTTACTTAGTATCCCTTCCAGTCCTGTGTCCAAGTCATTTATTAAGATGCTGAAGAGCACAGGGCCCAAGACAGAGCCCTGTGGAACCCCACTGGCAACAGTCACCAGCCTGATGTTACTCCACTGTGATACATGGTACACATACATCACAAGTTTTATAATCAATTCACCATTTAGAGCAGAGTTCAGTTTACTCTTTAGTTTTCCGTCTGGCTTTGATTGATGCTAAGTGGGAGGACTTTGTGCTTTTCCTGCCAGGGAAATGAGATTCTGTGCCCAATCATTCACCCACTGGGCTTGGCAAATGCAGTTTCTGAGAAACTAGTGCCATCACTCTGAAACGAATTTATCAATGCAAGCACAGAAGTAGTATTTAGTTCAGACTAGGAGCATGAGTTTGGAGCAAACCTCCTCATTGCTGCCATTCACTGCACCCCGGTTTACTTTGCAAAGTCATCTTGGAGCACACAGATAGGATTACTTCCAGATGAAACTAAAATCACTCCACAATCAGAAACCAGTGCACTCCATCTGCTAATGGGACCAGGTGAGTCAAAATAAAACATCCAAAATGCCTGTGGATATGAAAGGTCCTGATACCACCTCTTTCATGACATGGATCTACTTTTCTTGCATTATAGATGTTGTTGTAGTAATAGAGGTGAGGTCAGCTGCTGCCCACTTTTCCATAGACATGCCTATCTGTTTGACTTTCAGCCTCGCTTGTCATCGTATAGACTATTTTCATTACCTTCTCTTCTCCAAGTATTACACACTTATGCTGTTTTTAGGTGTTCCTCAGTCTCTGATCATTCTGTTCAGCAACACTGCTCTCCTCTGTGACCAGTCTTATTCTTCACACCTCTCCATCATCACACCTTCTAGCAATGAAGATCAACCTCTGTCATATGTTACTAGTTTATTTACTACATACTTCATTTCTGCCAGCCTCTTTACACATCTCCTCCAGTAGGATTCTTCATCACTTTCCAGCTTTGTCCCACTGCACCAGCCCTCTCTTTAACCCTTCCAACTGGGGAGCACTTTTGGCAGAGCTCCCTGCTACAGGCTCACTCTGTATCTTTCTACCACTGCTACTTTCCATGCCAGCCTATTTCGCCAGCACAGCTGATTCCACACCAACAAACTGAGGTTTTTCTATGCCTTTGAGTCAGCTCTGGGCATCTATGCCCCACAGACTTTTTGAGCCAAAGGCTTATCTGTCTGTTTAACCAGCCTGAATGGATTTTCTGCCTGCAGATTCATCTAATGGCTTTTCTTGAACCACATCGCCAACATCCTGTGTCAATGAGTTCCACTGTTTATCTGCATCCTGTACTTCCTGGGCAATGATAAACAGAGGAACAATCACTCCCTACCTGAACTCTCCATCCCATCATACTCCCATATGTCAAAAGCCAAATGTCATATCCCTTTTCAGGCATTCTTTTTCCAAGCTGAACAGTTGTCAGTCTGCATTCCCTTCTACACTACCAGGTCCTAAATGAGCTGCAGAAAGCTGGTATTGCATGAGGCACTCAAAACACAGTTGTACTGTATAGATATCCAGACAGTATTTGATCTTTCCACCATGCAGTAGAAAGGAGGACAAAGGAAAACAAAAAAAAAAAGAAAAAAAAAAAGAAAGCACTTAAGTCTGGCCATTAATTAAAGCAGCATTTTGAACTCCTGACACAATGCAGGCCAGGCAGCTTGGGATGCTATTTCCATGCCTTAGGCAATAAAAACAAAGACTGTCTGTGTGAAGAAGGGTGAGAAGAAAAGCACAGGGTAAGATACACTGGGTCTCATTGCAACTGACTGAATATGCAGTTTTCTCTGGATATCTTTTATGCATTCATGAAATTTCACCTGTGTCTACGGGCTTTCCAGTACCAGAGATTCTTCAGGCTCCAGGAAACTTCTGAAGACTGCTCAGAGCCAGAGGAGAGTAAGTGCCAGAGCTCGGCCAGAGATGACAGCAAGTGGAAGAGTCCCACAACAGGTTTGAGGGCATCGCTGCCCTCCATGACCCCATCACGCCAGGGAACTCCAGGCATAGGCAAGACAGCAGGTTATGACACAGGCAGATATGGAAGTAAAGAAAAGGGAAGGTTTATAAAAAGACCTCAAAATAAAGACCTGAGTTTCTGGGGGAAGACTTGCTTTTCTGCAGGAGTTGAAGATACTTGCAGATTTCCAGACTTCCTGATGAAGACAGTCATCTGTGCAGTCATCTGTCTGTACTGGCAGTGGCCAGTGGCAATAGTAGAAGCAGAACTCCTTAACAATAAAAGGTTTGCAAAATACTTCTAGTGCCATGTATGGCATCTGTGCCGTTAATCTTTCAAAGTCACACAACTGAGTTGGACTATAAGACACACAGAAATTAGAGTACAAATACTGGGTGGTGGTGGTGGTGGTTGTTGTTGTTGTTGTTGTTGTTGTTGTTGTTGTTGTTGGGGGGGGGGATTATTCTTAAGATGAGCTGTCATGAAGTCACAGAGAAGTTCATGTTGCAAGTCATGCTATCCAGGAAGGAAGAACACATTAGACACTGTAAAGCTCTTCTGAAATACACAAAAACCATACACAAGATAATGATTGGTTCTCCCAGTGTCCCAAAATTGAAACAAAGTAGAGAAATTGTCACTTCAGTTCCCTTTTTACATATCAAACACCTATTCTCAATTAAGCTTAAGAAGTACTGTTCTACTAACAGCCCACAGAGGGTTGGACACCAAAACAAAGCACTCAACACAAAGATTCCCCAAGCTAACAGAAGATGAGCTTTAATGAAATGGGGTTTTTTGAAACCTCACAGATGATGACAATATATGAAATTATGTTCTTTGATATTTTGCCTCAATTCAGTGAATGAACCCATAAAGCAGATATGTGTGCTGCAGCAGGAAGTTAAGAATTCTTATCACTCATCCAAGTTCAACATTCATCATGAGTGTTGGGAAGAAAGATGGGACATAGGGACCAAGGCAGACTTTCCAGGTGGACTGCAGCTACGGGTTTCCTTGGTTTAACTCCTTGAAACTTTCATTCCTAATGTCATTACCAGGTTTTTGCTTCTAATACCATGACAGAATCACAGGCAAATTTAGGCTGGAAGGGGCCTCCGAGGTCCATAACACAAACTTCAAAGAAGGATCAGCCTCTAAGTCAGGTGGTTTCTCAGGGCCTTGTCCATGTGAACTCTGAAAATCTCCAAAGGCAGAGCAAACCATCCTTCTAAGCCTCTGTCCGGCTAATAATTGTGTCTCCAGTCAGTCAATACACACAGACTGCAAAGGCAACTATTGGTCCTACACAGTGCTCCACCTCCATGAGGATGAGTCACCTACCCCTCCCTCTCCAGATCTCCAGTGAACATAGGAGGTGAAGTTCTTCTGTACTTAGAGACAATAACCGAAGTGGCTCAGAGGACTCCTGCCTTCAAACTGTCAACCCTCCAGCAACTGTAAAACAAAACTCAGGAGAGACAGTCAGCTATTATTTTTGGGGAACAAGAATATACCTTGGGGGTGTAAAGGCAAAGGCCAGCACAACATGCTTGAAAGCATGGAGAGAGAAGTGTATGCTCTCCACTATGATGAGATGGGATGCTCTAGGGGCAACAAGCTCAGGAAGGAAATTCCTGCAGGATGCCAAGTAGCTGCTGTTTTTTAAATGGCAGGCTGAGAGATGTAACCTACTTCCAGAGAACACTGCTGTCTGCACTGAATTACATTGCCCACTAATTTAAGAGCTGGACTCGATGATCCTCGTGGGTCTCTTCCAGCTTCAGAATATTCTGTGATTCTCTGATTTACAAGATCATACTGCTTAAGTTTCTACCAATGCATTATCCTGGGAAGCTCTTTCCATGATTCCTCCTCTTTGCTGCTAAAAACACAACTTCCTTATTATTTTGCCAAGTAATAACTTCTAGCTAATGACTCTTATTCTGGTTTGTCAGCCAGACTGAAGAATCCATTACCTGTAAAGACAAAAGAGGTTTCTGATCTTTTCAACTCCATGGGACCCAGTTCAACAAAATACACTAAGAAAGATGGAAGTGTCAACTTTCCACTTGAGCTTTTACCTATGAAAACCTCATTGAGGGAATGGATTGTTCTGCTCCAAGATTTGGTTTGCCCGGCAGGGTGCATCACACCTGTAGCTACTGTACAGGTATGTATGGCAGGGCCCATGAGCCTCAAATAGATGCAAAGGGGCTGTAAAGTCAAGCCCTTCAATGTCTATTAAACCTTTAAATAAGTGCCATGATTTTTAAAACTGTGAGACACTGAATTCTCATTGATTTCTATGGTAGCTGTTTGATACCAGGTTATCATTAGCAAAATCAATCTTTTCAATTAAGACTCAGGCATCACTTAATGACATTAAGACATTTTCAGATTCAAAGAGAAACATGAACCAGAGTCATGATCAGAGGAAGGAGGGGTCAAAAGAGAGATTCTCATCCTCCCTGACTGTAAGGAAAAGAGTCTCTGCACATAGAAAGGGATGAATATTACAAGAGCAGGAACTTGGAGTAATGCTATTCTGATTTTGGTTTTGTTCCTCTATGTGTGTGTTTTAGTATTCAAATTAAATTAGAGAAAATGGCAGAGAAAAATAATGTGAACTAATTACATTTAAGTAGATGTTAGCAAGACAACCTCTGACTTTTTCTGTTTGTCTGTTTCAATTAAAGAGCTGCCTAGGTTCTCTGTGCCTATTACCCTTCAATTTTGTTGCCAGCACAGGCTCCTTTTAGGAACCAGATAGAATGGAGGAAACCAGAGGATGACAAGGAAGATTGGTCTTTCTTAGCATCATTCAAGTTACACGCAGTATTCCTAACAATATCAGTGTGAGGTTTCTTAGAAAGGAGCACTGCAACTGTGCCAGCAATTCAGCCAAAATGGTAGCTACACTTTTCTAAGGCAGTATGTTTTACATTTTTCAAGATTTATGTATTCTTGCTCAGGGAAAACACTGAAACACCAGTTTAAATAATGCATTTTAAATAATCTCACATATAACTGTGTGGAAGGTGGCTGAGAGCTGAACAGCACTGGCAGAGCCAAACTTTCTGCAGCCCCGAAAGCCAAACTCCACAGAAACCTGACGGGAGAAAAGCAATGGTGCTATAGGATTCAACACAGATCAATGGTGTGACAATGACACTGGGTGGAATTCAGGGACAGCACTACCTCAAGGGGCCTTTTGGCAGATTGGCAAATGTCCTATGTGCAAACACTCCCTGGCTAAACAAGACACAGATGAGGCTAGAGTAGGACACTCAGCATCAGGAGAGATCCACTGCTCTCACTCCTGCACTTGCACATGCTCTCATTTGCTTGCTGCACCATATCCATATCCAAGCCCTGGGAGGGAGCCACATCTGAGAAAAAGGCATTTGTCCACCAAACACTACTCATGCACCCTGCCATTAATTCCCAGAAAGTCCAGGGTGGGATCCAGAGCTTTCTGACTATCCCTCCACAGAGGCACTCTGCAAGGAAAGCTTAAATCTTGCTATATTATAGAGCAAGGACTGACTAATTTCTGCTCTTGGGAGTAAGCCCATTACTTGCCTTGGCTCCTCCCTGCACATTTTTTCTGACTGTCCCTGCTGTACTCCACATACAAGCTGGAGCCAATAGGCTTATATTTCCTTTACTAGTGCAACCCTACTATGCACAGCCTTGCCCAACTCATCTTTTCCTGGAAGAAGCTCTCTCCCAGCATTGCCTCCTCTCTGGTTTAACCACAGCTTCCAGAACTGCAGGAGGAAGAACAAGATAGAGTTTGGCCTCTCCTGCCTTGCTATAAGTTATCTAATCAGTTTCCATGGACTTTGTTTTAACCTCAGTGATAAAAATACCACAGTTGCTGGGAGTTTCTGCTCCTTTGTCTTCCTTATCATTTTTCTAGGTGACTTTGTCCCACAGTGGGAAAGAAGCAGAGCAGAGTCATCTGTTGCAGAAGACCTCCTCTCTGAAGATAGGAATGTCCATGTTTCCTGGCACAGAGCTAAAGAGCACAGCAACTCAACAGACCGGAAAGCAAATCTGGCACAAACCAGAGCCACAAAGGATGCCTGGAAGAAAGAGGGAAAAAGACACCAAACTTTGGGCACTGCTCTGGAACTTTGAAACTCTGTGAAACAGAGCAGGGAACAAGTCAGCAGAGGAAGAGAGAACAGGGCTTGGAGCTGAACACTATCATGGGTCCTAGCATTGGCATCAGCATGTCTCTGAGCTTTAGAAAGAGTTTTGTTTGGCTGAGGGTCAGAAAGTCCTATTAGTGAATTTCAAAATGTTTTGGAAATAGTAAGCATCAGCATTACCCTAACAGAGCCCTGCAGGATGTATTTTCAATGTGGGGAATTGCTGGCAAGCCTGTAATACCACAGAGGGGAAATCCCTGGAAATACTAGGCCAGTCTGGCTTCTACTTACAAGTCAGCATAGCCCTGTGAGTGTCAGATCCCCTCAGCCCATATCCAGCCTCCTGGATGATCCAAAGGTCTTTCCTGTTTCTCCTGCAGAGAGGCAGAAGGCGCGTCAGCATAATTGCTATGTGCTGCAGGCTGCTTGCCTCAGTCAGCTCTCCACACTCAGAGCAGTTTAAAGTGCACTTACAAGAATACGAATAATGACTACATGTGAAACAACTCGCTGCATTATTGCTCTGGTGTCTTCTTGCCATGAGAGCAAGACACTAGACTGTCTGTGTTCCTGTTGTTGCCTAAAATGGAATGAAAAAATAACTTTCCAAACAATGTTCGTATAGATAAAGTAGAGAGCAGTTCTTCAGTGAAAACTTTCAGGTGCACAGAGTACATAGGCGCACACCCAGTGCGGAGTTCTTACAAACTAAATACATTACCTATCATATCTAATGGGTATATCCAACCCAAAAAATCATTTGCCTTGGTACCACCCCCAGAACTGCCCCAGCAGAGCCTCTCCAAGAGTTCTGTGCCCTCCATCTTGTTTTCACTACAATCATATCTTCCAGGTGCATGTGTCCCAAACAAAATATCCTTGCTGAAATCTTGTCCTTGAAAAGACTGTTAAACAGAATTTCAAGAATGTGACACAGACCATGAGAAAGGTGTTTAGAAACTGTTAACTGCTACCTTAAGTGTGAGAAACTATACAGCTATATAAAAATCTACAAATATAAAAACTTAAGGCAACAGTTGTGCATCAAGAGGCAGCCATATCCAGGTGTTTCAAAGCACAGCTGCTATCCAGGCTCATGAAGAATGGGTCTACAGGTCCTCTTGGCTCTGAGCAGGAGGTTTAGCAGCAAGGTTCTCAGCAGCCTCCCACACAGCAGCCCACCAGCCAACTGTAACACTGACTACCACTGTATTGCCAAAAAAGACAACTAGTGTTTACAGCTGGTAGAAGAGAGTACTCAGATAAGGTGGAGGGGTCTTGTGTTTGGTTTTTTGTTGTTGTTGTTGTTTTGTTTTGTTTTGTTGAAGCAAACACTTCAAACAAACTTTCTTGGAGAAGGTTTATTTATGAGCATGGAGGACAGGCTCTGGCCATTAAGAATCTGCTGAGTCCCTTTAGACTAGCCAAGAGTGAATGGTGGAGAAATTATCTGGGACAGTCTCTCTTCACCCTGTTTCTTCACAGAAAGTCTCTGTCGTACCCTGTGACAACCCACCCCCCAACAGTTTCCCCATCAAAATCCCTGCCAGGGAAATCAGGATACCAGCAGGGTGGGATGAAGATTTCATGCTATGCACTCAGTGTGGACCAAGGAGTACAAAAACACCTGAAGCAGAAAACTAACCCAAATTTATGAGGAGCCTTTGAAGTCATGCACAAAATCTACCATAGCTTGTCTCCAAGGCAGCTATATTCTACTCCAAAGCATCACTTTTGCTTCTGGGATTTGCCAAAGCCTTCAGTGCTCTCCCTAAGTCTCTGTAACACTGAAATGCCTGGGCACCCGCAGCACACAGCACAGGGACCTGTTCTGTACTGATCCCCAAAACATAGCCCACACAGCATTCAAGTATCTAGCAGTCCAGACAGTCCACAGGCCAGGGAAAGTTGCCCTTACAGAGGCACCTCAAACCCGTTCCAGACACAGCAGATGGTCCAGTGCCAACCAAAGTAGAAAGAGACTCACAGAAACTGCCACATAGTCAAGCAACGGAATATCCATTTATTATCCAACTAGTGACAAATGTAGCAGACACAGAAACATTAAGAATATTATCCATTACTGACGTTTGCAGAGCAAGACATCTGCTCAGAGAGAACAAACAACATACTCAAGAGACAGGCAGAAATTACCTAGGTAGAAAAAAGAATGAAAAACACACCACATCTGGAGACACCCTGACTTGCCACCAGGAAATCCACCTGCTGCACAGATCAGCCAGCAACCAGCCTGATCAGTGGGATGGAGGTGAGCAACGCTGCTGGCCAGGCAGGTGCAGCTGCCACAGAGGGCAGCAGTCTCTCTCTTTCCAGGTCTTGGATAACAACTCATGCAGAGCTGTTTTCCTTCAAAGGAAGAGCAGTCAGGAGGACCTTAGGGCAGAGCTGGGGTGCAGGCAGCAGAATTACAGAATCACAGAATATTCTGAATTGGTAGGGACCTGCAAGGATCATTGAGTCCAACACTTAAGTGAATGGTCTGTTGTCTGGCTCTTTGTCCAAACATCAC
Source organism: Pithys albifrons albifrons (assembly GCF_047495875.1). NCBI lineage: Eukaryota > Metazoa > Chordata > Aves > Passeriformes > Thamnophilidae > Pithys > Pithys albifrons. Next base: position 46,243,390 of record NC_092497.1, read on the forward strand.
CAGTGCCTGGGTCTCACGTTTCCCAGGTCTATGACAGCTCTATAGAGATAATGGGCTTTGATTTGTTGCTACAGGTCTCCCCTATCCTGCCTCCCAAAACTCTAGAATTTCCTGAAATGCTCACAACCAACATATGAACTCCTCGGTGTCTCCATCAGTCACTCCCTATCTCTGATGAAACCAGGAGGATCAGAGCTCTCCAAAGAGTGCATAGCTAGTGGGAGAACGAAGGGAACAGCAGGGCTACACAGGCTGCTCCTTTGTTAACCCACTAGGGCGTCTGCATTGGGAAGCTTAAAAGGCAACCAGCAGTCAACTTTCTTACAACTGCTCTCCGAATCCTCTGCAGAAATCACTTCTCTTGAGCACCTAAGGGGCCAGAAGAGGGTAAGCCTATCCAGGCAAATTCCCTTTACAAGGACTGCAGCAAACACGGCGTCTTCCTAGAAGGTGTAAGTGAACAGCGCTGAGGCGGGGTTGAGTGGGAATCAAGGAGAGGACACTCCAGAGCAAGACAAGGAGGGAACCACTCCCAGTAGAGTGAACAATCATGTCCATCAAGACACCACACATAGCTGTCCTCCCCAGGCCATCAGTGGCTTGTCCACAAAGTGCTGTTGTTGCTCTTTGCAACAGCCTGCCTTAGCCCCTGACAGAGCTGCAGCATCAAAGTCAGGCCCATGGAAGCAGTCCTCCAAAGCTGTGTTCCCTGAAAGTAAGACCCCTTCAAGGGTTTGCCCTAAACGGGGAACTGGCAGCAGGAGGTGCTGCTACCATAGAATCATTACCTGGCTGTCATCACGATCTGTGCAAGATGCGACCTGCCCTGAGAACAGGCACGCAAAATCCCGGTGACTCCAACGCAAAAAGGTCAAACTCAATCGCTCACACACACAGCCACACATGAGACGTCTCTCTATATAATAAGCAAAGTTATACAGATGACAAATCGTGCCACCCGTGGCACCGGCAAGCAGGGCTGGCAGGAGGCGCAGCGTCCCGGGCAGGCAGCGGGATGCCCCGGGGCGGGAGGAGCCCTGTTGCTTCGCGCACCGGCAGCACCTCGCAGCGGGGCGGGCCGGCCGCAGACCCCGGGCCAGGGGCTCCAGCCGCGGGCCGACTGCCGGTCCGTCACCTCTGCGCACAAAATCCCGCCGGCAACTCCCTGCAGGAACAGCCCGTGGGCAGGGTGCTCCTGGGGAGAAAGAATCCTGCCCGCCGAGGGCAGGGCGGCAGTCGCTGCCCCGACTGCCGCCAGCGGGAACGCCCCGCTCCCGATACCGCTCCCCCCGCACACACCGGGGGATGCCCGAGGCCCGCGGCACTGCGCGGCCGCCGTATCTCCCGCCCGTCGGTGCCCCCGCAGCTGCGGGCGGCGGCCGCAGCTCCGCACAAAGCGGGGTGGGGCCGGCGGGGGCTGCGGCACCCCCGGCGCAGAGCGGGCAGGGCAGGCGTCCCCCCCCCAGCTCCGCGGCCCCGCCGGGCTCCGCAAGGCCCCGGGCTGCGGCAGGTGTCCGTGCCACGGCCCCAAGCCCCGCACCCCACCCACGGTGTCGTACCTTGCCGCTCCGTCCGGGCTCTGCCCGTGCGCTCCGGAGACGCGCCAGCCCGGCCCGGCCCGCCCGCGGTCCCCGCCCCGGCCCTGCCCCCCGAGCCGCGCCCCTGCCCGGGAGTGCCGGAGGGGCTGGGGTGCCCCCCGCCCCTGGCTGCGCACCGCCCTCCCGGGTCCGGCCCCGGAGCGCAACCTGCTGTGAGCAGCGTGGGGTTTGTGCTGCTGCCGTGACAGGGACAGCCCCTCCGCCACCACAGCGAGCTGCTCAGGCGGCGCTCCCTAGCCCGCCGTGGGAGCCGGGCCGACGATCGCCATTCACCGTCAGCATCCGCGCTGCAGGGAGATCCCCCGAGCCTGTGCCTGGAGGCACATGGTGAAAGCTGGGTGAATATTCATCCTGCAAGATCGTCCTGACAGCATCAGGAGTTCGCCATCACCTGCAGAGAGGGTCCCCCTAGGCCTTGCACTGGCTCAGAGAGCTTCTGAGGAGACAGGCACACTGTGCCATATCCTCAGAGTGACCACCAGGTCCTGAACACTTGAACACTGCATAGAGCCCTGCAACACGTTTTAGCGTGCCAGCCTTAGCTGGCAGCCTCTGGCAGTCCTCAGCAGATAGAGAGATACTGGCCCAAAGCTGCAGGGCCTTCACTGATGGCAAGTGCCCTTAGAAAGCTTCTCATGCCTACTGCACTCACACTCAAACTCCAGGGTTAGCACGTACCTTGGCAGTACTACAAACCTCCTTGTTACCCTGGATGAAAAACTAGGCAAGTAGACAGCAATGCCCAAGATCAAAAGGCAGGAGAGATTTCCTTGACCACGTCACCATCTGAGCTAACACCACTCTGGTCCTGTCTGATCAATCAAAGCCCAAGACAGCTAGCATGCTTTAGTCCTACTGGTCTGTGGGTAGCAGAGGCAGCTCTGGGCTGAGCCAGCAGCTGTGGCAAAATTGTGACATTCAGTGTCCTCTGCATATCAGTCTGAGGAACCAAGCAGAAAAGCAAACATGCCTAAAGGATAGTTCAGATGCTGTTACGAGTTTGCAACTCCTTGAGACAAAGGACTATTTACCAAGGAACTGTGTATCAACCCAAGACAGATTTAGGCAAAAGCAGAGGGGGCAGAGGCCCTATGAACCCTTCTGAAAACTGTCACAAACACTCTGAACCAAAGCAACTGAGGAAACAACAGTTTCCTGTTCCTGCTACCACTTCAGGCAGCAGAGTTTGTTATGGATAGGAGCCTGAGAGCAGTGCAACCAGACACCACCACTGGCCCACTGTTAGCCAGAAACCATGTACAGCACCCCAACCTCTGGGGATCCACTGGAAGAGCAGAGCCAGCACCTCTTGTGGCTGCTCTGCATTGCAGGAGCTATATTGGTGAGGGCACACGTGTGGTACCTGTGCAGCAAGGAATAAAACATCTCATCTAGCTGGGTGCGGCTCCCTGGGAGCGGGGTCCTGACTGGCAGAGAGCAGTTGCAGAAGTGGACGAGACGAGACAAAAGGAAACAGCTTTTGTCTTGATGATACACTTAGCAGCTCTAGAAAAGGCATGACAAGTTTGAAGACACAATATTCTCAGGTAGATTTAATTCAAGATTATGTTATACCAGCACACAGCCCAGTACAGCTGCAGTGAAGGGGATGCATCACAGCAAGCACTGAACTCTGCTTCATTCCCACCCTGCAGAGGACAAGGGGCCTGATGTGCCTCTGATAGGTTTGGATGGAGCCATGTGGAAGAAACTGCTAATTAGCTTCATATTTAAAAAGAACTCTCCTAGTTCCCACACCTTCTGCTATAATTATTTCCAGCCTTAAGAAGTTCGCTACCACTGACTGACACATGTATAGGGATGGGTAGCACAGAGTGGTATGGTGAAAGCTGGGACCATGCAACACCCACCAGCTCCAGGGACTGATTTAAAACACTTTCTACTGGTAGTGTCAAAATTGAAAGTCATTTCAGAGTTGTGGCATTGGCATTTCCCTTCAATGTGCAAGACTTTTTATCATGTTGAAAAATGTTAAATTATGCAAGATGCAGCAAAAAACATCAGTTGGTTTTAATCTCTTTTTGGACCTTTTCATCCCTGCAAAATTCTGCCAATAAACAATACTTTTGTACTAACAGAATGACTTCATAAAATAAAAAATAAAGGCACTATTTTCAGAAAGAGGTTGTGATGATGGGCTGAGTGCTATTATTTTCCCAAGGGACCTAGAAATTTAATTTTACTTACCTTGGATATTGCTCCAAGTCTCAAAGTTTCCTACCAGCTTGACACCAGAATATGCCAGAGATTCTGAATCATGAAAAGTAAGCTTAAATCCAGAGCAGATATTGATCCACTACCTGGAATCTCAGAGGTAGACATTGCACTTCGCAGAATACTGTCATTTAATAACAAGGAGAAATAGGGACTTTGTCTCAAATATAGTGGATCACATACCTAAAACAGGCAGCTGGCTGCAGCAGGACAGGACACCCCTCACCTTGAACGTGCCATGGTTATGTTGCCTGTTGCCTAAATTCCTATGGAAACAGACACTCAGAAACAATAATAATGGAGAAAGATGGATGGTATACCTTTATTGAAAGCTTTCAAGGTGCACACCCAAGGTCTGTGCACACACACACACGGGCCCACACGTGCACACATGTGACCAGGGCTGTTTCAGTTTTTATCACCTCTCCAGCAAATAACATATGAGATATCTATGACCAACCATGATTCTCATTTCCCCTGGTGCCCCACCCACAGAGGTCTTCAGAACTGCCCCTTGGAGAAGCTCAGGACCTCTAGGCCTTCTTCCTGTGTTTTGTCTCCAAGCTATCTTGCAGGTGGCTTCTTCAAGAATGTATAAGAAAATGTTTTAGTGACTTATAAAACCACCTAGTATGTGAGCAACCCAGGAAAATCCATGTGACCAATATAATCCCCCAAGTTACAAAATACACACTCAAATCCTTGGGCATCATTTAGTGATGTCTTCTCTACCACTGACTAACCTGATGTGTGGTTTCCCCATCTGGAGAGCTCCTGAGGTTGAGCAGAAAACACACAGGCATAGTCTCATGATTCAGCATCTCAGTGCAGGCCACGGCCTCTCACTGAACTCCAGGAAATGGGTTAAATTATCTTGAAGGGCGTTATATTCTGTCTGCTCCAGCACTCTGGCTCTGTCATAGGAAGACGGTTTGTCTTCTTGCACTTGGAATGTCCTTAGGCCAGACAGACCTAATGTTTTATAGAGGAGCTCTTAACACTGGGAGACAGCTGGAGAAGTCTCAGCTTTGGAGGTGAGCTCCTAAATGGGAAGAAAACCAGAGTCAGGCCTTATGCCTGTGATGGTGGCAGGAGGTTGCCCAGCCTGCAAACTGGAAGGAAAACTCGGCACTGTGGTATACCTTCTGGTACAGGGTGGTGCTTCCAAATTCCAAAGAATCCCTTGTCTCCTAGCTCTGTCCCTCACCCTGGATGAGAAGCTTGAGCTTGCACTAAATATTAATCCAACACAGAAACAACCTCCCCAGTTATGCTTCTGTCCAGGGCAGTATGCCAGAATGCAGGAGTGGATCGAGTGTCTTTGCTGAGCACTAGTGCTTTTATATGCAAGGGCTTAGCTGCAGCATACAGCAGTATAGATCCTGCCGGCCCAAGAACATCCAGGGACAAAACGCAGGGGAGAAGGGAAGCCCTCATGGCCTCTACCTGTTTGCAGCTCAGGGACTTACTGAGCCAGCAGTTGCTGTGTGTTTGGCCACTTTCCACCAATTTATTCGGTCAAACCCTATAAACTCTAAATGGTCCCAAGGTCCAGTAACAAGGTGAGCTACAGATTAATGGTACATTTTAGGACAGAGGGTGAGTGTGGAAATCAAAACCACCCTTTTTAAGGTTGGAGCTGGTATTCCAAGGTTTAGATTAACAAAGAGACAGAAAGTTTAATTTAACAAGTACTATTAGCATACAGCAAAACTCAGCAAAGACTGGCACTGGGTAGGGACACCTGGTTCATCCACAGGTGCCAGCACAGGCAGGAGGAGCTGCTGGGCTGCACGACCAGGTAAAACTGTTTCCCAGCCAAAACAGTTGGCAGTGGCAGCAGAAATTATCCTTGGTACTTCATGCAGAAGTAACCTCTGTTCACAACATCTGTGGCATTAACTGGTACTGATTTGCATTGGACAAAGCTAACCTCTGGGCCCAGCTGGCATCTTGTGACCCAAGTTCAGTGCTTTTCAGTACCTCTAAAGTTTGTGAAGCACAAGGTAAGTAGAGTAGGGCCCATGAGGACATGTGAGTTTGGCTTCAAGGTGTACAGGCCTGTACCAAGCTTTGCAAATACTCCTGCATCCACCACATTTTAGTAAAGAATGACCACAAGGGACTAGTTAGCAATATGAAACAGCCCTCATCAAATACACATGTGAAGCAAAACCAAGAGCTGTTGAAGATACAGAAGAAAAGAAACTTAACAATCTTGAGATGTCCTTCCCTTCTGATTTCAATTGAAAATTATTTTCAGAATTTCCCATCAGGAACAACACCTTGGTTCTTATATATACTTCAGAGGAGTTTATTTTTTAACAGATCATTATATACCAAATAGACCAATGTTTATTTTATACCATAGACATGTCAGGCTATGTTTTGGTCAAATAATACATGTTTAAAATGCTTTTGTAAATAAACATAAGGACAAGTCGGAAAGAAAGATTTTTAAGCTGTTGCAGAAAGCTCTAGAAAAAATAAAATTGTAAGCAAACTTCTAATTTTCATGGTCTTGATTTAGAAGATGAAGTCTGTAACAGTAGCAAAAATCTGTACTTGTGCACACCCATGCACATAGGAGTATGAGTAAATCAGATTAGCAATATCATCTGTGAGGAAAAACTTTCTGTTTTTCAGGCTTCCCTAGGTAGGTGGCATAATTTTAAAACAAATGCATTATTTTGCGATATTGTGGTAAGATTCCAGTAACATTTTCTCCTCACCCTACACATTCAATGTGTGCAGCTCTCAGTGACATGTGGGGGAACTATCCACACTTCTCAAAACATCATTTCCACTTTGACTACTTCCATACTGTGTGGTTGGTCTCCACAGTTCTCCCCATCTCAGCCTTCTACAATTCATTGCAACTGGCTGTCTTGTCCAGTTGTGCTTAAGGCAGAGCTGAGGCAGACCATGCATCTCAAGTGAATAGAGGCTGGTGCTGTCTCCACCAGAGTCCGTGGCAGCAGGCTGAGAACACTATGGGCTATGAATGCCTCCTTTCTCTTCCTCTGCAAGCACTGACAGCTTGAAGGGCTGGGTTGTCAACCACAAGATGTTTGAAGGAGGCATAATCCACTTGGATTCAAGGTCAGTCCAAACACATAGAGCAGAGCGCCCGTTGCAGCAGGGTCTGCTGCATCTGGTCAGTGCCAGCACTGCAGGCACATCTGGAATGAAGCACCACTCAGCAGAAAAGTGGGGCAGCAGGGTTTGGCACTGTGCTAGGAAAAAGAAGTTGCATTTATCAAAAGCACTTGACTCATCCTGGGTCTGTGGAGAACTCAGCTGCACAAGCAGGGTATATAGCCCAGGGGATGGGTGAGCCTAGGAGGCAGCAGAGAAGGCTATCAGACCTCATTCCGGAAGGCAGACAGGGCATCTCTGTGTGCTAGACCAAGTGGCCAACTTCTTGGGTCAGGGGAAATAAATGTCTTTTCTAAAGTCATCTTTTGTGATCTAGTCCCTGTGGCTTGCAGGTTCACTCCCAGAGTGGCATATCCCATGGGTAAAATACCTTCAATATTGTAAACTCCTGCAGAAAAGATTTTGTCCCTCCTCTTATGAATGGGAGTCAGAGATAGGGACATCAGCACAGGAGACGTAACTGTGGGGCAGAAAGACATAGCCAGACACTAATCCTGGCCAGCTGTGAGGCAATCAGAAGACCCACTCAGCCCAGTAAAAGTCTCTGTAATGTTAGGGCCCTGCCTGAATGTAGGCTGCAGTTGCTTTCACAGTGAGATGAGAGTTCCTCTGTGGAGCTAACTCACCTCCAGACGGCAGAGTGCTACCAGTGTCAGGCTAATCCATAGATGATTCTGCTCAAAGCTAAACAAAGAGGAGAGATAACTTCCAGCATTTTACAGCCAGACAGGGAGACACAACTTGTGCTCCCATGGACTTTCACAGGAAGCAAACTGAAGAGGTAACTCCACTCTGCCACAACCCATTTCCCTTGTCTCAGCCTGAATCCCATGGGATGATGTCCTCTGGCTTCCAGGACTTCCTGAGACCCAATACTTATCTGGAGACAGTGTCTTCACTCAGTAACTGCAACATTAAACACACACTCTCCTGGCAGGCTAGCCACTGAAGGCAGCATGCCTTTAAAGAGTGGGGTTTCTTCTTGACAAATTCAGAAGCTTTAAGGTACCAATGAGGGAGGGTTCTCAGTTCATTATTTTGAGTGATTTTACTTGTACATAAAGATCTCATTCAAGCCTCCATCAGAAAATGTAGAAAAGCCCTGCCTGGTTAGGTCTTTTGCACCACGTGAATTTCTGTCATCGTACAACAAATGATTTTTCATATGCACCCTCAGCTTTAATCCTGAACTCTCAGGACAGAGTGGGCTGAATGGGGAGAAGCACAGAAAAGAATAGAATAAAACTACTCTGACACCTTCCAATGCATTACGAAGTCTGACTTTGTCCCCAAATGATCATGTAACTACCGCCTTGCTTCCTGGGGAGAGGAACTCCTGCTGTCACTATCCTTCCCCTCCTAGTCCATCTCTTACACACAGTTGCTACTGATGACCTTCTGCAAGATGGGAAGGAAGTGATAACAAACTCTACTTTTGCGAAATCTCTTCTTCCTCTTCACTAGCAACCTCCTTCAGGTTCTGCGGCCCCTGCTCTGCTCTCTCTTTTACATAGGCTGCCTTGATCTGTTCCAATTCGCACAGCTCTGCCTCCAGCTCCTCCCTGTGCATTGACCGACGGTTCCTCAGCAGCTTCATGGGGAAAGGGTTTAAGTCATTGAAGGCAATGTTCATCAGCTTCCTACAACAGAAAAGACAAGTTTGGTCAACTGATTCACCATCTGGTAATGTATGGCAACAGATACACCAAGACTATCCTGGGGTAGGCGAAGAACAGGGCCTCAGACTTAGCTCTGTGAGCTCAAAGTCACCAAGCAGCAGTCTCAAAGGATTCACAGGCAATTCCTTCTCCCACAATCACCAACCCAAGCAGTACTTTAAATACACATATACCACACCACCTTTTAAGATACCACTGTGCACTCACTGTCAAGAGACAGCGGATCAGATGCCAATTCCAATGGTCTCTCGGGAAGGAATATTCCTGATGCTGAGCTCTTTTAAACACAGAGATCTTCATCTCCGATATGTGTTGCCATTTAAGGCTGTGAGTTGTGCTGTGTACCCAAATACCCCATTTACAGCTGAAAGAAAATCCAGCAAGCAGTAGAACATGTTCCAGTTGCTACAAAAAGGAGGCTGACACAGACTCTGTGGCTTGCTCTGCTGTAGCGTGCCTTTGCCCAGACCAAAAATATTCTAAGTAACAACATGAAGGGAGAGTCAAAAACAGACAAACTGACCCATGTCTGATGAATCTGTCAATGCATATGCATCACTCTTAATAGATCAGTCATAACTCTTGTTAGGCTGACCTAACAGGCAAGCAAGTACAAATACAATATGGAAGGTTGTCTATAACTCACAGTCCTACCTGCCATCCATGATCATTCTTGTGAAAAAACGTAGGTACTGGTAGATCTCCACACCGTCATGAATTCTCAGGATTTCCTCCTCATTGTACTTAAAAATTGCAAGAGCATAGCGGAAAATTACCTGGAGGGTTGAAATGCATTTGAGTTGACAAGTTTTAAGCAGCTAAGGGATCAGGCCTCCCTGGCATAAAAGATGCGATTGGTCATACAGCACTGCAGTACAGGCTTGACTCTGGGGTACTCCTAATCTCAACAGGCTGCTTTAGGGTAGGCCTAAACACATACAGAGCTAATTTCAAGAGAATGAACCTCTGAGAGCTAATTTACAACCCCAGAGAATAACAGGTCCTACAAAAGGGCACCACAGGGATTTCACAAGGGTTCTCCAGTTATCCCTATGCACAGGAGCAATGTGGGACTCACATTTTCAGATACTAACTGCCTATCTTATGGTCCTTGCATCTGTCATACTCTCAACTGTGTCTCATAGGTCAGGAGATACAACAGCTTATTAGAGAGCTGTTTCATACCACAACTACCTGGTAGAAAGGGCTAAGGTTATACTGTGCACAGTATCAGGGATTAGGTCTGTCTACTGGCAGCAAGTGTACAGACAGCACAAGAGACTGGGAGACAACAAGGCATCCCATCAAACAGGCAGGCTAGGATAAAGGGTTCAACCTCACATCTTTCTGATACATATGTATGTTCATCACTCTACCACCGTGTCACAGAGGTGGTGAAGATACAAGAGAGGCCTAGACTGAGAATTGTACCTTAGTTCCCTCATACAAGAAGGCATCCCACACTCGCAGGAGGATGTCGCTGACCAGGCTGTCCACAAAGACCACTAGAAACCAGTTGAAGGTGATGAGTGAGACATCAATCTGATACTGCTCAAAATGAGTCATGAGGCGAGGTAGCTTCTCAGATAGGAAGTCTTTAAAGACTCTCTGATCTACCTAAAATTGACAAAAAAGAAAACAATAAAGTCGTAGTCAATAGCAGGCCTAGTATTGAAAGAGAGGAGAGATGCAACAGGACATCAGCCCTTGCGTGTCAGTCATCACTTCATGCTGCCTTCTAGCGAACCACACCCCAGGAAGAGCAGAGCATCCTTTGTATTCCAACAAACCCTCTTCTTTCTGAAAGTATCACACACTATAAAGACCCCAAGGTCATGGCCAGGCTCACTAGACTGGGCACTGATAGGTGCAGGTGTTACAGGCACACAGTTACAATGCCATTGAAGTAAACAGGATTTATCTTGTCTTTGTGTCTGCCTGATAAGACAGAGTATATCTGATACAAGGCATCTTGAAAACATTGAAATCCAGTGACTTTGAACCAGGTGGGTAATTTACTCAGAGTGTAACATTTGATATCAAATGGCCAGAGGGCCTTCTGATCTGCGGAGAGCCCCAAAGCAGCAACTAACACTGAATTTGATTGTGAACTGAAGTACAGTGAATATAAAAATTCTGGTATTTTCATCCACCTGCATGTGACACTCCAAAGACAGAACACAGTTTCAAAATAAGTATCTGAAAGGCTGCAGAATTGTGTCTTCTTCATACTTAGCTCTACATATGTCAGTTTGCTGCTTCACCTCTACTAAGCCCTCCTCAAAATAAGTAACTGTGTAATTAATGGGCACCTTCCCTCTGACTAAGCTGACTTTCCAGCCATTACTCAGGAGTGGCACCCAATTTCCTAGTGCTGGGCATAACTTTGCTGCTCCTCTGTGTGTAACATTTTTGTACTCTCAAGTGTACAACCCCTCTGCAATGGAAGGAATTGCAAACTGGTACCACTGTCCTGCAAGAAATCAAACATATTACAAGCAGACTGCTTGCTTTTTAACCTTTACTGCAAATCACTGTATGAGGGTCCAAGTAGATGTGAGGGTGATCAGCTCACCTGTGATGTTATCAGTGTGTCACTGTAGTAGTCTGGTGGCATTAGGTTCTCCACAATATGGACTAGACACCAGAAAGCAGTTTCCTCATCTTCCAAGACCAGGAGGGCAACAGCTGCCAATCTGCAATGGAGAAGGTATGGTGAAGCTGCAGGAGATGTCATCAGCACAAGAACAGAAGAATACAAGACTCTTTCTGGCAAGTCTCCATCTCCATCTGCATACAAAATATCAAATGTGTGAGGACAGCTGGACAGAGAGTCAAGTCATCTATTCTGAGTGTTTCTGAAGGAACGAAAGGAACCATGTGCCTGTCAGAAAATATGGAACTGGTGTGACAAAGCTAGGTTTCCCAGCTAATGGAATGTTCCGCAAACCTGCTGAAGTTAGTAGTGTGCTGATTTTGGCTAATTCAATACCAAAAAAATCTTGCTCACAGGTACTCCACATTATGTGTCATAGTTCACCTTCCCATACATTCTTTTACAGCTCTTTCCTCCTTCAGCTTTGATTTACGCCTTTCAGACAGACTGGAAAGATATCTAATATCAAGGGTTCTCTGGGGTGGAAAATGTCTTTCTGAAGACCACACAAAGAACAAAAGAAATAGACTTTCCTCATGTGAAAATGTCCAACTAGAAATTCCCTTCTTGCAACTTGCATCTGGGGGCTTTTTTTACTTGGTAGCACAATTGTAACTTATTTGAATTGTAACAATTGCAATTTATTTTTCCTATGGTCTTCTTTGGGAATTGAAAGAAGCTTTTAGGTTCCCAGAACCTTCTCTTCTCCAGAAAGAACCACTTCATTTTCCTCAGCCTCTCCTTGAGTCATTTGCTGCAATTCCCTTGTATCTTAACACCTTGATGCCTAGAGGTTTTACTGTGTATTTTGTAGATTTTTAGAGGTTTTAGAATTATATAAGTTTTCCTGGGTTGCTAACCTATGAGGTGGTGTTAGAAGTTACTGAGATATTTTTTCACACATTCTTAAGCTTTCCCAAGGTCATGACGTTTTGAAGAAACAGCTGTAAGATAGCTTCATGACAAAATCATAGAGAGGACCCAGGGCCCTTGGAGCCTCTCCAAGGGGCAGTTCTGAGGACCTGTATGAGGGAGGCACCAAGGGAAATTGGTACCCAGGTTGGCTGTAGATATCAGATATGCTAATTATGGAAAATTATAAAAACTATAACATCTCTGAACCGGTGTGTGCATGCTCGGTGTGCACCTAGAAGCTTCTACAGAAAGGCACATTTCTATCTTTCTCCACTAATGTTTTTTTGAGAGTTGAGAGTCTTTTCCAGGAATTTTAGGCATCAACTTCACATTTCCTTCAACACCTCAGAGAGAACTGGGGAATCACCAGGTGTTCTGTGGAGTACACTACAACTTAAAAATTTGGCCCCAGTCTCACACTGTTATTCTGGGACTGCCTCACTCTACCTTCTAAAGCTGTTCCTTCCTATTCTCTAGCTACAGAGATGCTAAACAAGTGCATCCTACTGCTTCCTGGATCCCAGCAACAACACTGGATGAAAAAAGACACCAAATGCAAAACTGCAGGAAAATACCTGGAATACCAGGACAGAACTCTAGTGAGGTGAGAGCCTGGAGTTGCTTGAATCACAGCCTAGAGTATATACATCTACACCTTTTCAGTGCTATCCCATAAGGAGGAGCATCATACCTGTTCAGTCCCTGGCAGTATCCAATGGCAGGATTGTGCCAGGAGAATGCCAACAATACCCTCCGGAGCTTGGGAATGAGCTGGGAGGTGGGAGAGGAAAAATGCTTATTGTTGGTCAGGGTGCGTGGCAGATCGAGCTCAATCTGGCGGCAGGCAGGGTGCTCAGTGCTCTTGCTCTGTTGCAGCAGCCGCTGGTAGTGGTCAGGCAGATGGCTGCAGTGTTGGCTGACAATCCACCTCCACACCCGCTGCCGGTGCTCCACTGGAATGCCACTTCGGATCAGGCTCTTCAGCTCTGCAGAGGGGTTCAGCTCTCCAATGCTGTTCCACCTGTCACGGAGGGGCTTCTCCACTATTTCCTGGCTCTGCAGTTTGTTGGACTTTATCTCCAGGGCTTGGATTTTGGCCAGGAGTTTCCAGTCCTCAATTTCATAGTCAGGTACAGTCATAAACCCATACTCATCATACTCACTGGAGGAACACAACGCAGCGGTTAGTTCAAATGACAGGGCTACTACCTGTGCAAAGGACACTGCTTGGGGTCATGCCAGCTACCATCTGCTACCAGTTTCCATCACCCTTGTCACAGCTACCATCTGCTGCCAGGTTCCATCACCCTTGTCACAGCACAGGTATTCCTCCTTCACTTCTCTGGCAGCTGCATGTGACAGCTTGCCATGCCCACTGTTTCACAACCTTGAAGACAAATGGAGGCCTGCAGTAATGGTGTACACACACAGACCCAAGCGTAACTTTCCTCTGAGCTGCAGAACAGCCTCGTCAGACTTCTCTCACTAGTTCCCCAGCCCCCTCTCATCAGCTCACTAGCTCCTAAGGGAGTATTTAGCTCACTTTGTGCACCTTCTGTCCACCACATCCTAGGGCAGAGATAGTTCTATAGGAAGGGACTGCAAAGGCTTTGGGGCTTCACACCAAAGAATAGAAAACCACAGCTCCTTCTGATGTATCCCTGTACACAATGTAAATCTCCTACTGTTTGGAACACACCAGGAGTACTGATAGTACAGCTCATTGAGGGTTTGTGAACCATCTGTTCACATTGTGGGATACTTGTAAGACACCATGTTCTTGAGAGAGAGACCAAGCCTGGCCCAGAGGTTTCATCTCCAAAGCTACCTGGAAAAGCTGCAAGACTGAATGAACAGATACAGTGGGAACTGCTACAGAAAAGGGACACTGACTGGGCAGGAAGGCATAAACACAAATGTAGGGACACCAGCAGTGCTTGTGGCAAGGCTCTCTGGAGGCTTCCAGTGCCACCTGCCTCACTGCAAGATTGTCCTCAGGACTAGCACAGGGCAATGGTGGCTTTATATGGCTGGGACTAGAAAACTCCTAAGGACAGAGATGCTCCAAGTCCCAGGTGGCCTCCTCTCCTACAGATGGAGTGTATCCTCATGTCCAATATTTACCTCCCAGGCAATCCATGGCTGTCATCACTTGCCATACTGTCTGCCATTCCCAAGAAAAGTTTAACAATACCATCTTTAACCTTCCGTACCTACGCTGGCATGCTGCTATCAGATATTCATGGTCTCTACACCACCAAACCAAACCAGCCTCCTCAACTTCTGCTATGTTGTAGCTCAAAGTCCCTATTATAAAAATGTTCCCAAACTTCTCTTGTCTGCACATTTGCCTTCTCAGATAGGTTTCTACAAGGGTGTGAATATTCCCATGCTCTTGATTCTTACCTTATAGGATTCAAGTTAAAACATCCTTCTCCTTCTTCCTTCACATCCCACTGGAGCGCTTCCTGGATGAGGTTTTTCACCAACTCAGCATGGGAGCTGGGCAGGCCAGGCACAGCCTCCTGCAGCTTCCGCAAGACTGTCAAGTATTTGCTCTCCATCTGGCAGTTTCTTGCTTGCAGGCAGGCACACTGATGGGGAAACAAGAAGGAAAGAGCCAACTAAGTGGCAGTTCTTCCTGCATTGCCACTACTCTCTACCTGCCTGGTCTGCACATAAAGCAATGACTCCTAAACAGCAAAGCCTGAGAAAACACATTCAGTAATTTTCTGCAGTCACTGGATTGCAGATGTGAATGAATCGCCATAGTCTGTCAACAAACACATGCTGCAGGACTAGCATGCAACAGGGGTTGCTTATTGAGTGGAAGACCTAGTACATCATCATCTACTTTAGCTACTGCATTGCATCAGTGGATGGGCACATCCCAGCCAGCCCAACAAAGGACACAGTCCAACAGCCACCACTGCATCTGAATTCTCTCCAGCCTTTTTCTCTGCCACTCATACAAGTTCTCTACACCACACTGAGCTGTATCCTGACAAAACATACTACTCTTGAGGCTAAGTTATAAGTGTACCATTTTCCAGATACATGGTAGAACCACAGATTAGGCAACCACATGCTCCTCAGCATGCCCAGTCTCACGACACTGGCAGACATCATTCCTCAAGCACAGGAAGCCCAGTTGAGTTCAAACACCAGGACAGTATCTGCCACCACCATACTCCTGGGCACACAAAGCAGAAAAAATGCATGACGACTGTTAGCCCACTTCACAAGTGGGGGACTGAGGCCACAGAGGTGACAAGACTCACCCAGTGTCTCAAAGGAAGATCAGTGAAGACTCCTGTTCAGTGGGAAGCAGCAATTGAAAACAAGAATAAAACAGAAACCACAAAGAGAATTAGGTGGCATACAGACAGGACAGAAAGGAGCATGGGATACTTTCATACCACCACTTTAATCAGCATTTTCCTTCACATTGAGCATGCTTCTGAAGGTTACAGCAGTTTCAGGATCAGAAAAGGCAGTAACTTAAGAGGCAGGTAGAGCTTCAAAGAACTAGAAAGCAAACAGATTAAGAATGGCAATAACACTTCAGAAGCAGATTTTTGCCATATTGCAGGACCCATGACTTTTGAGACATTCCTGTGGTGGTGCATCCCCCACCTCAGGCCACTCTGTGATCTCATAAATGCTCCTTAGGCTTCAGCCTTTATGAACAGCACCTGAGCTAAGCTTCACCTGAGCTTACCAGAAACATTGTCTGCTACCACGAAATTCTACTGTCTAACAAGCTCCTGTTTTCTAATGAACAGCAATGGAAACTTTTTTCCTTGCAAACCCAAGTGGAATAACATTTTTGTTACCAAACTTTTCAAGAAAGCTACCAACCCAAATTGTAGCCAGGATGCAAAACTACTATGACTAAAGCTCACTTTCTTGAGACCCTAACAGAGACTCTTTGCACTCTCCTGGACTGCAGCGGGCGGTCACCAGTGGCCTGACTCTGAATGGGACACCTCTCAGAGCCAGAGAACTCTCAAGTTCTTGGAGGACCACTACCAATGACCATGGATCCTGGGCTGGTACCCTCACTTCTCGAGGCTCAACTCTGCCTTTTGAGAAGATGCAAAGTCAGCCAACATGAGTACTTCACTGAACTGGAGGGGAAATATTCACAGGTATATACCTTGTACGTACTTGTTTAGATATGTATGTGTGTAAGTGTGAATATGGTACAGCAAATTCACGATGAATATTGCTCTCCTAGACTGTTAAGTACCATAGATTTGTAAGTAAGTTAGGCCTGTAAATGAGTTACTGTTGTGGTGTAATAAATTCTGTAGGAACCTTTTGTTACATTAGTTAAATTAAACTACTGATTAAGTGCTGCTAAGCTTAATGCTGTTAAACCTTTAGACCTAAACTGTTCGCCAGGTTCAGTTTGGCAAGGGGTCCATGCTAAACCTTGTGACTCAATGGGAGGGTCACCCTTATTCCTTTTACCCTTACCATTTCCTATCCTCACATTTTTCCATCCCCAGCCTCCACATAGATAATTTTTGACTGATTTTAGTTGTAGATTGATTGATTTCAGGTTTTAGTACTATTTTTCCTCTGTGTGTTTGTAGAGCAAACCTTGCCAACAAACTTTGTCATGCTTTCACTTTAACATTAAACCTGCTTTGGCCAACAGCTTTGCCAGTGATTCTTTGAGCAACCTGAAGCACTCATTCACAATGCTACCTTAAAACCTAGGGAAGTAAAACCTCAGCAAAAGCCACAAAACAAATGCCAGCACACACCACCAGCCCTGGAATTGGTTCAGGACCAGAAGGTAGGATTAGATAAGTCTGAGACTAACCAGGTCAAGCACACTTAAAAGGCTAGAAAAAAAATGAAACTTAAAAAAACAGGCAACTCAGATGTAACTGCAGGACATGAAGACTGTTGCCACGTGGCAGTGTCAGGCATAGCAGATGAATGACTAGATGGAGCCAGGACTCAGTCAGCTCTCAGGAAACTTTTCTGAATGCCTACACAGTGTTGCTTTTTAATTTGTATCCAAAAGCAAAGCTGAAATGCAGAAATCTGGGTTAAGGTACAGAACCATTAAGATTAAGCTTTGCAGGTATTCTATTTCTATTGAAAAATGAAAATGATCACATCTAATTTGAGAACAACATAAAGCAGAAAAAAGGTCACACTAAAAAGAGACATTGAGAAGAAAGCTTATTCCTGGTGGATCAAAATCATTCCAGTGCCAACTTTGAAAATAAATCAGTAACAGTTCACACAAGGGAAAAAGGTCATTTTGCCTTACCTTCATCAGAAGGGCTTTTTCATTCTCAGCAACACTTGTCCAGAGTCGAGTAACCTGGTGGATCTCCGAATTGAGAAACTGGTTTTGGGTTCTGTATGCATCTATATCATCCTGCCATGAAGGAAAACAGTCACAGAGGGGCTTAAAATTCCTTCCAGTTCAGGGACACCAGATTATGTGAAGGACAATAAAATATCTCAACAAATTTGTGTTCTGGGGAGCAGACAAGTCTCCCCAGGACAAATATTGACTACAAAGGAAACCAAGGTACAATGTTGAATAGGACTATCCTGCGTCAACAAGACACTTGAAAATGCTAAATACATGTACATGCATGAAAAACACAGAGACATCCAGGTCATATAAAGTTAAAGAAGCACCTAAATAAGATGAAGAATACATGTCTTTTGTTTAGGTTTTGTTTGGTTGATTGATTTGGTTTTGTTTTGTTTTTAAATTACAAATCTCAGCCCCATGGCTGGCAGCAAAAACACTTTCCCCCAATGCAGGAAGTGGCTCTTTTGGCTATTCTCCACCTTATGTCATTGTAACTGCACAGAGACATGGATGGATCTGAAACTGGGAAACTGTTTGCAAGAAAGAAATGCAGAGGAACAAAGATAGCGAAGGCAGCAGATAAGACTGCAGCCCTGAAACAACAGAAAGCAAAGAAAGAGACAGGCACTGAACGATGATGTAAAGTCAAACAAACCAGGCTCTGAGCTGAAGCTCAAACTGACCCAGATCCTTTTTAGCATCCTATTGGCATCGGGTGAGCCGCTTCCAGCCTTCCTCCACTGGAGACAGATGGACCCACTAGCAGAAGGATATCCTATGCTTCCCACAAGGAACACCCTCCCATAGAACCTGAAGGCACAGAAACCGGAGCCCCTCAAAAGACCTCACACACCTTCAGGTGCTCAATCTCCTCCTGCTGCTTATACAGTGTCTCTGCAGTGATAGTGTTGTCTTCTTGCAGAGGGTCAGAGAGCTCTCGGGCCATCTGTTCCGTCAAGGCCATGATGACTTCCTGTTTGGCGTGGTTCTTCTCCATCAGAAGCTGCACATGTTCCTTGAGTTCCTGGATGTGGCTGTCTCTCAAAGTCAGAATCTGCTCCAGTTCCTTCTTTTCTTGTTCAAGAGCTTCCAGTCGACTGGTCAGATCTGCAATTTGTCTCACTTTGTGGCGCACCAGCTCCAGCCTGTCCTTGTCTTCTGCTGCAGTGAGATACATGCTAGATACTCGCTTCTCCTGCTGGGCTGCCTCCAGAGCTTTGTGGAGAAGTTTAACCAGCTCCTGGAAAGGGAATGATAAGTCATCATATCATAGTGCTGTCCAGGACAATGGCAACATAGACTCAACAGTGAAAGGTCCTCAAGATCTTGAAATTGGCTCCTTTCAGAAGGAAAATTGAATGCAGAAATCTTAAAACCATATTGAAACCACAGTAGAGAAGTTCTGCTCATAGATCTGGGCCTGGAAGGTCTCTGCAGCAGGTCACAGATGACTTGACTTTACTTGGATTGTAGCAGAAAAGCTCCTACTCACATTGTCTGAATTCTGGATTTCCTATAATCACCCAGGAGGCCCAGAAGAGAACCTGGAGATCCGGTCAGCAGTGTGGTAAAATGGGAGGGAGAGAAATAATGCAGTCTGCATCCACCTGTGCTACCAGGAGGAAATTGCAGTACCCATTTTAATCTTCCCTTTGCCAGAGTCCTCCATCATTCCATCCTACCTGAAGGGAACCTTGCCCAGCCACACATTGTTGATTTAGGTTTTGACATCTCAGACACTTAAAAAAGCAAATCAAAGATGCAACTGACTGCCCAACATGTGACCTGACTCTCCTGTTTCTTCTGTTGGAAGAGCTGCCAGCATCACTCATGGAAAACCTGGCATTGCTCCATGCTTATGATGAGCAGTACAATTTGTGAGAAACAGCTCTTGGAGGCTCATGCCCTAACTTCAACAGTCAGACCACATCTTAATGGTGCATCACTGTTCAAAAAGAATAACCTGTTGTTAACAGCATGACTCCACCTAGAAGTTCTTGCCAGTGTCACAGTACCTATTTTGGACTGTACTTCATACATTCAGTGAGCAACAGAGATGCACAATCAAAACGCCAACAGAATACACGTGGATTTGTTTTACCTCCCTCTTCCACCTAGCTGCTCTTCCTAGCAATGGCTGAAGGTCGTCCCTTGTGCTGGGCACAATCAGACACACACAAAGTGGTAACACCAGGAGCTTCAAGTGGTCCTGTCGGTGCCTGTTGAGCACTTCTCAGCCTAACAACAACATATAAGGGTGTCCCTGCAACCAGACTCAAGGCCCTGGCCTTAGAAGCAGCAGTGTCTCCGTCACACTTACCTTCTGTGATTTGACTTCCTCTGTGAGCGTCAGAATTTGTTGCTGTAGGACACGCCCTTTATCCATTGGGTTCCTCTCCCTGGACAGTTCTTCATGTGAGTCTGGGAAGCCACTGTTCTTCCACCTGGCTTTCCTAATCCAGTTCAGCCTGGACTCCATCCTCCCATCTTCCAGTGTCCCCTCCTTAACTGAAGGAAGACAGGCTTAATTTACACAGATTTGCTTTGCTACTATGGACTCCCAGGTCTTGCTATGAGGGGGACTCCCAACAATTCTGCAGAGAAGGCTGACATGCAGGACAGGGAAAATTGACCTGCTGAGATCCACAGGATTGAAGCCAAAACAGCAAGGATCAGACACAGGTATGCCCAGAATAAACAAAGCTGTGCTATTTTATGGCACCTGTTAACCCACCTTGCACTCTGCGCATCTATCTTGCCCATAGCAAATGCAAGCTACCACCATGGAGAGCTAAGCATGAAGTGGAGCTGCTACGCTTAGCCTGTGCCTTTGCAGCAATTACATTTCTACCTCAAAGAAATATGCCTGGCACCATGGATTTTTTTTTAACTCTGCAGAAGGTTCCAGAGGCAGAAGATAGAGGCGGCCGCAACCTGAAGCAGTGCCAAAAGAGCCACACTTGTGGCAACAACATGGGAAAAGACTTGAGACAAAGTGATACAGTTTCAATATCCCTTGACAACTTGCCACTCTCTGCTTCCCGTTCCTGCTAAGTCTAGATCCCTGCTAGAGAAGGAGTCATATTCAGACCAGCTCATGCAAATCAGTAACAATCACCTGCACACTCTGTCTCCACTTTTGTCTCTTGCTCCTCATCCACGTTTGCAGGATTCTCTTGGAATTCATCAAAGCTAAAGACATTCTCATTGTTCCCCCAGAGCTGCTTGGAACCACAGATATTGAAGACAGTGTTTCTGAAACATGAAAAGATCAAGACAGGTTAGGAGAAGTCATGATCACTGTAGTCAGTGCAAATTCAAACTATTCAATGCCTCTGCGTCCCCTTAATGGCTTCTCCACCCCTAAAACCTTTTTCATTTGCTGAGAATATGAACTCTTCACAGCATTGGTGGATCTAAGGGAAGCAAGGCTGTAAATAGCGTAAATCAGGAAGATGCCACAAAATCAGTAAAAGCACAGCAATGTAAAATCAGATAATATTTCCCCATGTGCTTGAGCCTTATGCATAATAGACCAACCACATCTCTCCCTATCTTTCCTCCTTCCCTCTCATCTTCCCTTCCTCCCTCTGTCCCATCTCTTCGATCACTGCAGAAATCCCAAGGTGACAAGAAAAACTCAGCTACCTACAGCAGAGCCAAAACTGGGACAATGATCACATTTGAAGCAGCCATAAGTTCTGTGCTCCAAACCACATTTAAAAAAGAACCTTGCCACAACCAAGTCAATAGACTAAATGTAGTAGAGAGATTCAGGAACAGATTTGCAGTCAGACCCAGAAACAGTTTGTTACCGCTGCTGCTATCAGATATTGCCAGAAGCACTATGAGATAACTTTACAGCATCATGCAGAATCACAAATGTACAAGTGTTTTCCATAAAACCTATACAAAAAGGTATGCATACAGATCTTTTTTCTTCTTCTCCTGTGTTGTTCATCAGTTAAAACAAAACAAGCCCCTTTTTCTGAGGTCTACAAACGACTCGGTGTCTGCTACTTTCCTAGCTGTAAGTGAAGCTACCATTCAGGTATTGTTCTCCTTTTGCCTTGCTACTGGCTCCAAGAGCAGAAGAACAGACATTACTGACCTCAGAGAACATAACTGGCATATCAGATCAGCAGACCTTCAATCTCTGTAGCCTGCAGTTAGTATTCATCTAATGCAACATTACTGCTTTTCTCTACTTCATGCTGCACTTCGGTTTTACCCTGAGACTGCAGCAGATCAGAGATCTGCATATGCTATGCTCATGAAGACCCACGCTGACAATGAAAGAAATGTTTATAGAACCAGGGAAGCAATATAATTTTAAGCTTAAAGAGACAGTTGCTACTCAGGTTCGCAAAAGCATGGCTGGAAGGTTGGAGGGGGAAGATATGTTCACATCATTTTTAATCAAAAGTTAGGGAGTAGGAGAAAATACATAGCCTGCAAAATAGTACAGCTGACTTTGATACTCTCTGCTCCTATGGAGGATCTTTCTTCTTATGGGCATCAGAATGTAGCCAGAGCAATGGTGGCAAAAAAACAACAGGCAACCTTCCAGCCAGAAATACTTGGCAGGTGCCTGGCTACCTACCATACTTGCGGCCACTTAAACATTTTTGGTTATACGTAAATAAATTATTAGGAAACACCTACAGAGATATTGATGGGCTTGTCATTGTGCAACTGTACCTGCCCAAGGCTTGCAACTTTTAGCCCTGATGGAGCTATGCATTGCAACAGCAGATAGAAGTATCACTACAGTGGGAATACTCACACCCTTGAAATTCAGCGAAGAGCAGCAAGCTGTGCAGTCACCCCACATTACAGGCTTAAGCACCTTTCCCTTGAAGTTCCTGCTTTAGAGAATGCACTACATTGAAGGTACTTTGAAACAAATGGAAAGTGCTGTTGGGCTTCTCTCACTACCTACTGGGTACAGCTGAACCTGACCATGTACCCTTCCAAGACTGCAGTGCAGATGCATCACACTAGGCATGGAAAGCACTGCCTATACTGAAGAGAGCTTAACCGAGTCCTAGATCTGCCACTAGGATCTTTGCTAAGAGAGCTGGATGATGAGAAATGCATCAGAACTGTGAGATGTGAAAGACCCCCTGGCAGGAAGTTTACTGTGGCCTGTAATAGCCTTCAAAAAGCTGATTCACAGTTCTTCCACGTAGGCACCATTTCAAACAATACAGGACAGGCAGGGAAGGCACACAGTGGCAGGCCAGCATGTCAACCACACTACAGTTCTCTTCATTCACTTACTGTATCTCTGTCCAAGGGTGCTTAAGGGAGATGTTCTGCAAAGCAGTAGATGTTTGGGGTGCAGGTAAGGATGCTGCCTTTAAACCCACTGCTTCAGTTGGTGTTTTCACCAGAGGCAGAAAGTCTTCATTGTCAACTACATCCACATAAAAAGAAAACAGGACACAAATGCAAATAAGTAAGACTGAATTCCACAGGAATTTGGTTCCTTCATGTAACCTGAGAGCTACTTTTTACTACAGGTATACATTCTATGTTCAGTCGATTGGAACAAGGAGAGCAGAGCAGTCTTCCTTAGTTTTTGGTCAATTTACAGAAGTTTCCATGTACAAATATAATCATCTATTCAAGGAAAATCAAGTGATTTCAACTACATATATGAGAATGACTAACCCTAAGCAATCAAACCTTTTAACTGCCTAAAGAAATAAGGGTGATTTTGCTGTTCTCTCTTCTCACATCCCAAATTATGTCTGATAATTTAATGTGCAAATAACACTCCACAAAGCACAGTTTGTTACCAAATTTTTGCCTATTGTAGCAAAGTGCCAAGGTACCTAGAACATTTTAGAACAGACACTTAGTAGGGAGTGGATTATTTGTTTCAAACAAAATCTTCATCTAGTCATAACTAACCAGACAGACACCCTCTTTGTGCCCTCCCCTGATCCACCAGCTCGTTTACTACCATGTCTAGAAATGGACAGCTTCATTTCACTGTTGAAAATAAACTTGTTTGTTCTAAATTTCACAGACTTCATAAGAGGATGGGGATATACGAAATGTGCACACTTCACATGTGTGAGGAAAATCAAGATGGAATTCATGATCATAAGATAATACCTCAAAATCTCCAAACATATGCTGTGGATTTGGAGGCAACTTATTCACTTTCATGCATAATAAGGTAAAAGTTCCAAACATTGACCAAGCATCGATAGTGGGCACCTGCATTTAAAAGTCTCGCCAAAACCTCTGCCCACTTACAGGTGAGGAACACCATTCATGGACAGGTGGAGGGGGGGTGCTCTGAAAGCAAAAGAAAGGCTGACATATGCAACACTTACTTGTTCTGCCAGCTAGAGGTTCATTCACAAGCTGGGAGTTGCCCACAGGAAATCTGCTCTTACTGTTGCAAAATTCCCAACGTCTCACTTGCAGCTGCTGCAGCCAGTATATCATTGCCTGTTTGCTGATTGCCTAACATAACAAAAAACAGGAAAAGGAAGGGAATAATCACATCAGCATGAGACATATCCTGAGAGGATAAGCACCATTTTGCTGCACAAATCA
This sequence comes from Pithys albifrons albifrons, assembly GCF_047495875.1. Taxonomy (NCBI): domain Eukaryota; kingdom Metazoa; phylum Chordata; class Aves; order Passeriformes; family Thamnophilidae; genus Pithys; species Pithys albifrons. The sequence continues at coordinate 46,267,558 of NC_092497.1, forward strand.
GCAGAAATAAAGGCTGGCTGTATCAAGCTTATGCTGAAACTGTATCCTCTGGTCCTAACAGACCAGATTTGGGAGTAAATCTTTAGTATGGCTTCAAGTAGCAGAATCTCAGTGGACCACTGACCTGATTTTAAACGTCTTTTGGTTTCCTATGCTCCAAGGCTAAGCAGAAATGTCATAATTATCTTAGACTGGAATCACCCATGGAGCTGCTTAACAGTGACTTTCACAGGAGTAAAAATCTAGAAAAGATTCCTGCTGAAGCAATCATTTTAGACAGGGAGTTGATTTCTGTTCAGTAAATAACATGTGGACTGCAGGACTCCTCAATTACTTTAATCCAGCAATCTGTTCAAGTTGTATTCATATTCTGTTAAACAACAGCCATCTCACACCTATTGGAGTCCCACTCTTGCCAAAACAGCAAGTAATTTAGTTCTAAATGGTAACAATCCACACCGGGAGGACACTAGAGTGAAACTCAAGCTAAGAGATACCTAAGAGATGCATCTGTCCTGACTGTGAATGCTTTATTACAAGAAGATGCTGCCCCTTACCTTCAAAGTAAAAATTCTGCATGGTGTTCTGATCTCAAAAATCCCTTCCTCATTTTCCATTTTACAGTTAAAGCTGGCACTGGAGAGCTCAATAGACCCCAAAGGGTTAATGTCCTGGGCAGTTCTGTAGTATACTAAGTGACATTTGTTTTCATCGTAAATGAACCAGCGAGACTTCCACGTCTTGATTGGCCCCTTGATGCCCAGCTTATTTAAATAGCCACAGAGTTTTTTTCTGGGTGTGTCTCTGCTAGGATTCAGCTGTATGTTTTCCAGTTCTCCGGGAGAGGAAAGCATGTTTTTGTCTTTCACTGAGGCTCCATTTCTGCTGTTACTGTCTGGATTTGACTCCACTAAATTGCCTAGAGCAGTAAGGGGACAAGCCAGGCTTTCTGGTCCTTTCTTCATCTCTTTCAGGAAATAGATTGAACCAGGAAATTCTCTAGGTAAATAAGTAACAGCATATCCTGATTATACCATTGTTACAGAACCTGCAGCAAATGAAAAAAGAAGGAATAAGCTCAGACCTGGCATACTGTGACAAAAAAACCACACTCTCTAGCTTTCAAACTACTCAGCCAAGGTCTCCAACTCTACTTTTGGTCATTACATCCTGCCTTTCTCTCCTCAGATGACTTATATATTTCTGTTTTCTTCCCTTTTCATTCCTAAATTAGCCAGGACTAGCAGCTAAGAAATAGTACCATAAACCCTTGAGTGAAAAATAAGTACAGCTTGTGGGCATACAAAATCCATAGCAATAACCAGGGCATTCAGGATGTGATGTTAAGGAATGGTTGCAGAAACCATGGCAAGATAACAAGTTCTGGGGTTAGGCACATACTCAGGTAAATGCATTGGAGATAAGCATGTCCTGGCACTTACCTTGAATGTTCAACTAATATTTTAAACCATGACATCCGGAGCAAAATTCAGCCTTATGCAGCATCCTTTTAAATTATTTGTGTCTGCAGAGTTAAAAAGCCTCCATGCTATGTGTTAGTTCTTCATCCAGAAAGATGGATTCATACCATGGATTTTGCATTGGATAAAGTAATTCTGAGGTCCTTGCAAAAGAGACTTGGTTGCTCAGTGACCAAAGTAACCACTTGGGTCCCAGGAGGAACACAATGTGCAAAAGACAAAAATCAGACTGGAAGGGATCTACATAGATCTCTACTTCAAATTGTCTCTCAGAGAAGGGGCCAACTTAAAAGCTGTAGCCAGCTACTCAGGTACACATCCAGATGAATTTTAATCTTATGTAAGTGTGGCAATTCTGCTTAACCATAGGACAGGGGTGATTTTTTTTCTCAGAGCTGCTGACACTTACCGCTCCAGTATAAAGAAAGCTAATAACACTCCAGAAAAGTATTTATAAAATTTTTTTGGCCTGATTTTTTTTTTATTTTGGTTCCAGACATTAATATATCTGAAGTAAATAAGTAAGCAAATAAATTGTTGCAGTGTTAAGTTAGTGGGAATCTAACTGCAGGCACAAAACTATTAAACATAACATCCAGGTGTATGACAACATATGAATGGAGACAGTACAATGAAGCACAGAGATATTGCCCAAGCTCACACTCTGAGGAATAACTTATCCTCATGACTGACAGAAGCCTTACCCATCCTGGCGTTTGCTAAACGCCATCATGTTTATTGCTGTCCCCTCCTGTTCCCTCATTAGCTTTATAGATAACAACAGATAATGTTCACTCTTATGGGAAAACTACTGAAATCCTTTTAGTTCACTCCATGAACATGGATCCTGGTGCTGAACAAATTCACAAATGCCAACAACAAGGACCTTTTGCAAAGGTGTTGTCCCAGCTGAGGTTCTGGAACATCCAAAATCTTCATTTGCAAGCTGATTTTGCCTGGCACAAATGAACAATCATCAGGAGGAAGAAACACTCTCAGCTTTCACTAACAGACCCTGGAGCTTTCATGGCAGTACCACATATCTCCTGTACAGTCTGAAGACTCCATCACACTTCTACCTCTTGCCAGCGTGGTGATTCATGGATCCATACCATGAACAGGATCAAGTAAGCATTTTAGCTTCAAGCACCAAGTTATGAGTCATGTCAGATCTGCATTGCAAAGCCCCCTAGAGAAGACCTCACCTTAAGAGAAGTAGAGATGTGCTCCTGGAAGTCACCGTCTGCTGGCATAGCGCTACTGCTTGCACCACCAAGCAGATAACCACAGCCTACAACAAACCCAAGAGCAACAGCAAAGCGTCTTCTTCTTCAGGTTTTCTTCGGTCCAGTCGTTGCCAGGGAACTGTTTGAAACATATATTTAGCCGAAAGCTGCCCTGACACTGACTCATCAATGAAAACGGGGTGAACTGTGTACAAACTGGAGCTGCTGGCGTGAGTGGCACAAGGCAGTCCCAGAGCCCCGCCCCGTCCCTCTCCCAGCACCGCAGAAGCGCCTCCCAGCCCAGCTGGAGCGTTACTGGCGGAGCCTGGCACGGGGTTGACCCTGGCACCGCTTGTAGCAGTCTGGGGTGGGGGGGCACCCGACCTGCTCGCTGGTCAGAGGATTTTGCGGGGTGGGGTGATGGCGGTGCTGGGCCCGCAGCTCCCGCCGGGAATACCTGCGGCGGCCGCCTCCCCGCGCTTCCGGCGCCGCCGGTCCGGCGGCGGTGCCCGGCGGGGCGGGGCGGGGCGGCCCGGCAGGGCAGCGGAGACGGGGCAGCGGAGTCAGGGGGCTGCGAGGTGGGGGACAGCGGAGCGAGAGGGCTGCGAAGTGGGGGACGCCGGCTGCAGCCGCGGGGAGGAAAAAAGTAATAATAAAAATGGGTATTTCAGCTGACCGTCGGGAAGAAAATTATTCACCAGGCTGATGGATCACATGGAAAGGAGGCAAGCCTAAACAGCGACAACTCGTGGGGTAGGGGAGGATTCGCAAATCCCGTGTGCTAGGAGGGATTCTCCTCCAAAACCACCGGGTGGCGATGCAAACCCGCTGCTCACCGCACCCCGCAGTGTGAGAGCCACAGGCGTGCATCAGCTGGCGTAAATAAGCTAAGGCAGGCAAATTCCAATGGGTAGAGAAGAGTGGTTAACTTGGTGCCACGGGAGACTGGAGACTGATAGGATCAGGCTGGCCCAGGGGGTCTAGACTAATCACTGAAAAAACTTCCAGAAGAGATACAGTAAGAAACAGAGATGTTGAAGACCACCCCTAACCAAGCAGTGCAGGGCTGAGGGAGCACAAGGGAATGGGGCACAGCGCAGGCAGGTTCACATGGTCTCAGGCAGCTGCCTTCTCTCCTGTCAGTGCTGCCAGGCACTGCTGGGCTTGGCAGGTCCTGGACTGGCCCAGGAAGGCACTTCTTATGCCCTTGTCCCCACAATGAGGAGCCTGGATGGCTTTGACTTTTTGTGCAGTGATATCTGACCTTTGATGGTGAGTTTTATCACTGATTTTAGACGAGTTTAGTACTAGCAAACAGGAAAAAGCAAACGTAAGTGTCTGATGTGCCATCTTTTCACTGGTCTAAACTGCCAAACTGTAACACATGTGAAGCCTATTACAGCATGCAAAATCTACAGATTTCCACAGCCGAAAATGATTTGTCCTAAATTTTTCTGGTTTTGGTATTTGGCCATGAGATTGGATCACAGAAAATCACACAATCACAGAACTGTCAGGGTTGGAAGGGATCTCTGGATATTATTTAGTCCAATTCCCTTGCCAAACCAGAGTCACCTAGAGCACATTACACAGGAAGGGATCCAGGTGGGATTGTAATGTCTCCAAAGAGAGAGACTCCACAACCTTGCTGGGCAGCCTGTTCCAGTGCTCTGCCACTCTCAGTGTAAAGAAGTTCTTTCTCATGTTGAGATAAAACCTCTTATGTTATAGTTTATGGCCACTGCTCCTTGTCCTGTCACTAGGCACCACTGAAAGAGTCTGGCACCATTCTCTTGACACCAGCCTTCGAGGTATTTATGTGTTTTGATGAGATCCCATCTCAGTTTTCTCTTCTCTGGACTAAAAAGGCCCAGTCTCACAGTTCCTACCCATAAGAGAGATGCTTCAGACTTCTAACTATCTTTGTGTCCTCCGCTGCACCCTCTCCAGTAGTTCCTTGTCTTTCTTGTGCTGAGGATCAGCACTGATGGAATCTAGCCCCACTAGGAAAAGAGGAAAGTGCAAAGGTTATCACTGTAATTGCATAAAGTCCTTACCCCCCACTAAAAACTGATACAGGGACCCCTCAAGAAAATTGATTTTATCCTTCTCTGTAAAATCATAATGATCTTTCCTAATTTTTAATGAGACCTGTACTAACTTTTTATTGATTTTTTAATTTTAGCTGTACCTAAGCTAGTCAGTTATCTTAACCATGCATAGCTTTAGACAAAGAGGAATTTAACTCTGTAAGGTGAACTTTAAGAAACAAACCAAACACGCTGTTTATAGGCTGAGCTGTAAGAAAAAAATCAGAAAACCTGTCTAAATTAGAGGCCTGAAACAGTAACATTATTTAGTTAAAACGAAATATCGTGCTGCAGAGATAAGAGCAGCCCATGAAAGCTGTTAAGAGTCACCCAAAATATATTGCTTAACTTTGGGGAGGGGTTTTCAGTTGTAACTAAGTCTATAAACCTGGAAACATGAAGGTCGCCTTGAACATCTTTGGTGAGGTAACTCCCCATGCTCCCAGTGCTGAATGAAAGGAAGGATTTTGTTCTATTCTATTGACTTTGATTATTTCTTAATTCAAAACTGAGCTGCTTTCTCCCCCTCAGCTGCACCTGGAAGGTGGTGGCAGAGTGTGACACAAATGGTGGTACAAGGCAGCACTGGCCTGTGTGAAGGCTGGCTTGGAAGCACCTTAAAAGTTTCTGCTGGAGTTCCTCAACCAGCTAGTGTCAGAGTGGCTGTAAAAGAATCATCCTGCTCCTGATGTCACTTTATACACTAGCACTGGCAAACAGGCCTTGGTGAGGCCTCTCAATGAGTGCTGAGTTCAGTTCTGGGCCCCTCACTTTAAACAGGACATTGAGGTGCTGGAGTGCATTCAGCGAAGGGCCACAAGACTCATGGAAGGCCTGGAAAACATGTCTTATGAAGAACAGGTGAGGGAGCTGGATTTGCTTAGCCTTAAGAAAAGGAGGCTCAGGGGGACCTCATTGCTCTCTACAGTGCAGTGGGTGGCCTGGAAGAAATGGCCTTAAACTGAGACAGCAGACATTCAGGTTAGCTATTAAAAACATCTTCCTTGTCAGGATGCTCAGGCATTGGAATAGGTTGCCTAGGGAGGTGGTGCAGTTGCCGTCCGTGGAGGTAAGTCAGGAGGCGCCTGCATCTGGCGCTGGGTGACCTGGTTAAGTGGTTATAGCGGGTAATGCCGGGCAGGCGCTCGAACGGGGTGATCTCAAAAGTCTCTTCCAGCCCTGACTGTCCTTGGATTCTGCGATTCCATGTGCAGCCCCACAAGGAGCTGAGCTGCTGAGGAGCCTTTGTTGCCTGAGCCACTGCCTGGCGCGGCACACGCGGCGGGGCAGCAGGGCGGACGCGCGGGGCACAGGCAGGGAGGGAGGGAGGACGCGCGGGACACAGGCAGTCAGGGCGCGGGGCGAGGGCGGGCAGACAGCGAGGGCGCACGGCGCCTGCGCCGCCCCGCAGGACATGGCGGTGCCATGAGGGCCGGCGGACGTGGGTCGTACCCTGCGCCATGAGGAACCTGCGGCTGGTGCGGGCCCGTGGCCGCCGCTCGGCCGCCGCGGGCGCTCCGCGGTGCTTCTGCGTCGGCAGTGAGCCCGACACCGTCCTGGTGGGCTCCCAGTACGGGCTGGTGGAGCTGCGTGACTCGGTGAGAGCCGGCGGCTTCGGGGGAGGCGGGTCGTGCTCGCCGCCGTGTTGCTGGGGTCAGCTTTGCCTGCAAAGCTGCAATAAAGCGTTTGTTCCTGCCCGCCGGGAGCTCTCCTGACGCCTGGTGCGCGTCCCGGCCGTGTCCCGGCCACTGAGGCCATCCCGCCGGGCTGGTCCGGGATGCACCGACCGGGCCTCAGGTGTAGCTGCTCTGCGGCCTTGGTGGCTGGAGAGGCTTTCTGTGCCTTTAAAATACTAAATGAGCCGTTTAAGAGCTTGGCTGTTGCTCTGACAGGGGTCAGTCGCGTGGTTTTGTTTTAGGTATGACCTGGTGAACAGTTGCATCAGAGACACGGTTCACAAAACAGAACCACGGAGGCAAACAGCTAGGCAGGAGCACAGCAGGAAGCTTTCGGAAGCATGGTCAAGGGGAAAACCCCCAGCGTACTGCTAAAGTAAAATAATGCCACTGAGTCACGAATTGTTGTTAGAACTGGGTTGCCATCTTCTTACTATGCAGCTCTGAGGCATCTAATCTTCAGTACACTTAGTTCTGAAATTAACTTGGCAGAAGAGTTTTGGGGCTTTCCAGGGATCTCATTTTCAAAGATTGCTAAAGCTTAGTGCACATCCAAATGCATTTCCTTAGAAGTTTTTTTATATGCTGTGTCTCTAAAGTCTGCATCTCCTCCTAAAAGTACTGGGACACTTTAAGCAGCTACTGATGCACCCCCTAGGTGTTGACACTATGTGGGGACATATGAAAGGGGCTTGCCAGATAATTAGCAAGACAGGTTGGAAGTTGTGGGTAATTTATTGTTTGCTTCCTTATGTGAGTTTCCTCATTGTCTGTCTAGCACTTTTCACATAAGAGGATCTTCACAGTTTCCTGTGGGTAAGTGAAGATAGGTAATTCGACATTTGCTGTTTCCTGGTGCTATTCACATACTCTCTTCTGCTTTAATATTTTGTGTAACTGCAGTAGGACGAAATATAGCCATTGATATTTGTCATTTCTATAAAAAACCCACTGAGGTATTGTGTAATTAATAAGTCATTGTCTTCTCTGCGTTAAGGTGACAAGAGAAGTTTCCTTGATTGAGGAGGGTTTCTTGCCTGAAGATGGAAGTGGCTGCATTGTGGGTATTGAAGATCTTCCGGAACAGGAGTGTGTGTGTGTTGCTACAGCAGCTGGAGACATCCTACTCTGCAGTTTGAGCACAAAGCAGGTAACACAGCAGAAAAGGCACAACAGTACTGAGGGACTTCAAAAGAAAGAATTGTAATTTCTTGAGGGGGCAATTGTATGTTCATTGGATACTGAGCTATGGTTAGTCTCCCTTCTCTGGGCAGTCAGGCTGATTTTTGTGAGAGCCTTGAGCAGAATTAAGGACAGACTATACACTCTGTAAAAGAACAGGAATTGAAGTGATGTCTTGCATGTCCTCTAAGTTTACTCAGAAGGCTCTTGGCAAACACCCAGCAGCACAGGATCTGATGAAGTCTTACAGAAACAGGATATTGCTGACACTAGATGCAGAATAAAGTGGTTCATTCATAACTCAAAATGTAGCTACCTTTGTATTATCAGTCCATCCAGAACATCATATTGACATGACTTAACTGAAGAGAGAAGAAAGTATTCTGTGTTGTGATTTGAAGAACATTTGGAATAAAAAAGTGCTAGGAAACATTAAAGGGGAAGTGAAATAGGTGAGCAGATATGGCAGGAGCTGAGATGCTTGCTTTCTCAGTGTGAGGTTTGTACTGTCTTCAGCAAGACAGCAGCACCCTCTGAAGTCTCCATCAGCTCCAGCAATACCAGCCAAACAGTGCATGTGTAGGTGAGCATGAGATGGCAGTGGTTTGTCTGGGTTAGCCATAAGGTTGTGGTTATTTGAAACTCACCTGTTTTGGTTCTTGTTAGGGTTTGATTTGCAAATAGTACTTAAATATGCAATCAGCTGCATCTGAAAAGCATGTCCTGTGTTGCAACTGAAAACATGTCACAGAGGAATAGAAATTAACAAAGTGTGTAGTACACAAGACTTTTCTTGCACTGATAGATGCATCAGAGATGAGGTTTGACTTCAGATTCTTTGTTTCAACGTTTTTTTGGCTTACTTTTGAATTTTAAGGTTGTGTTCTTTTAGTGCAGTCAGGGCAGCAAGAAGGAAATCTTGAAGGTTCCTCTGCATGTTCTGAAACCCTTTGTACATGGGTGATAGTTACTCTGCCACTGATGCCCCGTCTCACTTTGCCTCCTTGGAAAGATTGTGACACCTAGGCCTAATTCCTTGAGTGGCATCATCTTGCTGTTTATCACAACAAATGAAATATTTAGTCTACTGTTTCATGCTTTTTGCAAATAAGGATAACAATGCATTCCATAAGTTCTTTGCCACTGCTGTTATATGTTCATTATGGCCTAGTAGAACTGGCTCAGTTTTTCATACAATTTGAAGTTGGTGCAGCTCTATACAGTTGTCACATTCAGCGTGCACTGGCTGATCAGATTTTTAACTGCTTGTTGGAATTCTCTAGGTTGGAACCATTATCTCTGTATTTTGTGACTGAGAATATTTACTGATGTAATTAGAAGCCCTGTCAGGCAATATGAATATTGACACTATCCAGGCTGATACAAAACTGAAAGTTGCAGAATTAAAACTGAGTGGTATAAAGTGTTAATCTTTAGGTTATCTGGGCCCTGATACATAATCATTCTGGAACTATTCTTTAGTCAGAAATGTTTCTTTTTTCATTCAGCAGAAAGTGTAAAGTAAGACTTGGGACTTCTTTAAATAGGTGGGGATTTTCCTGCCTTGCTGACTGGTTGCTTTTGTACTGGAATAGTGCTGCACTCCTATTCCTGTTTCTCTGTGATCTTACTTTGGTTTTGCAGGTGGAATGTGTTGGAAGTGTGGACAGTGGTGTGAGTACCATGAGCTGGAGTCCTGACCAAGAGCTTGTTTTGCTTGCAACAGGTATTAACAGCAGCCTGTAAGTTTTCTGCCTTTAGGACTGAAACTCATGGCCAAAACATAAAACACAACTAAGTTTTGCAGAAAATAATAAAAAGGCAAAGTTACAAATTTGGAAGTAGAACTTAAAGCGGGAAGACCCCCTACCTGATTAGCATGAGAGATTCATTTCGTGATCCATGAGGTGCTTTGATGATCCAAGCAGAAGCTGTTCAGGCCCCAAAAGCTGAGTTTTGTAGAAGAGTTATTAGTTCTTCAGCTCTTTGGAGGAAGTAGATTTGATCTTGCCTCCAAAACATGAAAGACGACTCCTTTATTTCCCAATTTGTTTTTGGCCTTTGGTTGGAAATATATGTGTCCTAGGCCAAACGGGTACACAAATGTCTCACCCAGAAAGTGAAATTATTCTCAGACAAAATGAGAGTCACAGAATGCTTGAGGATGAAATGGAACCCTGGAGATGACATATTCCAATCACATTACTCCAAGCTAGGGAGCATGCCACAGTTTTTTAAAGATCTCTGAAGTCTGAGACCCCCACATCCCTGTGGGCATCCTTTTGCTCTCTGTGACCAGTCTCAAAGTAAACAAATGCTTTCATATTTTAAGTTAATTTTCTGTATTTCAGTGCGATTGTCTCTTGCACTGTCACTCAGCACCACTAACAGTGTGTCTGGTGTCTTCTGTACTCTGCCTCCAACATGAAATATTTACACACACTGATGAGATTCCCCCAGAGCCTTCTCTCTAAAGCAGTCTGGCTTCTCTCAATCTCAACTCATGTGACAGAATCTCCAAGTCCTTAATAATTGCATGACCTTTTGTGGGAGTCATTCCAGTATGCCCTTATCTATCTTGTACTGGAAAGCCCAGAAATGAAGTCAGCATTCTGCATGTGTCTCCACCAGCATTGAGTAAAGGAGTGGGATCACCTCCCTCAACCTGCTGACAGCACTCCTAATGCAGCCCAGAATGCTGTTGCCTACCTGTGCAGCAGGGGCCTACTGCTAGCTCATTTTCAAGCTGGTATGCCCCAGGAAACACAGTTAATCTTTTTTGTCAAGCTGCTCTCCAGCTACTTGGTTCCCAGTCTATCTTAGTGCCTGAGATTATTATTCTCCATGCTCAGGACGTGCCTTTTTCTTGTTGAGGTTTATGAAGTTCTGGACTGCCCATCTCATCTGCATGACAAGGTTGCTATGAACAGCAGCACAACCTGCTGCTGTACACATGCTGCTTTCCCCAGTTTTATGTTATCTACAGACTTGCTGAGGGTCCCATCCTTCAGGACATTGAGGGAGGGGCACCAGTGGTAACCTACCACAAGCTGCACTTTTTGCCACTAATAGCAAGCTTTTGAGCTTGGCAGTTTGGCTGTTTTTCACTGTCCTCTTATCTATGCCACACTTCCAGGATTTGTCTGTCATGGTGTTGTGGAACACAGCATCAAAAACCTTATTAGAGTCACGATAAATTAATAACACTGCTCTCCACCCATGCACAAGCTAGTCATCTCATTATAGGAGGCTCGCAGAATGGTCAGGCGTGATTTCTTCTGCATAAATCCATGCTGACTGCTCGCAGTCATCTTGTCCTTCATATCTCTAGGGAAAATACTTCACGGCGCCAGGTACTTGTTTTGAAGGTGAAAGAACTTACCAAGGTTGGACTGGGAAGCATGTTTTTGAAGAGAAAAAATTTGGAAGTATTTTTCTGTTCCAGTCTGAGATTTCATGCTTTGAAGAGTGTGTTCCCTATAGTACCATATTTTCTATGCTCGGGACCACAACAGAATAATAGGACCACACAGGAGAATGTTGGGTGTTCATCTGCACCAGTACTTTATTTAGTGTCTGCCTTGCAGGTCAGCAAACACTCATCATGATGACAAGGGATTTTGAACCAGTTACTGAGAAGCAAATCCACCAAGATGAGTTTGGGGAAGGTAAGAGGTGCATTGAAATGAAGTTGTCCCATTGGTATGTTGTGAGCATATAAGTAAAGTAAGGAAATGGAACCGAGAACTTATGGGCCCTGGGAGACATTTTAGACTGTAATGCTGCTGGACAGCTGAAGAGGAAAGTCAATATTTTTATTTGTCAGCATAAATTCAAGTAAGTTGCATGCACTAAAGGACTGTCAGGGCTATGTAACTTTCCTGCAGGTTTTTAGAATGAAATCTGGAAGGAAGGTGTGAGTGGCTTGAAGCTGTAATTGTGTGTATAGAGTACAGTAGTACTGTAAATCTTCCACCACAATGATTATTTCTTTTTCAGGAAAGTTCGTTGCTCTTGGCTGGGGTAAAAAGGAGACACAGTTCCATGGATCAGAAGGGAAACAGGCAGCACATTGCAAACAGACGGTATGATGCTAGTTTTTTTGTGTCAAGCCCATGCTGTCTCTGGGAGAACATTATATAAAGAGCATTTCTATTATGCCTGTGGTGCTGGTTTCCCACCACCTTTCTGATAGTTCTCTTCATAGGCTACTTCTGGTCTGTTTCTGTGTTATTTGAAATCCTGCCTTTTTATTCTCCTCCTAAATCAAGAAAGTAGCCAGGATTACTAAGCACTTTTCATGTAAAGCTCAAAGCAAGAAGATTTGCAAACACTAGTGCTTGGAGAGGTAAACCCTTCCTTAAATCAGTATGATAGATTTTGCTAAGTGTGGGGTGTATAGTGAAGTGTTCACTTGAACAAGAGAAATAGCATACAATGTGACTGAAAGGAGCAGAAATAACAGTAGATTGAACTCCCAGAAGGGCAGAGTAAAAGGATTTGGGCTATCCGAGCATCACCTGTGAGGCGATTCACTGTGTCTTCTTCACATTTTGGCATTTTGCTTCTTTGTCTGACACTTTCTTGTTTGGGTCTTGTTTTCCCTACATTTTGTTCTGTCAAAAGTCTGGCAGCTAAAAATTAAATTTTTTGTGTGTGTTTAACATCTTAAATTAGAACTGTTTCATTAAATCAGTTGGTACTGAAATCTCACAGGCTACAGTGCAGACATGAAGTATGGCCTGTTCCAGCTTTACTGTTGGGATAAACAGGACAAAGCTTGTCTGTACCTGGGAAAATATGTCTAGTTTGACAAAGTTAAAACTTTGGAATAGCTGCCTTGTTATGTGTATTCTGTTGAAATTCCTTTTATCCTGTGTTCTGTGAAGAACCTATTTGCCTTAAAGAACACTGCTTCTGATCTCAGCATCTGTCTGCCATAGAGATTGCCTGGATGGCATGCTGTTCTCTTTCCAAGGCGTTGTGACTCCCAGCGTCAGTAATGAACAGTCTTGATTCACCCTTGTGTTCAGCTTATGCTCAGCTGGTAGGGACCCCAGTGAAGGGGTAGAACAGTGCAGGAGAAGTGCATTGAATTAGTTCAGTTTTAATTCTAGTATTTTCTAAAATAACATTTTGAATAACGAATTTTTAACGTTGTAGCCTTGACATTTGGATGCCATGCCAAGGCCATTCAAAGAGCAGTCTGTTTAGATAAAGACAGCAGTTGCCTTCCCAAGTTTGATGCAGCTTTCTTGTATGTGACTTCAGGAAGTGTTGCCGACTTCAGCCTGGGATGACAGCAGGCCTCGGGTGACATGGAGGGGAGATGGGCAGTTTGTTGCAGTGAGCACTGTCTGTCCAGAGACAGGTATGGAATTCTTTGGAATACCAGCATGCATAAGGGACTTCTTAAGCAAAATACAGGCAAGGCAAGAACTGGCTGGTGTTTGGGGTCTTTTGGCCTCTTAAAGCAGGCGTGAGTTGATCTAGTTAGTTGCTTTTTTTTTTTCTCTGTTCTGATGTTCTCAGAGACCTTTTACAGACATGATCTTTTGAACACTTTCTTTGCAGTTTGCTTTTCAGTTCAGTGAGATGCCAGGAGAGGGTGGTACCGTGTAGATACTATCCAAACTGCTTCTTTCGGTGCCAAACCGATGAAGTTATTTGGGTTGGTAGACTCACTGTCCCTCATACTATCAGTTTAGCATTGCACACTGCTTTTTATGTACTGGTAAATAGTTTTAACTTGGTTTTGCCCTCAAGTCGAAGAGGTGATGAGCATATGCATTTCTTATAAGACTGTAACTGATATCTTCCATGATAAATACAACTTTTTGAGCAGTTTAAATGTATTGGTCAGCATATTGAAGTGAATCAAACTGCATTGCTTTTCCATAGGTTGGGGGTTTTACCTTCAGTACTTCCGTTTAGGGAGAATCTCAGATGTATACAAAGATCTTAACATTTCCATGGTGAAAGCTGGAGGGGGAAATGGCTATGATTGGACTACCTCAAACTGAAGTTCCTAACTCAGTTCCTTTAGTTGCTCAGTTACTACAGGAGAACTGCTTGAGACAGAATAAGTTCTTAGCCCTCAAAATGTACAAAAGAAATCTTATTTTTATTCATATGCACCAATATTTGCTCTTTTACCCTCATAAAATTAGGAAAGTCTCTTCCCAGTGTTTTCCTACAGCTTCGTCTCATTGCTCTCTCAACCTGTAGGTGCTCGGAAGGTCAGGGTATGGAACAGAGAGCTTGTGCTGCAGTCAACAAGTGAGCCCATCTCAGGATTACAACAAGCGCTGTCCTGGAAGTGAGTAATAAAGCAGTCTAAATGCTGGCAGCAGTGTTGCTTTTTAACGTTTGGTCACAGTCTTTGATCAGCATCAATTTAATTTCTTCTGTGTTTGTCGATTTTTCTCAAAATTTGAAGAAAGCAGCCTTCTGATTCACCATGAGGAGGAGTGGCCCTTTAAACCTTGAAAAGCCTTATATTTGCCTTACATGTGGGGAGAAGGGCTAGATTCTCTGTTTAGTGTTATGTTAGGTGGGTTGGGACTCAGATATATAAATAGCAATATTAAAGGTCCTGTTGCCAGTGCTGAGGTTTACTTGCTCACCCGGGAATGTCATGAACTCTGGAACATGTCTGTGCTGGACCTATGACTGTCTGTACAGTGCAGAGGAAAACACATCCTCTTGATGCCTAAGGATTTTTAGGATGTATTTTGTAGATTTTTAGAATTAGATAGATTGCATGGATTCTCCTGTGTTGCTCACATAATTCGATTGTGTTAGAAGTTACTAAGATGTTTTGTCACACATTCCTGAGTTCTCCCAAGGACACACTGTTCTGAAGAAGCACCTGCAAGATGGGTTGAAGCCTCTCCAAGGGGCAGGTCTGAGCTCTCTGAGGGTGGGGCACCACGGGAAATTGCTACCACAAGTTGGCTATAGATAACACATATGCCAGTTATTGAAGGTTACAAAAACTGTAACATCAGTGAACCGTGCATGCGCATGCTTCGGTGTGCACCTGGAAGCTTCTAAATAAAGGCACTTTTCTATCCATCTCCATTAATGATGTTTTGAGACTTTTTGCAGGAATTTTAGATATCAGTCCACTACCCTTTTCTTCATGTCACTGGAGAAAATGTGAAATCCTTGGTGTTTAAAATGACAGCTACTGACTGTGAGCAACAGCTTTTGATTCGGCTCTTTTTTAAGGCCTTCTGGAAACCTGATAGCCTCTACACAAGAAAAACCCAATAGACATGATGTGGTTTTTTTGGAGAAGAATGGACTTCTTCATGGCGAATTCTCCCTGCCATTCCAGAAAGGGCAGGTCAAAGTAAGTTCTGTGTTTGGGCTTCTTTGATGAGAGTGTGGTGGAGAGGAGGACCGGATTTTTTGCAGATTCTGGGAGAAAGTTTTTAACTTGACACTTAGTGCTTGTCATAGTGGAAGAAGTGATCTGAGAAGAGAACAATGAAG